>NW_028317982.1:9237727-9556590 GCF_062004578.1 Staurois parvus | reverse complement strand
TCTTGGAATCCGTTTCCAAGAGACAACAGTTTGCGAGCACGCACCCGACGGTGCAGAAGCTGAACGTCCTCCTGTCCAAGTTGCTGGTGCTGCAGTCCCTCCCTTTCCAAGTGGTGGACTCAGCACCTTTCCGAGAAATGATGGCTAGTGCCGCGCCGCGGTGGAGAGTGCCAAGCCGGCATTTCTTCGCCAAAAAGGCAGTGCCAGCCCTGCATTCACATGTAGAAGAGATGGTGGGCCAGTCTTTGAGCATGTCGGTCTCTGCCAAAGTGCACGGCAGCGCCGACGTGTGGAGCTGTAACTACGGTCAGGGACAGTACATGTCATTTACGGCCCACTGGGTGAACGTGGTGCCGGCACAGCCGCACCAGCAACTTGGACAGGTCACGCCGCTTTTGCCTCCACGTTTGCACGTCCTTGGTCCAGCAAAGATGTCCGCCTCTACCACCTCTTCTTGCGCCGTGTCCTCAGCCGCCACCCCCGTGCCAAGTCCCATTACCCGACCGGCATATCACATGTGCAGGGCGCAACGGTGTCACGCTGTGCTGCACCTGGTATGCCTTGGCGAACGTAGTCACACAGAGGAGGAACTTCTGAGTGTAATGAACAGAGAAATCGACAGATGGCTGTCTCCGCGCAAACTGAAAATCGGAACCATGTTGACCGACAACGGAAAGAACATGGTGTCTGCTCTGCGTCAAGGAAGGTTGTGCCATGCGCCATGCATGGCTCACGTGTTCAATCTGGTTGTCAAGCGGTTCCTAAAATCCACCATCCCACTGCAAGACATCCTTAAAATGTCACGTAAACTTTGCATGCATTTCAGCCATTCCTACACCGCAAAGCACACCCTCCTTGAGCTGCAGCGGCAGAACGGAATTCCACAGCATCGCCTGATCTGCGACGTTGCAACAAGGTGGAGGACATTGGTGCTCAGGAATTATTGAGTGAAATGGGTGGTTTTTCCACTCAGCGGAAAGGAGTGGAGGAGCAGGAGCATCTGGTAGAGGAGGAGGAGGAGACAGAGGACCCAGACGCACCGTGGCAGTATGCTGTGGAGATGGAGGCAGGGAGTCCCTCGCATTCCTTGGCACAAATGGCCTATAGCACCCAAAGTGTGGAGAGACTCACGTTTGTGAAAATGAATCAGGCGTGGATTAGTCTGGATTTCAAACCACCAGTTCCTGACACAACTGACTAAATCCGCCATGAATCATGCCCCAAACATGTTATTATTTTTAACATAGGCCTCTGTATGGCCTTCAATTTAAGCTGCTTACGCTTCGCCACTCTGCCATGGGCCCCTGTACCGCCTCCTCTTGCTGCTGCCAGGTCCAGAGTGTCTCATGGGTCCCTGTACAGCCTCCCATTGCTGCTGTCTCCATCGCCACACTCTGCCATGTGCCACTTTCAGGTCTCCTCACACTGCTGGTGGGTTCCATTTTGTCATAGGGTGCTGGCAGATTACGGGCCTCCCATTGCTGCTGCCAGGCCCGTAATCTGCCATGGGCCCCCGTACCGACTCCTCATGCTGCTGCCAGGTCCAGAGTGTCTCATGGGTCCCTGTACGGCCTCCCATTGCTGCTGTCTCCATCGCCACACTGTGCCATGTGCCACTTTCAGGTCTCCTCACACTGCTGGTGGGTTCCATTTTGTCATAGGGTGCTGGCAGATTACGGGCCTCCCATTGCTGCTGCCAGGCCCGTAATCTGCCATGGGCCCCCGTACCGCCTCCTCATGCTGCTGCCAGGTCCAGAGTGTCTCATGGGTCCCTGTACGGCCTCCCATTGCTGCTGTCTCCATCGCCACACTCTGCCATGTGCCACTTTCAGGTCTCCTCACACTGCTGGTGGGTTCCATTTTGTCATAGGGTGCTGGCAGATTACGGGCCTCCCATTGTTGCTGCCAGGCCTGTAATCTGCCATGGGCCCCTGTACCGCCTCCTCATGCTGCTGACAGGCCCGTAATCTGTCATGGGTCCCTGTACAGCCTCCCATTGCTGCTGTCTCCATCGCCACACTCTGCCATGTGCAACTTTCAGGTCTCCTCACACTGCTGGTGTGTTCCATTTTGTCATAGGGTGCTGGCAGATTACGGGCCTCCCATTGCTGCTGCCAGGCCCGTAATCTGCCATGGGCCCCCGTACCGCCTCCTCATGCTGCTGCCAGGTCCAGAGTCTCTCATGGGTCCCTGTACGGCCTCCCATTGCTGCTGTCTCCATCGCCACACTCTGCCATGTGCCACTTTCAGGTCTCCTCACACTGCTGGTGGGTTCCATTTTGTCATAGGGTGCTGGCAGATTACGGGCCTCCCATTGCTGCTGCCAGGCCCGTAATTTGCCATGGGCCCCCGTACCGCCTCCTCATGCTGCTGCCAGGCCCGTAATCTGTCATGGGTCCCTGTACGGCCTCCCATTGCTGCTGTCTCCATCGCCACACTCTGCCATGTGCCACTTTCAGGTCTCCTCACACTGCTGGTGGGTTCCATTTTGTCATAGGGTGCTGGCAGATTACGGGCCTCCCATTGCTGCTGCCAGGCCCGTAATCTGTCATGGGCCCCTGTACCGCCTCCTCATGCTGCTGCCAGGCCCGTAATCTGTCATGGGTCCCTGTACGGCCTCCCATTGCTGCTGTCTCCATCGCCACACTCTGCCATGTGCCACTTTCAGGTCTCCTCACACTGCTGGTGTGTTCCATTTTGTCATAGGGTGCTGGCAGATTACGGGCCTCCCATTGCTGCTGCCAGGCCCGTAATCTGCCATGGGCCCCCGTACCGCCTCCTCATGCTGCTGCCAGGTCCAGAGTCTCTCATGGGTCCCTGTACGGCCTCCCATTGCTGCTGTCTCCATCGCCACACTCTGCCATGTGCCACTTTCAGGTCTCTTCACACTGCTGGTGGGTTCCATTTTGTCATAGGGTGCTGGCAGATTACGGGCCTCCCATTGCTGCTGCCAGGCCCGTAATCTGTCATGGGTCCCTGTACCTCCTCCTCATGCTGCTGCCAGGCCCGTAATCTGTCATGGGTCCCTGTACGGCCTCCCATTGCTGCTGTCTCCATCGCCACACTCTGCCATGTGCCACTTTCAGGTCTCCTCACACTGCTAGTGTGTTCCATTTTGTCATAGGGTGCTGGCAGATTACGGGCCTCCCATTGCTGCTGCCAGGCCCGTAATCTGCCATGGGCCCCCGTACCGACTCCTCATGCTGTGACCTTGCAACAAGGTGGAATTCAACCCTACATATGTTAGACCGCCTTTACGAACAGCGAAAGGCCATCACCGATTTCCTGATGTTACAAGTGGATAAAGGTACTCCCCTGTGTAACTTAGATGTCAGCCATTGGCAGCTCATGCGTGACACCTGCCGCTTGCTCAGGCCCTTTGAGGAGGCCACGCTATTCGTGAGTCGGCAGGACTATGGGATGAACGACGTCATTCCTCTGTTGCACGTCCTGGAACAAATGCTGTTAACAATGGCTGGTCAGGGTGCGGTAGACGTGGCGCACAGATCTCAACGCCACATGACCCCTGTGGGGGCAGGACAGGAAGAAGAGGAGGAGGTAGAGGAGGACATTGGTGCTCAGGAATTATTGAGTGAAATGGGTGGTTTTTCCACTCAGCGGACAGGAGTGGAGGAGCAGGAGCATCTGGTAGAGGAGGAGGAGGAGACAGAGGACCCAGACGCACCGTGGCAGTATGCTGTGGAGATGGAGGCAGGGAGTCCCTCGCATTCCTTGGCACAAATGGCCCATAGCATGCTCGGTTGCTTGCGTAGCGACAGCCGAATAATAACCATCAGACAGAGGGATGACTTTTGGCTGTCCACCTTGTTGGACCCTCGCTACCGTTCAAAAATGGTGGCCTTTTTCACACCTGCTGAGAGGGAGGCCAAAATAACGTACTATAAAAACCACCTATGTAGTCAGTTGGTCTCTGCCTTTCTGCGCCAACGTCCATCCTCAGACACTGTGGGCCCTGTGCGCTCGCGTTCCGCTGCCATGGCAGCAGGGGAGGGGTGGGGTGGTAGGAGCAGTGGCAGCTCCACCAGCAGCATCTGCCTCAGTCTGCAGTCGATGATGAGTAGCTTTCTTCACCAGCGCAGTGAGGAAACTACTAACCAGCCACAGCAGCAGCAGCATCAGGTGGACCTGGAGCAGGACCTCAAACAACAGGCTCGGGCCTACTTGGACAGCACCCTGCCAACCGAGGTAGACAATCCCCTTGACTACTGGGCAACGAAACTTGACCTTTGGCCCCAACTAGCTGAATTTGCCCTTGAAAGGCTGTCATGCCCGGCCAGTAGCGTGGCATCGGAGCGCGTGTTTAGTGCGGCAGGAGGTATTGTAACTCCGCGGAGGACACGACTGTCCACCCAAAGTGTGGAGAGACTCACGTTTGTGAAAATGAATCAGGCGTGGATTAGTCTGGATTTCAAACCACCAGTTCCTGACACAACTGACTAAATCCGCCATGAATCATGCCCCAAACATGTTATTATTTTTAACATAGGCCTCTGTATGGCCTTCAATTTAAGCTGCTTACGCTTCGCCACTCTGCCATGGGCCCCTGTACCGCCTCCTCTTGCTGCTGCCAAGTCCAGAGTGTGTCATGGGTCCCTGTACGGCCTCCCATTGCTGCTGTCTCCATTGCCACACTCTGCCATGTGCCACTTTCAGGTCTCCTCACACTGCTGGTGGGTTCCATTTTGTCATAGGGTGCTGGCAGATTACGGGCCTCCCATTGCTGCTGCCAGGCCCGTAATCTGCCATGGGCCCCCGTACCGCCTCCTCATGCTGCTGCCAGGTCCAGAGTGTCTCATGGGTCCCTGTACGGCCTCCCATTGCTGCTGTCTCCATCGCCACACTCTGCCATGTGCCACTTTCAGGTCTCCTCACACTGCTGGTGGGTTCCATTTTGTCATAGGGTGCTGGCAGATTACGGGCCTCCCATTGCTGCTGCCTGGCCCGTAATCTGCCATGGGCCCCCGTACCGCCTCCTCATGCTGCTTCCAGGTCCAGAGTGTCTCATGGGTCTCTGTACGGCCTCCCATTGCTGCTGTCTCCATCGCCACACTCTGCCATGTGCCACTTTCAGGTCTCCTCACACTGCTGGTGGGTTCCATTTTGTCATAGGGTGCTGGCAGATTACGGGCCTCCCATTGCTGCTGCCAGGCCCGTAATCTGCCATGGGCCCCCGTACCGCCTCCTCATGCTGCTGCCAGGTCCAGAGTGTCTCATGGGTCCCTGTACGGCCTCCCATTGCTGCTGTCTCCATCGCCACACTCTGCCATGTGCCACTTTCAGGTCTCCTCACACTGCTGGTGGGTTCCATTTTGTCATAGGGTGCTGGCAGATTACGGGCCTCCCATTGCTGCTGCCAGGCCCGTAATCTGCCATGGGCCCCCGTACCGCCTCCTCATGCTGCTGCCAGGTCCAGAGTGTCTCAAGGGTCCCTGTACGGCCTCCCATTGCTGCTGTCTCCATCGCCACACTCTGCCATGTGCCACTTTCAGGTCTCCTCACACTGCTGGTGGGTTCCATTTTGTCATAGGGTGCTGGCAGATTACGGGCCTCCCATTGTTGCTGCCAGGCCCGTAATCTGCCATGGGCCCCCGTACCGACTCCTCATGCTGCTGCCAGGCCCGTAATCTGCCATGGGCCCCCGTACCGCCTCCTCATGCTGCTGCCAGGTCCAGAGTGTCTCATGGGTCCCTGTACGGCCTCCCATTGCTGCTGTCTCCATCGCCACACTCTGCCATGTGCCACTTTCAGGTCTCCTCACACTGCTGGTGGGTTCCATTTTGTCATAGGGTGCTGGCAGATTACGGGCCTCCCATTGCTGCTGCCAGGCCCGTAATCTGCCATGGGCCCCCGTACCGCCTCCTCATGCTGCTGCCAGGTCCAGAGTGTCTCAAGGGTCCCTGTACGGCCTCCCATTGCTGCTGTCTCCATCGCCACACTCTGCCATGTGCCACTTTCAGGTCTCCTCACACAGCTGGTGGGTTCCATTTTGTCATAGGGTGCTGGCAGATTACGGGCCTCCCATTGTTGCTGCCAGGCCCGTAATCTGCCATGGGCCCCCGTACCGACTCCTCATGCTGCTGCCAGGCCCGTAATCTGCCATGGGCCCCCGTACCGCCTCCTCATGCTGCTGCCAGGTCCAGAGTGTCTCATGGGTCCCTGTACGGCCTCCCATTGCTGCTGTCTCCATCGCCACACTCTGCCATGTGCCACTTTCAGGTCTCCTCACACTGCTGGTGGGTTCCATTTTGTCATAGGGTGCTGGCAGATTACGGGCCTCCCATTGCTGCTGCCAGGCCCGTAATCTGCCATGGGCCCCCGTACCGCCTCCTCATGCTGCTGCCAGGTCCAGAGTGTCTCAAGGGTCCCTGTACGGCCTCCCATTGCTGCTGTCTCCATCGCCACACTCTGCCATGTGCCACTTTCAGGTCTCCTCACACTGCTGGTGGGTTCCATTTTGTCATAGGGTGCTGGCAGATTACGGGCCTCCCATTGTTGCTGCCAGGCCCGTAATCTGCCATGGGCCCCCGTACCGACTCCTCATGCTGCTGCCAGGCCCGTAATCTGTCATGGGCCCCTGTACCGCCTCCTCATGCTGCTGCCAGGTCCAGAGTCTCTCATGGGTCCCTGTACGGCCTCCCATTGCTGCTGTCTCCATCTCCACACTCTGCCATGTGCCACTTTCAGGTCTCCTCACACTGCTGGTGGGTTCCATTTTGTCATAGGGTGCTGGCAGATTACGGGCCTCCCATTGCTGCTGCCAGGCCCGTAATCTGCCATGGGCCCCCGTACCGCCTCCTCATGCTGCTGCCAGGTCCAGAGTGTCTCATGGGTCCCTGTACAGCCTCCCATTGCTGCTGTCTCCATCGCCACACTCTGCCATGTGCCACTTTCAGGTCTCCTCACACTGCTGGTGTGTTCCATTTTGTCATAGGGTGCTGGCAGATTACGGGCCTCCCATTGCTGCTGCCAGGCCCGTAATCTGCCATGGGCCCCCGTACCGCCTCCTCATGCTGCTGCCAGGTCCAGAGTGTCTCATGGGTCCCTGTACGGCCTCCCATTGCTGCTGTCTCCATCGCCACACTCTGCCATGTGCCACTTTCAGGTCTCCTCACACTGCTGGTGGGTTCCATTTTGTCATAGGGTGCTGGCAGATTACGGGCCTCCCATTGCTGCTGCCAGGCCCGTAATCTGCCATGGTCCCCCGTACCGCCTCCTCATGCTGCTGCCAGGTCCAGAGTGTCTCATGGGTCCCTGTACGGCCTCCCATTGCTGCTGTCTCCATCGCCACACTCTGCCATGTGCCACTTTCAGGTCTCCTCACACTGCTGGTGGGTTCCATTTTGTCATAGGGTGCTGGCAGGTTACGGGCCTCCCATTGCTGCTGCCAGGCCCGTAATCTGCCATGGGCCCCCGTACCGACTCCTCATGCTGCTGCCAGGCCCGTAATCTGTCATGGGCCCCTGTACCGCCTCCTCATGCTGCTGCCAGGTCCAGAGTCTCTCATGGGTCCCTGTACGGCCTCCCATTGCTGCTGTCTCCATCGCCACACTCTGCCATGTGCCACTTTCAGGTCTCCTCACACTGCTGGTGGGTTCCATTTTGTCATAGGGTGCTGGCAGATTACGGGCCTCCCATTGCTGCTGCCAGGCCCGTAATCTGCCATGGGCCCCCGTACCGCCTCCTCATGCTGCTGCCAGGTCCAGAGTGTCTCATGGGTCCCTGTACGGCCTCCCATTGCTGCTGTCTCCATCGCCACACTCTGCCATGTGCCACTTTCAGGTCTCCTCACACTGCTGGTGGGTTCCATTTTGTCATAGGGTGCTGTATGGCCTCCCATTGCTGCTGCCTCCACCGCCACACTGTGGCTCCACACTCTGGTTTTGGCCCCGTGACTGCCCAAATGAGTGAAGTGTGCGGTGATTCTAAGATCGACGGCACTCATCTGCATGTCATACTGACTGACAGTATTAATTCTCTTCCCCAGCAGACTGCAAGGGCATTTAAATTAAGGGTACAGTGTTCTGCACTAATATAAAGGCTCTCTGAAGCCTAGAAACACCCTTTTTATAAGTTAAATTCGCAGCGAATATATTCGCATCGAATCGAATTTATTCCTCGATTTCGCCGAATCAGCCGAATGAGCCGAATCGAATTTTTGAATACTTCGCTCATCTCTAGTAAAAAGGTGAACTTGCCCTTTATGCTATTTTGGGATGAAACATATTTTTAGCAGGCTAACATTCACTCCAGGTCCATTTTAGGCACCTTCTCATTTTAGAAACACATGCAATTATTCTGTAATAAATTATTCCCTAATAGAAAGAACATAAGATCCCCATGGACAGCTTGAATTTGGTTCAGCTCATGGGAGAAAATAGAGACATGTATAGCTGCCAATAGACTCATAGGTGAAAATGACAAGTGACTTAGACAGATGATATCTACCTGTCAATCTTCCCTCTTGTTAATTAAATGAACACCAAACAAAAAAAAAAAAAAACAACTTATCCCTTTTTACCAAGAAGACCTCTTGCCTTCATACCTCATTTTAATGAAAAGTTTAGGTCATAATAGAGAAATTAGACATTTGATCCCCCATACCAACCAGTAAAATCAATCTCATCCTACTCAACTACGTTTATAGGTTCCTTCTGATATAATTTATTAGAGCTGGCAATGCTGAACAAAGTAAAATTAATACAAGCAGCTAAAGAACCGCTGGATTACTTTTACAGATGATGGAAGGGGATTCCCCCTTCCCACCACTGCCATCTCCTTTACCTAGCTCTTTGGAGCGATCAGGGAGCCCAGAAAGGATACAACCAGTGGCATCCAGTTCCTGAGACACAGTGAGAAAAACAAATGTCATTCTTTCCACTGTGTAACATCAGAAACCAGAAGGAACAATGATTTTGTCACTTCTGGTTTTGTTCTCATGTAGACAAGCCATTACCAGCTTGTGTAAAGCTTGGGATCAAACTGATCTCTGTTTGATCCAATGCTTTGGAGGTCAGAGGAGACATTTGGGGTCTAATAGATCCCAGATCTCTGCAAAAAGAGGAGTTGTCATGGAGAGATGCTGTTCATCCATTGTGATAGCAATAAAAGCGAAAAAGAAAAATAATTGAAATAAAATAAATAATAAAATTAAAAAAAAATTACCATTCCCACATGCTCATGCTCAGATGAGGACCAAGCATCAGTCCCACACACATATATAAAGAGCGATTGCACCACACACGGTATCACCGCAAACGTCAGTGAGTGACAGCAATAATTCTAGAACCAGAACTCCTGTGTAACTCTAAACTGGTAATCTGTAAAGTCGAATATGGATTTTTAGGTACTGGAGTTTGGCACCACTCCACAGGTGTACGCAATTTTGAAGTGTGACATGTTTGTTATCTATTTACACATCTTTTATATTTTACAAAAGAATTGGGTATTATATTGTGTCTTTGTACATTAAAAAGTATATTTTCAAACAAAATACTGCTCAGCAACAAATACCGTGTGACATAAGATTATGCAACACCCACCATTTTATTCTCTAGGGACTCTGCTTATATATATACTGTATATTATATATATTTATATATATATATATAACATTTTTGGGAGTTCCAAGTGGTTTTCTAGCAAAAAAAAAAAGATATTTTTGCTTGTAGGAGAGAAATGTCAGAATTGGTCCAGACTGGAAGTGGTTAAATAACACACAGGCATAATATATATTTACAGTTGATGAAATTCCAGACTCCTTATCTGTACTGAGAACAGAAACATTATGTAAGTTATCAGTTAAATAACTCAAATGAAAAAGAATCTAACCCATCATGAAGTGATTCATGAGAACATGAATCACTGAAAAACCCCATTTGTTATAAGAACAAGACTATACACCCAATAGTAAACTTTATTAAACCTCTTGGACAGGGACGGACTGACCATTTGGAAACTGGGGCACTGCCCGAGGGCCCGGGGTCAGTAGTGGGCCCCATGAGATGCCCCTGGTAACCTTTTCATAGGCTTTTTTGAGTTTGGGCAAGGACACAGGGGCCCCATGATCCCCTATTGCCTGGGGGCCCCATGAATTGTCAGTCCGCCCCTGCTCTTGGCAGAGCGGTCAAGAACAACTTCAGCAGTTTATTTCAACTTAAGCTCATTTTATGTAGAATGATGGTCATCTTGAGGCAAGAAAAAAAAAATATAGGAAACACATAGTCCAAAACATATTGTACAGATATCATATATATCTCCATCAATCTGCTGACTTATTAGGTATTAGTTATCAGTGAATGTCCCCGCAATTGCAGAGTGGTTTACTGAACTCACTCCTTTACAACATCTGAAAGAGCTGCTGGTGCAACACCACAATAAATGTTCTGCTTACATGGCCACCTGCTTTGTCTGGATATTCTTTTCAGGCTCACCTCAGTTGACAAATATTTTTCCTGACTTCAAGAATCCCCCTCCCCTCCTCTTTTCTTCTTCACCCCCTTTCTCTACTTTTTCCTTTCTCTATCTTACTATACTTTTTACCAGCTTCCCTCTTTAGTCCATTCTTTAGTCCCATCTTAGTTATCGATGCAAGATATGAAATTATAATTTATTATTATTATTCAGGATTTATATAGCACCAACAGTTTGCTCAGCACTTTACAATATAATGGGAGACGATACAGCAACAATACAGTTCAATACAAGAGGGATAGGAGGGCCCTGCTCCTAGGAGCTTACAATCTAAGAAGTTGACTGAGCCAGCAAGACCCACCTGTTAACGTCACGCCCATTATCATGTCTCTGATATTATTCTCACTCCTCATCCCAGGAGAAGATCTTGGTGACTTGCTTCATACATAAGCATGCGCACCCTCATTAGGTACCTGATGTACATACTGTATCTTTGTTATTTCTCTTTTCAACCAATATCAAGTCACTATCTTCATCCTCTTGGTTTGTACCTATATACTGATGATTGAGCATTTCATTCTATTACACCAGGAATGTTATTTGGATTTATTATCAGTGTGCTTTTTGCATGTTTGTATTTAATTTTGGAAAATAATAAAACATTATTCATTAAAAATAAGAAAAAGAGTATTAAGTAACTATGAATAAACTAGTTTCTGGTAATATCCTATAAAAAGTATGAAAAACAGGATCTGCGCATTTAATCAATTCCCTTTGTCTCATAAAAAATGCACAAAGTCCTGCCTTCCCTGTCATTAGCTATCAATGATTTTGATACAGATATTGAAGGGGCCTATAGAAATAGGAGCTTGTTCTACTAATTTGACCATTTGCATTTCAAAGGGTCTTGTATATAATAGCCATGCCTTATGTGTCATGCCTGTTAGGTGCTGGATCAAACTATCTCTGACAGATGTTATTGTTTTTTTTCCTTGAGAGAAACCCTAGTGTGAGCGCTCCACTGATCTCCATAGACACAAACATGAATGTGGTGCTAATGTGTGTGTTTGTAGAACAACTGTTCTTGAAGAGGCATTATTTGGACATGGTTGTTTTTTATATAGTGTCTGTAGGTAGTTTGAGAAATAACACCTAGGGGGGAAACCATAAAAAGAGAAAAAAACTACAGAAAAACCTTTATTAGCGAGTGGGAAAAAGAGTGCAGTAAGAATACAGAGCATGTGGAGGCTCAGTGATGTTGAAGATGACAGTAGATTGACAGTCTGCCTTTGGTAAAATAAGGCGGAAGAAAGATAATAATGGGGAAAAAGTTGTTGAAGAAACCAAGGTCTGTACTACCAATTGGTAAAGTAGTATACAATAACATTTATAAACGGGGATGAGTGAAGTTAAGAGAATTCAATTCCCATGAAATTTCAGGAAATTTTGTCAGATGTTGACATTCTGGTAAAGCACATCAGTCTATAAGGAAGTCAAAATAAAATTGATATGTATTGGGTTTTTTCATTCTTATTATTGTATTCTGTATTATTGTATTGCAAAAAAAAATATATATATACAACTACAAGGTAAAAGAGTACAAAAGTACAAAAAAAGTAATATAATGGAAAAAAAAAGGCTACACAGGGCCTACCTCCTACTCCAACTACTGAATTAACAGACATGGCTCAAAAATATGGCAAAAGTCAGCAGGTGAGAAGGTGCATCACCAACATTCAAAAGAGAGGGACTAGTAAATGCCATCAATGCTTAGCTGTGATGAAAAATATTTTCTATGCAAAAATTTATAATGAATAAGTTGATCTCTAGCATAGACTAAATGTGTAAACGAATAATTCCAAATGTCTTCCCAATCTTCCCCCTGGGGTTTTGGACATCACCTATCCACCTTTCTCTGCAGTGTAGCACTGAGAGAGACTGTACATGCAAAAGTTCTTTATGGACTGCAGAAAGGGTTTTTTTTCAGTGATTCAGTGAATCATCATAGAGTAACATTTCAATTCTAGAGAGCTTAGTCCCCAAGCTGGGTGAACCAAACTGTGTCAAAAAGGCATAGCATACTGTAGCTGTAAATATCAAGTGAGATAGAAATTGGGAAGAGTACATTTCCTTTTCAGGTCCTCAAATGTCATAAGTCTACATTTCATGTAGGATATCTCCAACATGCTTGGTGGCCAGATTGTCAGGTCAAAATGGATGTTTTTGGTTTTTAATGTTACAATGGTCTTTAAATCACTCCTGGAAGTTCCATATGACCCTTTCAAACCACCTTGATCTATTGTGCAAAAAAACCCACTCTTTTGCCTTGTTATTTTTGGGGGGGGTTTTCACAGAAAAAAATAGACCGTAAAAATAAAAGTAAAATAAAAAGTGTAACAACAGAAAAAATCAATAACAATCAATTGCTTAAAATAATAAAAAAAAAAACACTAAATATAAAAAAGTAAAAAACAAAACACAAGCACTAAATATACTCCCTAAAAATCAACTTCCTATACAGAAAATATTTTTTAAAGCAAATTTCACCTCAATGTAACCCTATTGCAAAAGTGCTAATTTTCAGCAAAATCACTCTCCCCAAATCATTCCATTTATCCCTACTCATTAATACATTTTGTTTAATTTAGTAATGCATTATGGTGGTCCTGCAGGTTATTTAGGTTTTGGGTTTCATTTATTATGCCTGGTGATAAGAGATCATATAAACGTTCACCCATTTCTTTACAATTGCCACACATAGGTCATTCATAGTGGTGGTAGGCCTTTGAATAAACTACAAAAGATATTTTTTGTTTGATTCTGTAAAAAGGCTTGTGAAAGTGAAATGAAAAATTACTAGAAGTATATATTTGGCTCAATCTATAGACAGCAGAAGAGTTAACATAATCTAGCACTTGAGGGTGCAGCCCATGTAAACATATATGCAGTTTTCACAATTCCATTTAGCTCAGAATGAGTGTTTTACTGCACATCATATTGATTATAACATAAAAAAGCCACTGTCATTAGCCAACAGTACTCCTATATTTCAAGCCTATCGTTTTATAGACATAATTTGGCTAAAAATGAAGCAACCTAAATTAGAGTTACTTTTTCTTATAATGGAAATTCTTTGATAATGGGGGCGAAATTGTATGTGCCTTGTTGTACTGAATCTTTCTTGTTTCAAACAATTGATCTTTGCAATTATTGGAAGTCCTAATTTGAAGTTACATCGAAGAGGTCATTCGTTTGGTATCCTCTCCTGTAAGAAAGCTACCAATATTTTACCAGCATGTGTGCAGGCAATTATCTAAGAAATGTGCTGGGAATTATTGAAAGCTACTATAAAGAGAAACTGCAAATAAGCACCCTAGCAGTATGTAAAATATATATTTAAGATAATTGAATGCTTTTATTCAGCTTTACAGTGCATGTATAGTAACTGCTAGCTCTGTAAAGTGCTATCAGAACAGAAGTGCAAGAACCCTGACATGCCTACACATATAAGAAATTAAGAGAATGGGTGTCACAGGGACAGTAAGATACACTCAGCAGTAGAAATTCTAACCCCACTAACCCTTCTACTGAAAAAGTGCTTTCATTTTTAAATGTGTCCCATTGGAGAGATTTTTCCCTCACTTCCTCTCCAACCAACACCTTGTCCCGAGAACTGGAACTGAGAGCAAACCTTCCTAATAGGGAAACAGATGACAAAAAAATAGAGTCTTTAACACTTCTACACTTTATACAGAACTAAAAGAGGATTCAGGGTTTAACTGGATTGTATTTACATTAGCACTTTAGGCATGTGTTTGCTTTCTATTACTTCAGAGGTAGAGTAGACCTTAATGTGGAGTTCCACCCAAAAGTGGAAGCTGCACTTGTTTGCCTCCCCCCCCCTCCACTGCCATGGCACCGTTTTGAGGGGATGCAGATACCTGGTTTTGACAGGTGCCCGCTCCCACTTCCGGCTCAGTTCACATCTGTGAAGTGTGCCGGAAGTTTGGCCCCCCTCTTTCCTCCTGCAGTCTCCTGGGAAACTTAACAGGTCCCAGAAGACTGCAGGACCAATCAGAATACACAGTGTGACTCGCGCATGTGCAGTGGGTACCCGGCTGTGAAGCCACAAGCTGTCACAGCCTGGTGCCCACAGTTGAGAGAAGAGACCGTGCAAGTGAAAAAAAACAGTTGCCACATGCTAGTAGAACTGCATTCAAAATTTTTCATTTTAGTCACTTCCGGACCGGACACTTTTACCCCCTTCCTGACCAGGGCAATTTTTAGCTTTCAGCGCTATCACACTTTGAATGACAATTGCGCGGTCATGCAACACTGTACCCAAATGAATTTTTTACCATTTGTTTGAGACAGATAAAGCTTTATTTTGGTGGTATTTATTCACCGCTGAGATTTTAATTTTTTTTGCTATGTAAATGAAAAAGTCCAAAAATTTTGAAAAAAAGTGTTTGTTTTTTTTAAAAATTTTGCAAATAAATAATATTTCATCATAAATCTTGGCCAAAATTTATTCCGTTATCTTTTTAGTAAAAAAAGAAAAATCCAAATTAGTTTCTAACCAAAAATTATAATTTAAAAATTTTCTTTTTACATTTTCATTTTATTTTATATTATTATTATTATTATTTTTTACATACTGTCACCCTAGCAGTACAATGTACACTGTACTACTTGTGGGGGGTTTAAAATGTTTTTTTATTTTTTTTTTTACACTGATTGCTTTTACACACATAAAGGATGTAAAAGTAATCATTTCTCTTTCTCTCTGTCTGCATTCTTGCAGTCATTGAGAAGTACTGAGTGAGCTGTGATTGGTCACAGCTTGTCACATGGTACAAGGCTGTTGTGAATAGCCTTGTACCATGTGACCTCTGTGATCATTCACAGATTTCACACGTAGTAAGCAATGATGTCACAAGTGACATCTTGCTTACTACTTTGCATGTGATCACTGATTGGCCAATCAGTGATCACATGATTGGGACCTCGTACAGAGGTTCCGTCCGACGATCGGTGTTTCACTGTGTCCGGAGGACACAGCGGGCACCGGATCGCAGTGCTGCACGCTCCCAGGGAGCGCGCACAAGAAGGGGGCGGGGAGGCCGTTTATAAACGGCCACCCAACCCTGCACTGCCACCGTCCAGCCATTTATATACAACGGCTGGTCGGGAAGTGGTTAAGAATGTCCATACCATTTTCTAATGGTTAGTGGATTCAAATTGGCATCTGTTTTTATTCACAGTGACAAGAAAATTTGAAGGATAGGGATGGAAAGTTTTTTTTTTTTGAATGCATGAATTTCTTAGATTTAATGAGATTCATTAGAAAAAGCCCATTCATTAAAAAAATCAATTGTTAAAATCAAACTTTTTTTGAAGTACTTTTGAATGACATTCGACAAGTCATTAAATATACTGATGAGAATTTTCGTACGTACGTTTATTCTAAATTTCACTTTCCTTATAGCCTTCAGTAGATTAAAGAAAAATGTGGAAATATCCCAGAAAACATCTGATTTTGGAAAAAATTTGGAGAAATAAAAACCCTCAATTTCACTCATCCCAAAGCTAAGTATACACTAGCAGATTTTCAAACGAACATTCTAATTTGAGAAACATTTGGTTGTTCTTCTAATCCAGCCAATAGGTTGCTAGGGGTTCCTTGAGTTGTTACTGATTGACTTCCCATCTAATGGTATCTGGATAGTTTGCATCAAATGTCACTTGGCAGATCCAGCAGCATGACACCAATGACTTTTTAGCAGTCTGGAAGTATGGCATTCTGACCACCATTATAAGGGAGGTAGCTTTCCCTGACCACTAAGGTCAAGGCATTGTTCCCACTGATCCGCAACTTTAGCAGGGGCTCCTGGAGGCATAATAACTATTTCAAGGGTTCCTCTGGTGTAAAAAGGTAGGGAAAGGGTGCTCTAATCATTAGTGGGGTGAAATCAATGCTCCTTTTTGACCACAGTGACAAGCTAATTCGAAGGAGCAGGATGGAAATTTTGTTTGCAAAATTACATTCATTCCAACATTCCAAAATTCATTGAAAGTGCTGAGAATTTCCCAACAATTTTTCATTCCAAAATCTACTAGTGTATTCCCAGATTTGGTGACAACCTTATCAGGATTTGATGAGAAGGTTTCTATGTAATCTTTAAAGTGTTGTGTATTATGTAGGCATATGCAAAATAATAGTAACAATAATTCTAATAACAATAAGGCCACTTTCAGATGGGGCAGACCCTTCAGTGGATTCGCTTGCTCAGAGGGCAATCCCTCTGCGCTTCCCTTCCCGCTGAGCAAGTTGATGACAGTTCTATGTCTGCTCCGCTGTTGCAGAGCAGACACATTCACAGCCCACTGTTTTCTATGGGGTGGTCAGATGGAAATGGACTGCCTGTCCGTTTTCACTCAACTGATCTGATCCGCAAGACGGGTGGGGAACGGATTCCCATCTGTTTTTACCGTGCAAGATCAGATCGGATGCCGGCGGGTGTCAGCAGACACATGCTTGCTGACACCTGCCGGTCCATAGAGGGCTATGGATGGTCCGAACGGGTCTGCCTAAAAAACTGACAGGCAGACCCAATCAGACCGTCAGTGTGAAAGGGGCCAAAGGTTCCTTGCATAGGGGGCCATCTAGGTGCAGTGTGTTCTGGAACTTTAGTGTATCCTGAGGGACAGATGAAGCATCCAGCCCTGCTGGCTGTAGCCTCTCAAAGTCTATGGCAAGCTGGAGCTGGATGGGGCTGAACGCTGTAGTACCCAAGGTTAAGGCCCTGTGCAGAAGGCCTGCGTACTACTCGGTACAGTGTTCCATTGCATCCAGCTGCAGCCTGCCATAGACATGGCACCTTTTCCACTAAAACACTGTGATGAACGCACTGTACCTAGGCAGCCCCATACGCAAAGGGGCCCAATGGCTGTTTCACACCTGAACTGCACAGAAATGAGGTCCATGTTCCTATGTGATTCCTGTGCTGTTCAATGTGGTGGAATTTTGCAAAATTGCACCAGATAGCACAAAATCTAGTGCATACACTACTTTTCAAAAAAGCTCTACACCAAATCACATAATACTGTGGTACCATGCAATCTGGTGCAGGTGAAGGCACTGTGCTTGTGATATGCATTTGGTGTTCTGCTAACAATGTATTAGCACCAGATTGCAAAGGTGGTGCGTTTTGAATGCGGTATGGGGAACGTGCATGGAACGCACCTTCCCTGAACTGTGTTCTGGTGTGAACCAGCCCTTATAGTACAATTGTTTATGACACTGCCTTCAAATTTGTAAACTAAGGTCAGCTTCCTTCATTCTATACATTTATTATTATTATAATACAGGATTTATATAGCGCCAACAGTTTGTGCAGTGCTTTACAAAATGAAGGTAGACATTACAGTTACAATACAATTTGATACAAGAGGAAACAGAGAGCCCTGCTCGTTAGAGCTTACAATCTAGGAGTTGGTGTTCTATAACTATGGCAGCCATTGCTTTTTACCGGGCATTAAAAAAAAAAGTACAGCAGCCTCTGTGCCTGTCATTGTGATATGTATTACTACCTTTTCAGAAAGAACAACGAGTACACACAACTATACAAACACATTCGTATTAAAAATGTGCCTTTGTTTTAATCCCTCCCATCTGCCAGCACTTTGGCGGAAGAGATCAGATATATTGCAAAGACAAGGTCAAGTTGAATTTGTTTTCACATAAAGACATTTTTATGCCCTGTAAATGTGAGGAAGGCTATTTAGGGGGGAGGATTTGGGTTTCTATGGAGATTCCCATCCCCCTCCTCCTTATTTGCAACAGCACAGATAAGGCACAAATGAGGCAAACAATGACAGCTCAGCATCAATTTCTGTTCATCTGGATATCGTGCTCCACCAAATAATTACATTTGGAATGCATTCCCCATGGACTTTGTATACCATAAATGTTTGGGAGTTAGCGTAGATGGCAGAGATATTTTTAATCTTCTTTTCCCATCTACAGTAATGTTGAGCAGATACAGGGAAGTAAGCAGATTACTTTATATAGTGTTTTACACATACAGGATAATGGACCTGTAACTTGTTCAGCCTTAGAAATAAAGAACGGTGCAAATCATCTGCAGTGTTTTCCAACTTGATCTGGTGAAGGAAGGATTAGGAAAGTCTCTTGATTTAAAAAAAATAATAAAGCTTTCTGCTCAAAAGTTAGTTTTTGGTGGTAGACATGAGCATGCCTGAAATTTTCATTTCATCTCATTTCGGATGCATGCGATCATTGAAGAATTTTGTTTAATCGCCCTCGTTATGTTGAACCATTTCGTTTTCAGGATTTGTTTTTTTATATTCAGCATTCCTTGCATATATTCGTTGGTCCGGGTAGATAAGAAAAATGTAGCAGTTTTTTCAAAAGATTGCTATATATCAGTTTTTCTATAAAAAATTAGTGCGCTGTACACTAAAAAATCATAAACGATAATAAATCAAATAAATACTACTGCATAAAAAATGTGCATAAACTAATTGAAATGATATAAGTCCACATTCATATATTAAATAATTAAAAGTCCCAAAATCCAATAATGCAGTGCTGTGTGCTAAAGAAATCCTCCAACGGAAAGTGCATAGGTGTCCATAAATGCTTGACACAAAAGAAAAAATCAGCCTCTTACCAGTCACTTTGATCTCCAATTAAGAGATCAAATGAGCGAATGGTGTTCAGATCCCACACTGACACCCTAGTTAGCCGTATCAAGGAGATGAATAGGAGATGAATGGACAACTGCAGGTTGACTTGAACGAATCCATCACTTCATGAAAGGAAAGGTTTAAAACAGAAGAAGAAAACTTCATAGTGCGACCCAATAAACCAGCAAGAAATGTATTAAAGTATTGCACTTACATAGATAAGGTGCATAAAGGCAGTGTAAACATTTAAAATTCCTGGGGTGTCAGACCACCGGCCAGAACAAGGTGCCATCACAGAAAGAACCGCCCCTCTGGCATCCTCTGGGATTGGAGAACAGAACATTTTATATGTTTTCTATTTTCTGGTGTTCAGGGAAAGAGTAGCAGCAGTTCACTAACTGTTTCACTATTGTTTCAGAATATATTTGTTTTTCACATATTGTATTGTCTGGGGTGTAGTGCAGGTTTTTTCCCTTTTTTTTTTAAACAGTAAACTTTATTGCATCTTAAGGCAAATGTTACAATATAAACAGAACAGTTTTCTTCTTTTTTTTTTTTTCTGAGAACAGTAGGAAAACAGATAATGATTGAATCTGTGAGTCACACAAATCCCAGCAGGGACAGGGTCTGCATCATAATAAAAAGTATGTTCCATGTGAATTTAACAATAACATTTGAATTACATTTTACCATTTAGTGAAATTGTATTCATCATACCAATCTGCAATAATTCTCAGACAATATCAGCATACATAGGTGCCAATAAAATTGGTAAAGATGAAAATTGTCAAATAGTAATCACAGTACAAAGATACAAATAGCATCAAAATCTCTGAAACAGTATAGACAAAGGGAGAGCAGTTTGCCCTGCAATACTTCCTAATCAATCCGTAATGAACCTGTCATAACCACCAGACAACTGGAAAAGGAGCCAAGCAGTCCAAATCTTATGGAATTGCTTCGAACTCTCATGCGCAATCGCCAAGATTTCTTCAAAATTATGAATATGATTAACCATGCAAATCAATTCTCTAATTGTGGGTACAGTAGTCGATTTCCAGTGTCTGAGGATCAAAGACTTAGCTGCATTTAACAAGTGTTTGGTTAAGGTGCGTTTGTATTTGCTAATTTAATAATTTGAGATATGCAGTAAGCAACATTCCGGAGTCAAAACCAGTTTTGTTTCAGTAACATGATAAATTAGGGCAGTCACCTCTTTCCAAAAACCAGCAATTTGGGGGCAAGTCCACCAAATATGCAACATGTCTCCCTTCTCCGTCTGGCATCGCCAACACAGATCAGAGCACCGTGGGAACCACGATCTCAGTTTTGTGGGTGTAGCGTACCATTGAGTTAGAATTTTATAAGAGGTTTCTTGTAAACATGTACTAATTGAGCATTTGTGTGCCAAAATACATGCTGTTTTCCATTGTGTATCTAAGAATTGGATGTGTAAGCATTATTCCCACAGCACCCGGAACCTACCAGAATACGTCAGACCAGAGAGTTGCAGCCACGTGTATATATATCTGAGAGATCACTTGTTCAACCGGCTCCCTCTTTAAACATAGGGAATCAAATGGCGTAGGAGTGTCAAAGAAAAATCGCTTCTGGGGATGTGTAGATAAATAGTGGCAAATCTGTCTATATGTCCAAAAGGATAGGCCAGTCAGTTCAAGACCACCCACCAGATTGTCATTTGGGACCATCCGTTCCGCACGTGCACAATGTGTTGCTAATAGCGAGACATCAGGGATAGTAGGTATCGCTCTGTAATCAAGTTCTGGGGGAAAATCTAGGTTGTTAACTAAAGTCGTAAGTGGACCCGGCGATTTCGAAATCGACGTTCTTTGTAGGGCCCATTGGAACGCCGCCAAAGCTGCCCCAATCAGGGGATGGGCCCCAAGATCCGCCAAACATGCAGGTCCTGGGATCCAAAGCAAATAGCTTAATGGGATTTTAGAAAACGTTTCCTCTAAATGAATCCAATCTTTGTTTGAACTATGCCAATGTCAGTCTACAATCCTTGTCAACTGTGCGGTGCAATAATAGAATCTAAAATTGGGAAGTCCCACTTCTCCTTTATTCTTTGGAGCCATCAGGTGTTGGAGACTTATTCTGGGCATATGCTCAGCCCAGAGAAATTTCAGTACTAATGATGTCAATTGCTTGAAAAAACTGGCAGGGATACTTATCAGTAATGTCTAAAACAGGTAAAGAATTTTAGGTAGGACTGTCATCTCGATTATGGCCGCACGGCCGAACCAGGAAAAACTTTTAAGGTTCCATAAGGAAAGATCCCTTTCAATTTTTTTTAAAAGAGGTAGAAAATTGGCTTGGTAATATCATTCACATTGAGAGATAGCCATACCCCCAAATATTTTAACGCCAAGCCTACCCACTTGAAAGGGTTATTTTGCGGTGCCAGCATAAGGGAACCTATGGGCAAGGTTATGTTTAACGCTTCCGACTTTTTATAGTTGATTTTTAGATTGGAAACATAGCCATACTGGTCAAATGTGTGTAACAGATTAGGGATAGAGGTATGCGGTTGTGTTAGAAAACATAATAAGTCGGCAGCATAGGCAGCTATTTTATAATCCCTATGTCCTTTCCGATAGCCTGTGATTTCTTGTGTTTGATGGATAGTACGTATGAAGGGTTCTAGGGAGATGATAAAAAGTAGGGGTGACAATGGGCAACCCTGTCTTGTGCCATTCTTGATCTGCACAGAAGTAGACAAGGTCCCATTGATTTTAATACATGCTGATGGGTCCTGGTACAGAGAGGCTATCCACACCATCATGTTGGGCTTCAAACCAATATGCTTGCACGTAGCAAACAAATAGTCCCACGCCACTCTATCAAAGTCCTTCTCTGCGTCCGTAGACAGGAGAAGGCCCCTGATTCTGCCCACATGAGCACCGTGAATCAAATTTAGTGCCATGATCACATTATCCCTGGTCTCCCTTCCTGGCATGGACCCAGCCTGTTCCTGAGTGAAATCAAACATAGCTGCAACCGAATAGCTCCCTTTTTTATATCAGTTTTTGAATTCAATATTTGGATGGATTTGTTATTTATACAGTATATAAAAATATTCAGAAGGATTCAATATTTTCAGATGAAACAGAATAAATAATGCAAAATTCGTTGTGCACCGACTTTTTAAAACCTAAGAATTGCATTAGGCTGTGGAACTGAACTGACTGTGACAACTGCAAATTCAACTTAACAGCTTGCTGACTGCAGTAAAGCTACAGTGCGGGCCAGTGGTGCAAAATCACTTATAAATACATGATTTTGCTTTTCCAAGTAGTGGGTGAGAGCGCACATCCAGCTACCCATGCTGGCATTGGTTCCCTGACACGGCGATCAGTGGATCTCAGCCAATGATTCACGGCCGATCATCGGAGCTAGTGACAAGAGAGAGATCTGTGTTGGTAAACAAAACAGATCTCTCTATTGACAGCGGTAATGTGCCTGTTTTGTCTTCCTGAAAGGCAGGGAAACAAAAACTGTCACATCCCCTAGTAAAAGTAACAGGAGAGAGATCTGTGTTGGAAACAACACAGATCTCTCTACCGACAGCGGGGATGTGCCAGTTTTTGTCTCCAGGGAGACAGCAGGCAGACAAAAACTGTCACATCCCCTAGTAAAACAGCACACAATGCACACATCACATATATTTACAGTAGGCACACAGTTAACCTTTTGGTTGTCCCAAATGTTAACCCCTTCTTGCCCAGTGTTATTAGTACAGTGTCAGTGCATTTTATTAACACTAATTACTGTATTAGTGTCACTGGTAATGCCAGTGTCAGAATGCCCACTGTACTATTACAGTCACACTATAAATAGCTGATTGCCACCATTAATAGTATGAAAAAAAAAGTCCACTGTCATTTGTAGACACTATAATTTCCATGCAAACCAATAAATATAAACTTGTTGGGATTTTTTTTACCAAAGATATGTAGCAGAATATATTTTGGCCTAAATTTATTTTTTTTTATGGGATATCATGAGGGGGTAAATCTTCCAGAGGGCAAGTGGTTAATCACAAATGCATTAATTAATTTCATTATAACTTTTTGCAGATTCATTTACATTTGTTACTATATCCATTTATATATATCTAAATCTGCAAAAATAAAATTTTTTGGACAAAAATCGATTTGTTACAAAATGCACATGTCTATTTGGTGGCAGTGGGCTCCATTCACTAAAGTAGATCAAATGCGGTATTTAGGTGATCTGACACATTTTTCCTAAATATTGCATACAATGCTGAAAACGTCAATTCACAAATCATCTTATGCAGTATTTAACTCAAAAATCCAAAAACATTTAAAGACATTTTACAAAGACAGTTCACAAAAGGAAATATATAATTAAATGCATGAGTTAATGAAGTAGTGGTCCAGGCATGCGGTATTTAACTGCCTCCCGCCCGCCATATAAGGAAATAGCTGGCCGGCGGCAGTTCTCTCATTCTGGGAGGACATCATGTGATGGCCTCCAACTCTAACTGCTCATGTGCGCTGTGTCCCTGGGATGCCATCTGCCAGTGCCCATCAGTGCCACATCAATGCCACATATCAGTGCCTACCAGTGCACATCAATGCCACATATCAGTGCACATCAATGCCACATATCAGTGCCCATCTAAGCTGCCTTTCAGTGCCATCTATCAGTGCCAGTCAGTGATGCCTATCAGTGCCCATCAGTGCCGACTATCAGTGCCAGTCAGTGCCGACTGTCAATGCCAGTCAGTGCCGACTATCAATGCCATATATATGGCCTTTCAGTGCCCACCAGTGATGCCTGTCAATGCCCATCAGTGCCACCTACCAGTACCACCTCATCAGTGCCCATCAGTGCAGCCTATCAGTGCCCATCACTGCAGCCTATCAGTGCCCATCACTGCAGCCTCATTGACGCACATCAGTGAAGGAAAAATATTACTTATTTACAAAACGTTATAACAGAAACTGATAAAAAACTTTTTTTTCTCAAAATTTTCAGGCTTTTTTAATTTGTTTAGCAAAAAATAAAAAAAAACAACTCTATCAAAAGAAAGCTCTATCTGTCTCAGAAAAATGATAAAAATTTCATATGAGTACAGTGTTGCATGACCGCGCAATTGTCATTCAAAGTGTGACAGTGCTGAAAGCTGAAAATTGGGAATGTAAAAATATAATAGCTTATTTTAGTAGTCTACCTTTTTGGATCAGTTCTCCCAACAGTAATGCATAGAAACCTAAATATGGAAAAACACAGAATCAATGAGTTTGATTTACTTAAAGCATAACTGAAGGCAAAAGGTTTTTTTTTTGGTTTTGGACAGAGTGAAGAGGGATTAGAACCCTACTCAGGTTTTTATTGTTGTCTGTGCCCCCGTTAGTGAGATTCACCCTCTCTATTTGTCCCGTGTACTATTATCATTGAAAGCGAGAGTAAAAGAAAATCCAAAAATATGTGTTGTCCGCAGAAAAGTAGTAGAGGGAAAATCTTCCAATGGGGACACTAGTTCTGGGGTGACCTGGGGGTCCCAAGGCATTCCTTTAGGGATTTCCTCTCACTTCCTGTGTTGGCTATGGTACAGGAAGTGAAGGTAAATTTGAAGCACTAATGTGCATTTCCTTATTCTGGTTTCTGTTATATTAAGCCCATGTCACTGAAAATATGCCTCACTATCACTAATGGGTAATAGAGTCTATCCCAATTATCTCACAAGCCACATCCCTTGATGTAAACAGTCCAATTCCATAATCTCAGATTTTGCTGACTCTGGACTTTGGGGTTGATTTACTAAAACTGGAGAGTGTAAAATCTGGAGCAGCTGTGCATGGTAGCCAATCATCTTCTAACTTCAGCTTGTTCATTTAAAGTGATTCTAAAGGTGCAAGGTTTTCTACCTTCATGTATTCTATGTATGAAGGTAAAAAAACCTTCTGGGTGCAATAGCCCCCCCAGCCCCCCCCCAATCCTTACCCCCTGATCCAGCGATGTTCCTGGCAGCCTCTGCTGTCTGGGGGCTCTTTCTCCTCATTGGCTGAGACAGAAGTGGTAGCCTATTAGCTGCCGCTGCTGTCAATCACAGCCAGTGAGCCAATGATAAGAGGGGGGGGGCGAGCCACAGCTCTATCTATCATATGGACGCATGGAGTAGTGGCTTGGGGACAAACACACAGTGGTGACCCCAGTGCAAGCAGTTTTCCTTGGGGGCACTGCTTGAGGGGGAGGAGCCAAGAGCGCCAGTGGGGACCCAAAAAGAAGAGGAACAGGGCTGCTCTGTGCAAAATCACTGCACAGAGCAGGTAAGTATAGATATGTTTGTTATTTATTTAAAAAAAATAAAGAAGCTTTAGAGTCAGCTTTGAGAAAAAAAAAACCTGGAAGCTGATTCGTTTCTTTGCAGATCTGCTCCGGATTTTGCTCTCTCCAGTTTTAGTAAATCAACCCCATAATCTTTAAAATGATGATAATCAGAAGTGCACGGAAAATACATGCTGAGACTGATTTTCTATCTTCTTTGTTATATAATGGCATTTGTGTTTGCTTTAATTTTTCTATCATTTCCTTCTTTCAACATGAGTAGTTTTTGTGCTTCAATACACATAGGAAGCAAACTGTACATGAAGCATTTAGTATCAGAGGCTTTTAGGAAAAATTACAATTTTAAAACACATAAGACATAATATGTTTAGGGAAACCAGGCCTTTTATAACTTCATCTTTCCCTGTGTTTTGACAGTTGTGATCACAAGCCCCAAAAGCTACTGTAAGCCCCCGGTCACATCAAGGCCGATTTTGAAATCGTGCGACTTACAGTGAAGTCGCACAATTTCAAAGTCGGGTGAGATGCCGATTTCAGTTGCGATTTGCAAGACATCTGACACAGATGTCTATGCAAATCACAACAAAAGTAGTACATGCACTACTTTAGAAATTGGTGCGGCTACCACCAAGTTGGAACCGCACCGATATGACCGCTTTGATAGCAGACAATAGGGTGCGACTTGGCACACAATTTGCAAGTCGCCATGTGACCAGGTGTAAGCACTGTTTTGTTAACACTGAGCCTGTGTGTAGCCTGCACTAATCTGCAGATTGTACTGGACAGTGTAGACAGCAGCATGCCTCAGACCAGGAATGAAAAAAGAAAGTCATCAGGAAGGCCGGCCACACATGGGTCAATTTCCAAACGATTTTTCGTTCAAAAATCGGACCTAAGAATAATCGGCAGATTTTCTCCATGTTAGTGGGGCAATGGTACTGCGTTTTGCCACGTTTTTCAGCGTTTTTACAGGTAAAAAACTCCTCTAGAAACCCAATAGTCCTGGGTTTTTTTTCCAGTCAAAAAATGTCCCAGCCGAAAAACGTTGATTACAGTCTATGTGTGCATGGACATATAGGATAATATGCTGGGGAGTTTACTGGCTGTAGAAAAAAACATTAAAAGACAAAAACAGCCACTGTAAAAATGTCAAGTGTGCATGAGGACTAAAATGTCAGGTTCCTGTGATGTCAAAAAATGACACAAAAATAAATAATTTCAGAACTTTTTCCACATTTAATGTAACCTATAAACTGTACAACTCAATTGAACAACAAACTGAAATCTTTTAGGTGGAGGGAAGTAAAAATAAAAAACATACAAGCGGCCATCACGAGGCGAGCGCTACAGAAACAATCTTCTTTTCAAGGATGTTGATCTCATGCACCTTCGCCTATTGAAAATTCACTCACCAGCAGTTGTGACCCCGAATCATAGGAAGATCAAATGTATACAAGCAGCACTAAACTGTAAGAGGCATCAAAATATTGTCAAATATGTGCAGAGCGCCATCGGCCTTCCACAGCTTGCATGAGCATGTCACCTACCCACTTACCTGTTCTGACGTTACGTCTTCGCAGGAGCCGACTCAAGCAGGAAGAGCAATTAACAGAGATCACCACTCTATAAGGGCCCGTTCACACTTGACTTATTTCTAACTCTTGCCAAACGCCCCTATAGTGTTTGACAGGCGGTAGACAGGCATTTGGGAAGCGTTTTTAATGATCCTCAAAAGCTCCCCAAACGCCCTATGCGCGGTTTTGAGGCATTTGATAAGCGTTAAAACCGCACCACAAACGCCTATAATGAAGTTAAATGGTATTAACGCTCCGCAAACGTCTGCCAGGCGTTTGAGGAGTGTCACCATTGACTTGAATGGGAGGTTTCAACAACTTCTGACTCGACATGAGGCGTCAGTTTTGCTGCGACACAACGCTAATGCTTCTGTGTGAACAGCACTGTGTGCCGCCATGTGCAGAATTTTCATAGGCGTTTGAGAAGCGTTAAAAATTCTTCCCAAACGCCTGTCTGATGCCTGCTGACAAAGCTAGTGTGAGCGTAGCCTAAGAGATGTGTTTTCATCACACTAGCACTCCCATATTTGTAACATCGAGGAAATAAACCACAAACGAACTCTCCTGCGCTCTGAGACCCAGGTGGGTGGCGAATAGATGGAACCAGAACTGGAAGATATGACCATCAGTGCATATAGGGTTGTGCAGCTCCAAACAAGGCTGGGGAAGCCCGACCAGTACTGCAAAGCGAAACAAAAACGAGAAGCGCACCAACCTTGCGCATTACCACAGTAACCAAAATGTATTGAATACAAAATGATACTCACAAACAGCAAAGTAATTCAAGCATGTAAGTCTTCAAAGGAACTTGAAAGTTAGGAAGCCTGCGCGAGTCCCATCATAGGGGTAGACACTGTACAGTTGACATGTTTCGACGGGCATCCTTTCTTCATCAGAGCTAACTTTCAAGTTCCTTTGAGGACTTACATGCTTGAATTACTTCGCTGTTTGTGAGTATCATTTTGTATTCAATAAATTTTGGTTACTGAGGTAATGCACAAGGTTGGTGCTCTTCTCGTTTTTGTTTCGCTTTGCAACACAGAGGAAAGGACAAGGCATGGACTGGATGCTGCATAACCAAGAACAAAAAGTTGCCTGTCCCTTTAGTGAATAGGGGCTAGGTAGATTAATACATGGGCATGTGCAAACTGCAGCCACAACCAGGGGTGGACTGACAACTCATGGGGCACCCAGGCAATAGTTGATCATGGGGCCCCTGTGTCCTTGCCCAAACTCAAAAAAGCCTATGAAAAAGGTACCAGGGGCATCTCATGGGGCCCCCTACTGACCCCGAGCCCTCGGGCAGTGCCCGAGTTTCCAAATGGTCAGTCCGCCCCTGGCCACAACATGTAAGCTCATCATTACAAGATAAGGCAAATGACTCAAGGAATATAACGACACTTCATTAAAACAACAAAAACATTTGAAAGTATACAATGCCTTTAACTGCTTCCCGACCACCCTATAGCAGAAATACTGATGATGACTAATGATTTTGCATTGCCAGGTAGGAGGCGCACGCGCCCTACCCGCACCGCCATTCGCTGTCAATCACTGGGTCCCGGTCGGTGATTACTCACCGGCGCCCGGTGATTGCCAAGCATCTCCAACGGGGAGGAGAACTATATGTAAACAATACAGTTCTCCTCCCTGTCAGCTTATGCACACTGCTTTAGATGGCTGTGCACAGCACAACCATCAAAAGCAGTGTGATTACAGTGTAAAGCACACACACAGACACAAGTAAAACAGCACACAGGTAACCCTTTGATCGCCTCTCAAGTTAACCCCTTCCTTTTTTTAGCACTGATCACTGTATTGGTGTCACTGAGGATGTCAGTGACACCAGTGTCAGAATGCCCACCGCAGTCCCGCTATAAGTCGCTGATTGCCGCCATTACTAGTAAAAATAAAATAAAAAATTCTAGTATCTATACCGCCATTTGTAGACGCTATAACTTTCACGAAAACCAATTAATTTACATGTACTGGGATTTTTTTGTAGCAAAGACATGTAGCAGAATACATTTGGCCTAAATGTATGATGAAATTTGATTTTTTTAAATTTTTTTACTGGACATGTTTAATAGCAAAAAGCCAAAAATATTGTTTTTTGCTCAAAACTGTCAGTTTCTTTTTATGGCACAAAAAATAAAAACCGCACTGGCAATCAAATACCACCAAAAGAAAGCTCAATTCGTGGGAAAAAAAGGACGTACATTTAATTTGGGTGCAGCGTTGCATGACCGCGCAATTGTCAGTTAAAATAAAGCAGTGCTGTAACTCAAAAAATGGCCTGGTCAGGAAGGGGGGTAAATCCTCAGGAGGGCAAGTGGTTAAGTAATGAAATAAGAACACAGTATGTAAACCATCACCAACATTGAAGACACTGATTCAAACAGGTAGTTGCTGTCAACTTTGTACATTTGATCAGTGTGGGCTTCAGACAAGCTAAATCTAAAAAACATATTGAGTACACTGGCCTTGTGATGACAGATCTGAAAATATAAAGAAAGGGCATAGGTTAAAAAAGGATATCATTGCAAAGTTGCTTCGTTTTAAAAGCACGCTTGCGTAAATCAGTTTCCACTGTGTATGCTCTGATTCACTGTTTGGCCTTGTATTACACATAGTGAGCATTTTAGACTAGAACAATAGGCTACATACTGTATGCATGTTTTTATGGCCATAAAAGAACTTTAAAAACTATATTTAATGACAAAAATAGAAAAAAAGAAACCAAAATAAAAAAGTCAGAACAGTTCTCAAATACAAGCACAGAACGGCAGTACTTAATGAGGACTCTAGAAAATATAACCAGCCAAAAAGAACGGAAATGAGAGGAAACTTCCCCAAAAGGGACAAAGACAGCAAGAGAACTGCACATTTTTAACCCCTTCCCCACCCAACCCAGATCTAAAAAACGTATTTTACCTGGCAAAATGTCCAGGAGTGTGCCAATACCTAGGAAAGCAAGCCATCAAAATGTGGTCATTTATTCCTATTTTGTTTCCCTTTTGGCCATCTGTGGTCATTTGTGTCCACATTAATTGGTATATACAGCTGCACAGGTAACTGTGAATACATATATTGTTAATTAGAAAGCTTTTTACCAGTTTATATTTATTTTTACTAAAATATTAGTTTGATTCATTTACAAAAGATCATCATAATTCAAGTGTGCCTAGGGCATCATGATGTCTAAATACAACCTTGGATAAAGATAGCACATGTCCTAGATTGTACCCCTCGTGTATCACATTGTACTGTTATTGTACTGTCGCATGTAGTGTCTCCCATTGTAATGTACAGCGCTGAGCAAACTGTTGGCACTTTATAAATACTGTATAATAATAATAATAATGTCACAGACAAACTAGATAATGGACCCTGTATGCAATTTGTTTGAAGATGGTGTGGGCCCCCAAAAGGGCCAGGGTGCAAGGTTTAAGGGCACCCACCAGATCTCCACCAGAGCACCCTGCAAGGAATGATAGACTCATGGGTATACTGGGCTGAAGCCCTCTGGCATATTTGTAAAGATGGCAACTGACCTGGAATTAAGCCAGAATGTGGTTGGCAGGCAGATTCAGAAACGGGTACAGATCAATAATCAGGGTAGGCAGTGATCAAGTGTTGTCCTAGGGAACTGTCAATGAATTTTCTTCACCAAGTGAGGAGCATGAGGATCAGTAGGGAACCTAAGACCTTTCCACAAGCCCTAAAGTAGCCCAGAACCAATGACAGATTCTACTGCATACTCCTCACAGTCCACCAGAACAGACAAATGATGCAGGTGTACTTGTCCCATTACCCAGGAAAGGGACTTGGACTGCAGAGAGTCAGACAGAACTGCAGGAAAAGGAACAAACACAAATGCAGAAAGGCAGTATGATTCGAGGAGGACAGGAGAAACAGCAGCAAATTGCACAGGCTAAGTAATCAAGCAGATCAGTGGTGATTTCCTAACAGCACACCAAGAAAGTAGCAATAATTAAAAAGAGCTAGGCATAATAAAAGAGCTTTACAAAAATAGTATCGATATTGTAAATGAAAACTTAAATACATAGATTTCATATCATAGTCATGTTAACATGATTTGTATGTTGATCCCTTCTCTTTTATTAAAAACAGCCCATGTGCCTGCATCTGGTACAGGGGGTCATATTAAGTACACCTGTGACCCTATGAGACTGCTGGGCCACTCCCCCCTCCTTTACCCTTTTCCATGGTTGTTAATTTAGTTTTAAAAAAATGTGTCTATATATGCATTTTTTTTATTAATACATAATGTTCACATATGTTTATTTATGTTTTTTTTTGTTAATCAAGGGTTTTTTTTTGTAAACTAATAAATAAAAGAGTGTAATAAAAGAAAACTGACAGGAAAAAAAGGAACAAAATTAGTGGCTGTATTGCACAAATATCTATGTTGGGAATTGTTGATGTCGGTTGAGCATACCTACCTGGGAAAAATTCAGATTATTGTGAAATTATACCAATTAATACATGTGAAGTCCAATAAAATTAATAATAAAATAAAGCCCCAACTCTTCCACCACATGCACACAACAACTGGGAGGCTTACCAGAATATGTTGACAACCTAATTTTAAGTAGGTCAAGAACACTTTGTAAGTATGCCCGATATGATGTACACCTCTTCCTTCCAACCCCAAATGATCCTGTACCAATTGTCCACTCCATTCTCCATCTGCTTGCTCCTTTGGCTCAGAATATATATTAAAAAGAGAAAATCTTTAAAGTGCAGTATCTTTGACACCTATAAACCTAATCTCTGTTGATATTGTACTCATTTATAAACTAAAAAGAAATTACCTCCAAAATGTCTTATAAATTATTCAAATAAAAGGCTCAACAAAATCAAATAAGTGCCCTCTATAGGTCCTTTCAAAGGCCTGGATTCTTTCCACCAAACCTTTCCCATCCACAATAATACCTCTTTACTCAACAACTCACCATTACTGTTGTTGGAAAACACACATTACTACAATGCATAGGTCTGAAGGAGGTCTAAAGGCTAACTATACTTTATATAACTCACTCCTAATGACCTAAATCTCCATGCTAATTAAACCATCTTGCAATTACTGTATACCAGCAGTCTAGGAGCCTTTCACTTTGGGTGGCACTCATTTGCGTTCCTGCAGGCTTACAAGTAGACAGCTTCTGCTTTCAACTTTTTAAAAACCCAATACTCATCTGACTTTAAATAACCTATTTGAACTCCTCCAATCTGGTTTTCGGCAACTGCACAGCACAGAAACCACTTTGGTCAAAGTCACTAACAACCTTCTGTTAGCTTCTGATTTTGGCTTGCTAACTATTCTTATTCTACTGGATCTTAGTTCTGCCTTTGATACTTTAGACCACAATCTTTTACTCTCTCACCTTGAAACCATATTTGGAGTCTCAGAATTGGCTCTGAAATGGATTGTCATATTTTACTGATCACTGTCACTTTGTTTCTCTTGGCAGATTCCAGCCTGATATTGGTCCAAGTTTGGTGTTCCTCAGGGCTCAATCTTGGGTCCCTTAGTTTTTAGCATTTACATGTTTCCACTTGGCCAAGCTTAGATCACATGGGCTCCGTTATCACTTCTTTGTTGACAACACTCTAATATACATACACACTAAACTGGATTCTACTTCAGCTGCTTCTCTCCTTTCTAACTGTATTGTGATATAAAAACTTGGATGGCCCTTAATTTCCTTCAATTAAACTGTGACAAGACTGAAGTCATGCTTATTGGCACCCCCTATCAATTATGTAAGGCCAGTCCTGGTAGCCTATCTATCAATGGCACTGTACTTAACCACTTGCTTACTGAGCACTTTTACCCCCTTCCTGCCCAGGACAATTTTCAGCTTTCAGTGCTGTCGCACTTTGAATTAAAATTGCGCAGTCATGCAACACTGTACCCATATGAAATTTTTATCATTTTTTTCATACAAATAGAGCTTTCATCTGCTGGTATTTAACCACCATTCGGGGTTTTATTTTGCACTATAAACAAAAAAACAAAACAGGAAATTTTGAAAAAAAAAAAAGGTTTTCTTTGTTTCTATTATACAATTCACTGATGTGCATTGATGAGGCTGCACTGATAGGAAGCACTGATGGGCACTGATATGCAACACTGATGAGACAACACTGATAGGCAGCACTGATAGGCGACACTGATGAGGTGGCACTGGTGAGCATTGATGAGACACTGATGAGGCTGCACTGATGGGTAGCACTGATGGGCACAGATAGGCAGCAATGATGAGCACTAATAGGCAGCACTGAAGAGCAATCACTGGCAGCACTGACTAAGGGCACTGACAGTCGGCACTGATAGGTGAAAATGACTGGCGGCACTGACGTGCACAGATTGGCAGCACTGCTGAGCACTGATGGGCAGCACTGCTGGGCTCTGATGGGCAGCACTGTTAAGCATTGATGGGCAGCACTGTTAGGCACTAATGGGCACTTTTGGGGCTGCACTGATAGTCAGGGCACTGATAATCAGGGCACTGATTATCAGTGCAGATGTCTCCTTTGACAATTGCCAGATATCGGCAGTACTTTCCTCACGCTGTGACAGCATGAGAAAAGTACTGCCAATAACCAGCAAGTGTATTTACATGGTGATCAGCTGTGATTGGACACAGCTGATCACGTGGTAAAAGGCCGCTGTGATTTGCCTTTTACCATGTCATGTAATCAGCTGTGTTCAAAGGACACAGTGATCACAAAGAGCACCGGGTGCATGCCACTGGGGGCGTGCGGGGGGCGCATTCTGGGAGGTTATCATATGACGCCCTCCCAGAACTAGATGACTGCGCAGTAGCTGTCATTCAGCTATAGCGTGGTCAAGAAGTGGTTAAACTTTAGTATAAATGGAAAAATCTAGGGCTGATATTTGATGCTAGTTTAACCTTTGATCCACGTGTACAAAATGTTGTCAGAACATCTTTTTTCCACTTGAGAAACATTGCTTGGCTGCTTCTTGTGCTATCATACACTGTAGCTGAAAACACATTTGTGTTCTCCCATCTTGACTACTGTAATGCTCTACTCCCTTGTGTACCTAAATCCACAAAAAAAATCAACTTCAATATGTACAAAATTCTGCAGCCAGAATTTTGACTAGTACAAGTGATCATATTACCCCTATCCTGGATTCCTTGCACTGGCTACCCATCAGGTTTTGTATAGACTTTAAGATCCTCTTGCTCACATATAAGGCTTTTCAAGGCTTGGCACCCCATTATCTCTCTGAACTTTTATCAACTTACTCCTCACCTCGTAACCTCCACTCCTCAAAATCTGCTCTTCTGTGTGTCCCCCCTATTCACCTACACTCGATGGGTGAAAGAGCCATCCTCTGTATGCTCCAAAACTCTGGAATTCACTTCTAAAGAACATCAGATAGTCATCTTCGCTAAAGTCATTCAAATCAAATCTACAAACTTTTTCCATTAGACAAGTTTTCATGTAATTGTCCCTTGTTTCCTTTTTTTTATCTTGTGTTTTCTTTGTAAATCGCTTTGAGAAGCTACCTTTAAAAGTGCTATATAAAATAAAGTTTATTAAGATTAACTTTCCTGCCTCCAAGCACCCTTGGCAATGGACCCAGACACTGCACCTTTCTGCCAGTCAGCACTCCCCCTGCCACCCACCAACTCTGCCACTGCATAGTCCACAGCTACCCCCTGTTGTCACCTTCGCAAGCAGATGAAGAAATAAGGAGAGTTTTTGGACTCTGCACCCAGTTACTCCTCCCTCTGGTGACTTATCATCCTCCTCTTACATGGTGCAACCTGTAGAGGGCAGTGTGACCCCTTTAGGGGAGTTGTGCACATTGTGTTTGTTCCCATGGGAAGGGGCATGAAGCACACATTTCGAGGCTGAGAGCAAGAGGGAAGCCAAACACTGAGTTGCTACATTACTATGGAACCTTTCCAAGATGACATCCATTTTCTGGAAGCCCAGCATTCAATTTCAATCTATTTCTATGAAACTAAAAGTAAACTTCCTATACTATTATTTTGAACATAAAATGTTTATACCCGGCAAAAATTTAAGTGGAACTTCACTCTCTCAATCAACATTGACTCATTTTAATCCTTATGCTGCTAGCATTAAGAGGTAGATAGGAAAGTACATTATATTTGCTTGATTTAAATTTTTTTGCATTCCATCATTTTCTTCCTGGTTTCCAGGCCTAGGCAAATTATGTCATACACCTCAGGAGTCTTCAAGAGGGGAAGAGGGGGTTTCCTCAGCTAAGCACACCCTCCTGCTTGCACACCAGAACTAAGGACAGATGGATTAACCAACCGCCCTATAGCAGAAATACTGCTACAGAGCTGCACAGAATCACGTATATATACATGATTCACGCTCCCGCGGTTTTTGCTGGTCGGGGGGCACATGCGTGTCCCTGCCGACCCACAGGTGCCGTGATTTGATCCCCGAGGGATCAATCATCCGATTTAGGCCAGTGATGGTTGGCCTAAGTCAGATGATCAATCCCTATCCTATCAGGAATCTTCCTGTACCTGAGTTTACAGTTACACAAGTACAGGAAATGATGACAACTCCTCTCCCTGGGCACATTCCATCCCAGAGAGAGAAGAATCAAGACACATGTGAGTAAAAGCAGCACACATTTACAGTTTAGAACACTTTAGGACACATTTAACCCCTTGATCGCCCCGCCCCAGTTAACCCCTTCACTGCCCTGTCACCAGTGTCATTAGCACAGTGTACAGACTTTTTGCTAATCACTGTATTAGTGTCGCCAGCGACTTCAGATAGCTCTAGCATCAGTTAGCGTCAGTTAGCACCCCTCCCAGATAGCGTCAGATTGCCCATCATTACACCAGTAATCACATTTAACCCCTTGATTGCCAGGAACACCCTCACATACACAATAAACCTCCATTGCTAGTATAGTGTCTGAACGGATCAATATCTTTGATCAGATCAGCACTATACCAGCATTCACATTAGTATAGTGTCCCCAAAAATGCAGCATTAGTGGGATTTGCACCTGCCAGCACCTGTGTTTAGCCCCTACACTTACCCCCCCTTCTCCCCCACCAAGTGCAGTGTCAGTAGGTCACTGTCACTTGATTGAAAAAGCCAGACGCTGGTACTAAAAAGTGTTTATTTATTTCAATTGCCTTTTTATAATGCTTTTGTGCTTTACAAAGTGGATCCTTCCTAAAATTCCAGGAAGAGATCATCACAGCCCTTTTGTATCCAGAAGATGCTGTGGCCCAAACCCCCAACCCAGATGCAGTTAGCCGGCTACATGAGAGGCATTTTCCCGTTGCTATTCCTGGTACCCCAAGCCAAAGGACACCCCAAAAAAGATGTCGTGTCTGTAGCAGACATGGATTTTATTTGTCCCTCCTGTCCTGGCCAACCTGGTCTCTGCCTCAAGGATTGCTTCCGTCACTACCACACACTAGTAGAGTATTAGTATAGGGTACAGCACGGCACAGTTCAAGGCACATATTTACACAGGGTCTCGAAAAATGTTAAGTAGTCAGGAAACTGGCTATCACATTTTGAGAGACCCTACAATCTGTTTTAAAAAGTTTAAAGTTTAAAAAAAAAGTAAAAAAATAAATAAACAAATAGTACAAATCCCCCCCGAAAACTAAAAACTAAAAATAGTTATAGTTTTTTTTTTGTTGTCGTTACTGTTCTACTGTTACGATTTCACTGTTTTATTGTTACTGTTTTATTGTTAACCATTGCTGTTTTCTTTGCAGGAATGCCATTCAGCTGCAGCACCGACCTGTTTATTCTGACAGCAACAGGAACTTGCTCTCAGAATATACATAAGTCAGTGTGGGCAGCGCTGTCAGATGAGATTTTTCACCCGCAGTTAAAAAAGAGCATATATATCGAAGCATGGGGGCCTGGGGTGGCCAGTGGGTGGATGGCCCCTATGCTTCAGCATATACAGTATATTTTATAATATTTTTTGGTACATTTCATGTGTGCCCACCATTAGAAGTGGGTGGATGCAGGGAGGTATGTTCTAATGGTGGGCATACCACACACTTTTTCTGGCAGATATTTCTTCTCTTTTTTTCATTCAGCCCACAGGCTGCATAAAAAAAAAGAACATTGCATGTACACCCAACAAGGACCAGCGACATACTGGTACATCACTGGACTTTGAGTAGTTATACCAGGATGATACCTGCAGCTGCAGGCATCATCCTGGTATAATTTTTTTCAGCCAGTGATCAGCTTTCATGTAAAGGCAATCCTAGTGGCTAATTACCTGCATGGTTGCTTTTACAAGCAGCGGGAGAAGATACCCCCCCTTCCCGCTGCCTTTCACGGTTAGTCCCGTGCCATCGGGGGAACCTGAGAATGCAGCCGGTATTTCTGCCAGCTGACCATAGAGCTGATTGGAGACCGGAATGGTGCCAATCATCTCCATAGTCTAAGAAATCAGAAGCTATGAGCATTTCATCACTTCAGGTTTGCAGGATATAAACCGTGCCATTTGTAAATTGGGAAAGCATCTGATCACACCAATCTTGGCGAGATTAGATAATGTAAGGGCAGAGGAGATATCTAGCCAGATTTAAAAAAAAAAGAATATATGTGTCAGGAATGGACTTGCCAGTAATGGTGGGACTCACCTGCCTTGTGGGCTGCAGTACCAGGGCTGGCCAGCGGGTGCTCCCAGCAATCAGAGACTCAACCCTGCAGCCAGCCAAACACCTGAAGTTGATTATGCAGGTGTATTTAAGGGATGGCCAGACCTGCAGTCTCTGCCTTGGTGTGTGTTTTTCCTGGGCCCTGTATCTTGTTCCTGCATTCCTGTTCCTGTCCCTGTCTGATTCGTTGCTGACCCTGCCTGATCCAGACTTCTGCTGACTTCTCCTGTTTTATCCCTGGCCTGTGACCCCGACCATTCTCTGCCTGACCCCCTTTACCTACCTGCCCGATTGTTATTGACCCGGCCTGCCTGACGACGCTTGCATTGTATGTACTGTTATCTGTGGGTTTGGTTTGGTTTGGTTTGGTTTATTTGCACTGTGTTATGTTTTAGTATTGCACTGCGTTTATGTTTGTATTGTTAGTCTTTAATAAATTATATTGTTTATAACTTATCTGAAGCCCGCGTTTCCCTGCGTCAGTTCACATACCTCTGGTCATACCCTGGAGCCCTGACAATATGACAACGCCCATTGAAGTTATAGGGGATATTTGCATTCCCTGTAATAGCATTAAAAGTGATAAAAAAAAACAAAATGAAAGGGACAGTGTAAAAATAATTTAAAAAATCGAAATAACTTTAAAAAAACAAACGCCAGAGCGTTGACCCAGTGCCAGTATGTAAACAGCAGTTGCACCATGCATGTGAGGTGTCACTACGAACGTCAGATCAAGGGCAGTAATTCTAGCACTAGGCCTTTTATATAAATGTAAAATAGTAGCTTGTAAAGGCTTTTAAAGCGTTGCCTATGGATATTAAGAATGTATGCGCATTGTCGCCATTGCACAGGGCATGTGCAGTTTTAAAGTATGTCATGTTTGGTATCTATTTACTCGGCATACCATCATCTTCTATACGTTACCAAATAATTGGCCAATATATTGTGTTTTTGTGCATTAAAAGTAAAAAAAGTGTATTTTTTAAAAAGATTTGCATTTGAAAAATCGCTGCGTGAGTACTATGTCACATAAAAAATTTCAGCACCCACCATTTTATTTACTAGGGTGTCTGTTTTAAACAAATATATCATGTTTGGGGGTTCAAAGTCATTTCTTAGGAAAAAATACAGAATTTTTTCATGTGAACAAAAAGTGTCAGAAAAGGCTTGGTCTTCAAGTGGTTAGAAGAGTGATTGATGTGTGGTATAAACTTCTAATGCTGGGCATAAAATGCCCCCACCCCCAAAAATGACCCCTTTTGGAAAGTAGACACCCCAAACTATTTGTTGAGAGGCATTCTGCTACTTCTCCCAAGTATGGGGATACCACATGTGAGTGACTTTTTGGCAGTCTAGCCAAGTACAGGACCCCAAAATCCAATAAGCACCTTCAGGCTTTTAAAGGGCTTTATTTGCTCATTACACTTCCTAACTACCTATCACAGTTTCGGAGGCCCTGAAATGCCAGGATAGCATCAACCCCCCCCCCTTTTTGGAAAGTAGACACAAGGAGTTTGATAAGAAGCATGGTGAGTATTTTGCAGATCTCATTTGTTGCCACAATCTTTTTTTATATTTCAAAACCTTGTGAGAAAAAATGAGATCTGCATAATACTCACCCTGCCTCTTTTTAAATTCCTTGGGATGTCTACTTAGCAAAAAGGGGTCATTTGGAGGGGGGGGTGCTATCCTGGCATTTCAGGGCCTCTGAAACTGTAATAGGTAGGGAGGAAGTGAAATGAGGAGGTTACGCACCTTCAGGCTTTCAAAGTGGTCATTAGATTTCAGGCTCCTGTATGTGGCTAGGCTCCCAAAAAGTCTCACACATGTGGTATCCCCATACTCAGTAGAAGTAGCAGAATGTATTTTGGGGTGTAATTCCACATATACCCATGGCTTGTGTGAGCAATATATCATTTAAGTGACAACTTTGTGTAAAAAAAAATGTTTTTGTCATTTTCCAGAAACTTGTGGAAAAACAAATAACTCTTCCATGGACTCAATATGCCTCTCAGCAGATAGCTTAGGGTGTCTACTTTCCGAAAGGGGTCATTTGGGGGTATTTGTATTGTCCTGGTATTTTAGCACCTCAAGGAAAGTAAAAACTGTATAATTTCCATTATCTATACCATAGTTTATAGATGTTATAACTTTCACACAAAGCAATCAATATACACACATTGGGATTTTATTACCAAAAACATGTAGCAGAATACATTTTGGCCTAAATTTATGATGAAATTTGAGTTTTTTGCATTTTTTTTATGACAGAAATGAGAAAATAACATTTTTTAAAAACATTTTTGGGCTTTTTTTGTTTATAGGATGAAAAATAAACAGCATACAGGTGATCAAATACCACCGATAGAAAGCTCTATTTGTGTGAAAAGAAGGACATAAATTTCATTTATATACAGCATTACATGACCACACAATTGTCAGTTAAACTAGTGTTGCAAAAAATGGCATAAATTGCAGTATCTATACAATAGTTTGTAGACTCTATAACTTTCACACAAAGCAATCAATATACACTTTTTTTAATTTACCAAAAACATGTAGCAGAATACATTTTGGCCTACATTTATGACTAACTTTAAGTTTACTATATATTTTTTAAGTAAAGTAAAAAATATTGTTTTTTTTTCCAAAAATGTTGGTCTTTTTTTGTTTATATCACAAAAAAAAAGCACACAGGTGAACAAATGCCACTGAAAGAAAGCTCTATTTGTGTGAAAAACAGGATGTAAATTTTGAATGTAAAAAGAACATGCAGCGCTAATAGAATTCAATCATACATGTATAAATATAGATGGTACATATTAAAATGGTATAGTGGACACCACTAAATGATAAAACGTTGACAAATGGTAATAGATATCTCCAGCGAGAGTGTTCTTGTGGTAAATTTCAAAATGAAGTGGTGAAAAAATTGGTGACTTCCGTGACCATATTCCTCCCACAGAAATGAGTGTAGATTGCACTAACCAGAAAGCGCAATGGTAATGCGCATTTGAGTGTTAACCAACTCCTGATCATCCGCCTACTAAAACTGGATCACTGGGAGGGTCATCAAGCTTGCGTCAGCTAGGCAAAATATCACAACCTCAGGATCTCCAGGTGTCAGGGGGTGTGCATTCGTTTCACCAGCAGGGGGAGATTAACCATTCCTGATGTGGCCACCAGATGATCCCAACAAGCCTTGAAGAGGGGGGGGCTCGGAAGTAACGAGCCAGAGCAACAAAAAGATCTGAAACCAGCAGGATAGGTACACCAGCAGGTCGGTAGCGAAGGTATAGACGGCAGCAGGAGAGACAAGCGAGATACTGGCTGGAGAAGGCACAAACCTCACTGCGCATTACCATTGCGCTTTCTGGTTAGTGCAATCTACACTCATTTCTGTGGCAGGAATATGGTCACGGAAGTCACCAATTTTTTCACCACTTCATTTTGAAATACCACAAGAACACTCTCGCTGGAGATATCTATTACCATTTGTGAACGTTTTAGACAGTTTATCATTTAGTGGTGTCCACTATACCATTTTAATATGTACCATCTATATTTATACATGTATGATTGAATTCTATTAGCGCTGCATGTTCTTTTTACATTCATACTTTGGAGGCTCCTGGTGTTTGCCTTTCATGCTAGTCGCTTTCTGTTTGTGTCCAGCGCTCGTTTTGTTTCTGTTTTGATCTGCATTTATTACCGAGGATGTAAATTTTGTTTGGGTACAGCACTGCATGACCGCGCAATTACCAGTTGAAATAGTGCAGCGCCGAATAGCAAAAAAAGGCCTGGTCAGGAAGGGGGGTAAATCCTCAGGAGGGCAAGTGGTTAAAGGAAGTAAATGCTACGTGAATCGCCTGCCCGTATTCAAGACGGCCACAGACAGAAATGCTAGGGGGTAGTTTTCAAAGTGATTTTTCAGCAGAATAAAGCCTACAGACATGGATGGATGGATGGGGTAGTTTGCTTTGAATAATAACCACTTGCCTACAATGCACTTATACCCCCTTCCTCCCCAGGCCAATTTTCAGCTTTCAGCGCTGTCACATTTTCAATGTCAATTGCGCGGTCATGCAACAGTGTACCAATATGAAATTTTTATCATTTTTTTTTAGACAGATAGAGCTTTATTTTGGTGGTATTTAATCACCTCTGGGTTTTTATTTTTTGCTAAACAAACCAAAAACAGAAAATTTTGGAAAAAAAAGTTTTTCTTGTTATAACATTTTGTAAATAAGTGATTTTTCTCCTTCCCTGATGTACGATAATGAGGCTGCAGTGATGGGAACTGATAGGCAGCACTGATGGCATTGACAGGCATCACTGATGGGCACTAAAAGGCAGCACTCATATATGGCACTGATAGGCGGCACTGACTGGCACTGTTAGGTGGCACTGATGGGCACTGTTAGGCAGCACTGATGGGCACTGATAGGTGGCACTGATGCGCACTGATAAGTGGCACTGACTGGCACTGATATGCAGCACTGACTAGCACTGTTAGGTGGCACTGATAGTTGGCATTGACTGGCATTGACTGGCAGAACCGAGAGAACCGCCTTGCGCCCATCATTACCTTATATGGCGGGCGGGAGGCGATTAACCACTTGCCTACCAGGCACTTATACCCCCTTCCTTACCAGGCCAATTTTCAGCTTTCAGCGCTGCCGCACTTTGATTGACAATTGCGCGGTCATGCAACATTGTACCCATATGAAATTTTGATCATTTTTTTCTCACAAATAGAGCTTTCTTTTGGTGGTATTTAATCGCCACTGGGCGCTTTACTTTTTGCGCTATAAATTTAAAAAAGTGCAAAAAATTTGAAAAAAAAAAAAAAGTTTATTTGTTTCTTTTATAAAATTTTTCAAACAGGTATTTTTTCTCCTTCACTGATTTGCGTTGATGAGGCGGCACTGATGGGCACTGATAGGCGGCACTGATGGGCACTGATAGGCAGCACTAAAGGGCACTGATAGGCAGTACTAATGAGGTGGCACGGATAGGCGGCACTGATAGACAGCACTAATTAGGGGTCACGGATAGGCGGCACTGATATGCAGCACTGATAGGCGGCACTGATAGGTGACACTGATGATGGGTACTGATAGACGGCACTGACTGGCATCACTTCTGGGCACTGACTGGCGGCACTGACTGGCACAACCCCTGGGCACTGACTGGTGGCACTGACTGGCAGCACTGCTGGGCTGCACTGGTGGGTGGCACTGGTGGGCAGCACTGGTGGGTGGGCACAGGTGGGTGGCACTGGTGGGCACAGGTGGGTGGCGCTGGTGGGCACAGGTGGGTGGGCACAGGTGGGTGGCACTGCTGGGCACATGTAGGTGGCACTGCTGGGCACAGGTAGGTGGCACTGCAGAGTGGCACAGGTGGGGGCACTGCTGGGCACAGGTGGGGGCACTGCTGGGCACAGGTGGGGGCACTGCTGGGAATGGGTGGGTGGGGCTAGTGGGCGCACAGCTGATCGGAACTTGCGGGGGTCACTGCTGGGCACCGATCATCAGGGCACTGATCATCAGTGCCCTGATGATCGGTGCCGATCCCCGCTCTGACAACTGCCGGTTCTCGGCAGTACTTTCCTCACGATCTGACAGCGTGAGGAAAGTGCAGCCGAGAACCGGCACTTGCATTTTCCTGTGATCAGCGTGTCATTGGACACCGCTGATCACGTGGTAAAAGGCCGGTGGGATCGGCCTTTCACCACATCTCGTGATCAGCTGTGTCCGTAGGACACAGCGATCACGGAGATCGCCAGGTGCGCGCCCCCTGGGGCGCGCAGGAGAGCGCGTTCTGGGAGGACGTCATATGACGTCCACTCAGAACTGGCCGGCCGCGGTGAAGCCGTCATTCGGCTATGCGCGGTCGGCAAGTGGTTAACAATGAAGGACTTCTTCCATCCTCTGGAACTCCCTTCCCCAATCCATCAGGCTGTCACCTACCCTCCTCACCTTCAGGCGCACCCTGAAAACCCTCCTCTTCAGGGAAGCCTACCCCAACCTCACCTAACACCCGACCTCACCTAACAACTAACCTCCTCCACTCCTCCCACCACTCCATCCCCCACAGCCATCTCCTCCTGTACCACCTTACCCTCCCTCCTAGATTGTAAGCTCGAAAGAGCAGGGCCCTCGAACCCCTCGTGTAGTGTATTGTTACTGTCTTGTCTCATGTACTGTCCCCCTTGCTACTGTACAGCGCTGAGCATACCCTTTGGCGCTATATAAATACTGTATAATAATAATAATTAAATAGTGTTTTTGGTTTGTGGTGCTCAGATGCCATGTAGTTCTGCTTTAAGGGGGAAACTTCTTGTCTTGTGTTCTTATTTTACAAAAAGTTTAAGATATGGTAATAAGAACATATATACAAAAATATTTAATATCCTGATATCTACCTAAAAACTAAACAGAGTTTATTTACAAGACTTGAACTGACCCAGAAAAGGTCAAAGTGCATAACAGATGTTGCTAAGCAGCTATCAAGCAATCATTCCTCAGAGATTAGAGACAAAAAAGGTCAAGGCAATCTAAACCTTTAAAGAGACACCCACAGAAACAGAATTGCACATACTGAATCGCTAATGCGAGTAAGTGAATTGTCTAGGATAGAATTTAGGTATTGGAGTAATTTGGAACTTGCATGTTCAAGTAATGGTACAGAATGGCACAGATGAGAAATTCCAGCAGGCGTGAATCAGGGCTAAGCTATGAATACACAATACTTTTTTTTCTTATCACCAGTGTATATTTCATTAAACAAAGGCAATACGTATAAAATGAGTAACAGGAAAAACAGGCTAGGTCTGACATGGACAAAGTTTATTATCTACAGCAGAGGACCACCTGTCCTAATAGCCACCAGGTCAACATAGGCACACTTTTTTGTTTTGTTATTTTTCCTCAAAGAAATTTATAGCTTTCGTGTACATTTATTGTGTTCATGTTGGCCACAAAAGATTACATATTTTATATGAATATCATATGTTTTATGGCCGAAAGGTAACATTCTATGCAACCTCTGCGAGCTCTTTTATTTTGAACTGTGCAAAAAAAAAACCTCTTTTCTCTCCCCTGCCAAAGGTGGGCATATCGTAATTAGTCAATTAGCAAACGAAGCCAAAAATCAAGCAGGAAATGTCCATTCTTTATATTAGAAAGCCCGACATGCTTTGTAATTAGCCCCTTCATATATGCTCATTTGTAAATGAAAGCACTAACATATCAATTAGCAAAATATATTAACAGGCTAATTGGTAACCTGAAAATGTAAAAATACATTTCACTGAAAAAAACAATTTTTTAAAGAACAAATATGCCCAAAACAAAAATGTTATGGTGTTATGGTACAGTATATGAAATGAAAAAGTTACAAATTAAATTTGCCTTTGCAATTAGATCTATGTGCATTATATGTGTGATTAAAGACACCAAAAACTACATTGTTTAGATCAGTGTTTCTCAACTTTTTTTCAGTCAAGGTACTCTTTAAAATTCTGCAAAATCTCGAGGCACCCTTTAAAATGCTGCAAAATCTCGAGGCACCCTTTAAAATACTGCAAAATCTCGAGGCACCCTTAAAAATACTGCAAAATCTTGAGGCACACTTTAAAATCCTGTACAATCTCGATGCACCCTTTAAAATACTGCACAATTTTGAGGCACCCATTACAAAATGTAAAAAAGTAAACAAATAGTTTTACAGAATGCAACATGTGGGACACCCAATGTCAGAGATGATTTATTCTTCTAAAGCAGCCTTTGTACACTGGTACCGACTAGTATTCCATTGTTTCTTTTCTCCCTCAGTTTCTCTCTCTCACAATAATGTGACCCCAGCACTGACAGAGAGGAGTAGGGGAGAGACAAGCAAGGATGCTGTGCTGGTGCCCAATGTCCTAATCAACTGATGACATCATTGGTTTTTTTATGTGGCAATGGGCTAGACAGCTGTAATGGTGCACAATGAAAACCTGTGGTTTTGTGTGACTAAAAGGCAGGCTTCATCCATCTGCTGGCTTGTATACAATTTTTTAGCTATTTTTAGGCATTTTGCCAAGGCACCCCTTAAGAAACCTGAAGGCACCCCAGGGTACCTGGGCACCCTGGTTGAAAAAGATTGGTTTAGATACTGAGGGTACATGTAACTTGTTAATATTGATTTGATATTTTGATTTATATTTTTACTTTCAGTCAACTTTATGCAATAGTAAAGAAAGTAATCATCATTTATATATTTGTTTTCTTTTTCCATGAGGTTGTAGCATGTGTTGTATATAAAAAGGGGTTATTATCTGCCGTGAAATGTAGAAAATAATACATTAAATCAAAATGTATTATTTGGTCCTGCTAATTTGGAATAAATTAGCAGTAGTAAAGTGTACTTTAATCTAATAACAAAAATGTAATATATGGCAGCTTACCACTCCTTAGCTGTAGTGACTGAAATATGTTTTTTATTTGAAAATACTTTTTTTCTTTATTTTAGCCTGGCAATGCTACCAGTAACACAACTGCTGTCCTAGGATGACAATGCTCACTCACTGCAGGTGGAGGAGCAGCATTGTCATGCTTGCACAGGTAGTGTGTAAGGACTATATAACACCTTTCTGCTTCTCATCTCATTAGTGCTTGTTTTCTTCAAGTCTGTGTCCGGAGTTATCTGGTTTGTCAAAATTGCTACTACAGTATAGGGGGTGGTGTTCTGTAGTTGACAGAGAGAACTGGGAACAGATAACAGTGCACCTGAGGCAAAGTGCAGAGATATGTGTTCCTTTGCACTTAAACACATAAAAGGAAATGCTTCAATTGTATATTTAACCTCTTGCCATGTGTGCTACAAAAGACGGCTACAGCACGGTTGTCTAGTTCTGGGAGGGCATCCATGGACGTCCTCACAGAACCCCTCACTCTGTGATTGCTGTGTCCTTTGGACACAGCTGATCCCAGATCAAGGTAGAGGGCCATTCACAGCTGATCACATGTAAACAGGCTTGCCGGTTATCAGCAGTCCTTTCCTCACATGCTGTATCTGTGTGAGGAAAGGCAAGCCGGCAAGGCTGTCAGGACATGGTTTACACTGATAATCAGGGCATTGATCATTAGTGCCTGATTATCAGCACAGCCCCATCAGTGCTCATAAGTGCACCATATCAGTACCAATCAGTGCCACCTATCAGTGCCCATCAGTGCTGCCTCATCAGTGCAGCCTTGTCAGTGCTTCCTCTTCAGTGCCCATCATCACATCTTATCAGTGTCCATTAGTTCCTCCTCACCAGTGCCTATCAGTGCACATCAGTGCAGCTTTATCAATGCCCATCAGTGAAGAAGAAAAACATTTTTATAATAGAAACTAAGAAAAAAAATACTTTTTCTAATTTTTTTGCCTCTTTAGTTTTTCTAGCAAAAAAATAAAAACCCAGTGGTGATTAAATACCACCAAAAGAAAGCTCTATTTGGCCCCAGAAAAATATAAAAATTTCATATGGATATAGTGTTGTGCATGACCACGCAATTGTCATTCAAATTGTGACAGCACTGAAAGCTGAATATATTCACCCCATACCCTATACAACCTTTAAATTTCCTCTCTTCTCTCTCCAAAAATACCATTTGTATATATGAATGGTATTAAAACCTGTTTTTGCTGAAGTGGTAAAAAAGGTAGCGTTTCCCTTTAAGCATAGGTGACGTCAGCTAAAATTACTTTTTTTCCACATCAGTTGGAGTTCTATGCCACTAAATTCTTTACTTGAAAAGACATTTACATGACTATAAAGCAGACAAAGCTGAGCTTCCGTAAACTGAGATGCCAAAAGAGATTCCAGTTTCACTCTATGAATTACAGTACAAAGGGCATCTAAGAGAATGACAATTTCTGTATGGCTAGGAAGAAATATGAAGGTTTATTTACTTACAACACACAGGTATCAGCTACAGTTATTATTCACTGACCTTTGTAAAGAAAGGAATTTATAACTTAACCAACAGGTGTTTATATACTGTATACTACAAAAATTCTTAAAATTACAAAAAAAAGTTTTCTGAATTCTAAACAAAAGTATGGCAAACATATACAGTATAGAGAATAATATAGCAATGGATGAAATGTATACTGAATTTCTGAGAGTAATTGTTTTTAAGCTTACTCACAGCTCAAACATTTTACACATTGTATTAACAACATTTACTGACCATAACAGCTGGAAATGTTATACTTACTTACTTTTTAAAACATTATTTAATAAAGGTGAACTCACAGCAGATATAAAAGACACACATTAATGTAGTGCTATAATTCCCTCAAGGTTCTGTCCGTGGACCCCTTCTCTTCTCCATCTACACCTCCTCCCTTGGTCACTTGATAAACTCCCATGGCTTTAAGTACTATCTCTATGCTGATGACACACATATCTATCTTTTTACTCCTCACTTCACCCCTTCAGTCTCCTCTCGCATTACTAACCTACTAAGTGACATATCGGCATGGATGTCACTTCACTTCTTCAAACTCAATCTTTCCAAAACAGAGCTCATACTATTCCCTCCAGCCCATGCCCCCTCCCCTGACTTCTCCATCAAGATCAATAATACAACCATCAGTCCCTACCCTCATGCCAGGGTACTAGGTGTAATCCTAGACTCCCATCTGTTATTTCAGCCCCAAATCCAATCGCTGTCCAAATCTTGTAGATTTCATCCCCGCAACAACTCCAAGATACGCCCGTTCCTAACCTCTGAAACCACTAAGCAACTTATTCACTCCCTTGTTATCTCTCGCTTGAATATTGTAACTCCCTCCTAATTGGCCTACCCAATCGCAGGCTATCCCCTCTTCAGTCTATCATGAATGCTGCTGCCAGACTCATCTACCTTACTAACCGTTCCGTATCTGCCATCCCTCTCTGCCAATCCCTCCACTGGCTTCCCATTGCCCAATGAACAAAATTCAAAACATTAACAATAATGTTAACATACATAATATAACAATGTTATAACATACAAAGCCATTTATAACTCTGCCCCAAATTACATCACCAATCTTGTCTCCAAATATCACCAAAACCGTACTCTCCACTCCCCGCACGACCTCCTACTCTCTAGCTCCCTAGTATCCTCCTTCCATGCTCGTCTCCAGGACTTCTCCAGAGCCTCCCTCATCCTCTGGAACTCTCTACCCCAATTTATAAGACTTTCGCCGACTCTACTCACTTTTAGGCAATATCTGAAAACCTATCTCTTCAGGGAAGCCTATCCTGCCTTCAGCTAATAATGGAATCTTCTATTCTTCCTATCAGTCCATCCCCCACAGTTATTACCTTTTGAACCACTAGCCCCTCCCTCTTAGATTGTAAGCTCCAAGGAGCAGGGCCCTTCTAACCCTCTTGTATTGAACTGTATTGTCTCCCATTATATTGTAAAGCGCTGAGCAAACTATTGGCGCTATATAAATCCTGTATAATAATAATAAATAATACATCATTGCAAGCAGTGTAAGTACTAAAATATTACCTGGTATCAGCCTCTAGCAGTCCTTGTACAGCTGAATGTAAGAAAAAGAAGAAGTAAAAGAAGCCAATCATTTTATGAGCTGACAAGAAGCATGCTGAGAGAAGAGAAAGCAGGGTGACAGAAAGATGAGCTCATTACTGTACTTCTTCACTTTTCATTGACCATTTATAGGTTGGTGCATGTCTAGGACAAAATGGGCTCAGAGGAAGTGTGTTGAATAATGTTGGCCATCAGACTGAGGACATCTAGAGGCAGAAAAAAGTACTGTGATAGAAATTTCTTATTTTGTGAATATATCTTTGAACGGGCTATTCATTGAACTAAGTAGTGTGCATGACAGCTGCTAAATTGAGATTACCCTCACTACAGTATATTACACATACGTAATTTGCACCAAACCTTTTTTACAAACTAACAACTAAAAGAAGATGAGCCTTTAAGAGACAAACTGCAATGTGAACCTGATGTCTATGGTTTAAGTACTTTAAGGTGCTATTGGTTACATCACATTAATATAGTATTTTCTCCATAGAGCCTTTCATGTAAAGTTTTCATTTCTTTGAGTTGATTCATTTTTTCTATCTTTTGTAAACAATTTAAGAAAGCTTCAATGTCATTTTCTTCCAAGATCAAATCAATAAAATTTTGATCTGTTGTTGTGGGGCCCTTAAATGGCATGGGGTCTATAGGCTGGTGCCTACTCTACCTAATTGGCACTGTAGCCGGGTGAGGGAAACACTTATTTCCTTTTTCCGCAATGCAGGTTTCCATGTCACTTCCTGGCTGCTTACTAGACATAGATAGATATTACCCAGAAAGCAGAAAAGCTGAACAGGAAGTTAGGGTGCACCAACTGGTGTGGCTGATTTTGGGATATGAAGATATGACAATGTGCAAATTCAGAGTTCCTGCCCTGGTACACCAGAATCCACCATCCAATAGCTCCCTACCAGGGGCGGACTGACAACTCATGGGGCCCCCGGGCAATAGGGGATCATGGGGCTCCTGTGTCCTTGCTCAAACTCAAAAAAGCCTATGAAAAAGGTACCAGGGGCATCTCATGGGGCCCCCTACTGACCCGGGGCCCTCGGGCAGTGCCCGAGTTTCCAAATGGTCAGCCCACCTCTGCACCCTACATCCTTATTTCTCCGGATGTCATCACTGCACTTTCTCAACCTGAAACCAATCATGGAGCCATCATCGGATGTTTCACTTACTAGCAACTTGCCTTGCATCCCACCCCCATGACTCCAATTTGGAGGGACCTCTATTACCAATCTCAGAACATAAACACCTCAAATGGCTCAAAGATTTGGGCAAGCTTCGGATTGTGCACTCTATGGCTCCTACTGGTTAGCTGAGTCAAGAAAAATTCCGAATATGCTCTTACCACCCTTTCACTTATGGGCGACATGCCAAGTACGAGTCTTTCTATGGTTTTTCCTGGGTCGAGGTCAACTACCTCCCTGTTTGAGGACCATTGCCAAGACATGCACCCAGTGCACCCCTATAGTCCATCAACTTTTTTAAAAACAGCACAAGCTTGTATTCTAGCTATATGAAAGCAAACTGAGCCTCCTACTACAGACCTATGGTTTGCTAAAATTATGAAACTCAAGACAATGGAAGAATTTACAGTTGTGTTGTGATCAAGCACTTCACTGTGTGAAACACGTCAATATTCCTGTGTGTCTGTGCTGTTTATCCTGTCAGTTTTGCAATAAAGAAATAATTTGGTATTCTTCTACAGAGTGCAGTCACCTTTTTCTTTCCCCTAGATTCTTGAGGTGGTGAGCCAGGCTAGCACCTGTTAGGAGTGATTGCTTTGCAGGACTGGCTTTCCAATTTCACCTGGAGTGGTGTCTCTCCCTACATTGTATCCAAGACCTAACAGTAATCATTTATCACAGAAAGGTAAAACACAGAAACACCAAGTTTCTCTAGATAGATGTCAAATGAAAAATTATGCTGACTCCCACTGAACCTCAGATGGATACTTGATAAGATCCAGAAACTTCATCTTTCAACCTCAGCATCATTATGGAGATCACTGTGTGAAAGCCATCAGCCCTAAAGTTCTTGAAGGCTCAACACAGTAAACCTTTGAGTTATCTCCAACCAGCCACGCTTCTGATGCACCCCTTCCCTCAGTCTTCCCCAATCACCTACCCTAACTCACCCTCACCCAATCCCCCCTTCCCTTCCCTCGCCCCACAACCACCCCTTCCCTGAGATACTATGCCCCTATTTCCCAGGGGTATCTTAAAGCCCTTCCTTAGAATGTAATTAACAGAAGCACCAGACATAGCCTATGTAGAACAACCTCTCCTTTTATTAAGACCAAACAGGACAGTCAAGTCTTTCTGGTACAATGGAAAAAAGAAATGACACAGGCAAAATACTGGACCTGAATTTATTCAATACACAATGAGCCATTCTTGCCAATTGTTCTAAAATAATGTCATATGTTACATGATATCACTTAATTTGTAGATGTACACACTTCCTTGTAAACGTACCCATGTTATGTCCAAAATAAATAATAAAAAAGGCATATTTTCACTATTCTGGAAGCTTAAGGCATTTTCACATCTCTACTGCTGTTTAATATAGCTTGCATGATGGTCAGTTTCTGTCCAGTCCCGAGTCTACCTTTCTATATAACTGTGTTCAGACTGCCATCCAGTGCCTAAGCTACAGGTGGTGTTTCTAGCTGCTCTCCCCTGTTCCAGTGTTTGCAAGTGATCACGACTTCGAAGTGACCCTGAGTTTCAGCTCCTAGTTTCTGTGTCCCTGGGCATTCCCATAACACCAGTGCCTCCAGTGATCCCTGCATCTTGCTGCCTCCAATTAATCTGTTATTTTCCTCACTCCTGTATTTCCAACACCCTATCCCTGCAAGAGACACTTAATCCCATGTTCCTGTAATCCTAGTATATTAGTGCTGCCATTAACCTCTGTACACGCTTGTCACCTCCCTGTCTTTGGTAACTCCTGCACTCTGTGCCTCTGGTGACCTCTGTGTCCCCCAGCGTGTTCCAGTACAGTGTCCCTGAGTTCCGGGGTTCCCTAGTTGGAATATTCTTGTTTCTTTAGATATTGACCTTCACCCTGTATCTTACTATGTTTTTCTGCTGCCTGCCATAACCTTTGGCCTGTCTCCTTTTCTGAGGTTGCGTATCAATTTGGTACTTAACCAATCAGCTTCCAGTTTTGTTTTTTTTTTGTCAAAGCTTAATTGAACATGGTGAAGTTCAAAGCTGACTGGCTACAATACAGAGTTCCACCAGATTTTGCACCCTCCAGTTTTGGTAAATAAATCAAACTGGTCTCTCTACTGGGGCTAAGGCTGGGTGGAAGGTTCGGAGTAGTTGGCTCTTGACTTGATTTGTTGTATGCTCTGTCTAACCTGGCTTGTTGGGTTCAACTTTGCACTTGGATTTTGTTTTTGCTTTGATTGGTTTGGTTTGTTTCCTGACACTGCATTAGCATACTGACTTTGTACTTCATCTGTATCCAGTTCTCCTTTAGTAGCTTTACTTTGGCTATATGATATACTATACGAGAGTGACTGATGCAGAGATCCTTTGGAACATAGGGTTATTGTAGCAGTATCTGCACACTTGTAGCAACACAGTCCGTGAACAGGACTGTGCTGTCCATGAATTTTGTTTTAGCAATAAGTATTTCAGGACAAGCGTTCGGGGGTCTACCCCTTCTTCTCTGTCCAAGAAAATATAATACCAAAAGACAATACAAAACTCTTATCTTCAGTCAATATACATTTTAAGTTATTGTAATATTTAAAGTAGGACTAAAGGCAAAACTTTTTTTCAAGTAAGTGAAGGTTATAACCCATGTCAGGTTTTATCTTTTTTTTCCTTTGTTTTTATTTGTGCTATCTGTGTCCCATTTGGTCAATTTCCCTTTACTTTTTTCCCATAGCCAAAACTGCAAGTTAGAGAAAATCCATCCAAAATTGAGGGAATCCTATTATTGTCCTTGAGACAACCCAAAATTTGGGGATTTCTTTAACTTTCATTTTAACTGATAATGGGAACCATGACAAATTGAGAGGGTGACATAGACAGCAATAAAAAGAAAAAAAAAACTTTGCCTTTATACTTTAATTGAAAGTCATTTCCAAGTTTCACCTGTGTGCCATTCCATATTTTGATTATTATATTTCAGATCCAAAATTTGTATATTATGATATGCAATTAACACCCTGTTTGACAGCAAACTTGTCTTATCCTCAACATGTTCAAAGATTGCAGATCTCAAAAGCCATGACACTGAGGTTCCTATATTAAAGTTGAACACCAGGCAATAGCTAAATCCCCAGATAAAATACATATATGAGTGTGTTTTTGCCTGTCAAGTGATTTGTATTTCCGTACATGCTGAAATTTGCACAGCTCTGCCTCTCAGCGCTGCTCTATGTATACAATTACGCAATCTCTGCTGCAATTACATAACAGTTGCAGGTCCACTCCTAGCCTATGCCTGGGGTTGTGATAAAGATGGAAGAGGAGTACTGTCCGTGGTTAGTGTTTTAGTGCCCTTAGAAGTTTGTAGGTGGCTCTCAAGTTGGGGATGATATTCTCCAGTGGGAGGTTGTATTTTATCACATCACTCTCCTACTCAAGTTTATTGTGGCTACAGATATAGGAGTAAAAAGGTTAGGGCATCCAGCTTCTTTTTTTAGACACCTCAACCTTTTTTTCACACACATAAATTACAGATTTACAACTCGCACATCCCTGCCAACACCCACCTATTTCACATATATATTGGTATACTAATAAATTAGCAAGATACAAAATTGCAGCAACTATGAGCCAGGTGTAGATACCATGTACAAACAGTGACAATGTGTGTGCATAACTGCGACATAAAGCTCACACAAGGTTATTTGCTACATTCACGTTATTTTTAATTTCTGTTGACTGGACAAAAATAATATATCTGTGCACATGTGAAATTTTGGTGGTCCTATGTGTTTATCAAAAGATATAACAGAGGGATTTCAATAAAGCCATCATGACACGTTACTGGTGGTATGGCCCTTTAGAATAGCCTGCACCAGGTTCAAAAATCCCTGCTGCCCGTTTAGCCAGTTTTCCTGAGAAGTGCGGGAGATTCAGGTAGTTGTAAATTGTGCCACTTTTACTAAGAAAATTGCAAATTCAAAAAGAATTACTTCCAGTTTGTAGATAACAAACTGTGGGTACTTAAGACCAACTGTAAGTGTTGGTCAGTCAGCATATTTGCCACTGCTACCTTCTCCCCCAACCTGTTTTGGTTGTTAAGGACACTTCACAGCTGACAGGTCCCCAGCAACCATTGATGCTAACAGTGCACAAAGCCAGGCAGTGCACAGATCCCATAGCAATTAGCAAGTGGCCTCCATTCACAAAAGCATAATCACATATGATATTTAGGTGTCTGGACACATTTTCCCTAATTTCCCTAAATATAGCATGCAATCCTGAAACTATCAATTCACTATAACATTTTGTGGTATTTACCACAAAACTCTCAGTAAATCCCATATGGAAGTAAAATATATTTGAAATATATTTTAAAAATATTCTTCCCAAATATATTGACATATATTTGAATTACTCTCCATTTCACTTTCAATGATAATGGTAAACAGGACAAATAGAGAGGGTGAATCTCCCTAGCTCCAAGGAGCAGGGCCCTCTAATCCCTCTTGTATTGAACTGTATTGTTGCTGTATTGTCTCCCTCCATAATGTAAAGCGCTGAGCAAACTGTCGGCGCTATATAAATCCTGTATTATAAAAATAATAATAATAATGGTAAGAGACAGCAGTGAAAACCTAATAGGTGTTCTATTACCTCTCCACCCTATCCAAAACTTAAAAAAAAAGGTTTTTCCATTAGATATGCTTTAAGTAAATACAAAATATATATTTTTTTTTTCCATAACATTTATTAGGATCAAAGAAACAATACAAGTCAAAAGTACAGCATAGAGGGGATATCACATATATCACAACGGTCAAGGCAGGTAGAAAGGCACAAACTTTTAGGCGATACAATTTGTTCGAAACACACAATCAGTGCATAATGTGATGAGAGAATGCAGACTGCAAGTGATTACATCCAAACTAGAGGAAGGGGTATTCCAAACCAAGGTTTTGGTGTAGGACTCTGCATGAGGGCATGGATGTCTATCTGACCTGGAAACAATATATACTGAATTTGTTGGAGGATCAATGGGAGATGGAGCATGGCACGAAACCAGATAAGTCTACATAGGAGGGGATTGCAGGTCGGGATCTATAGTAACCATTTATCAAGTCAAGGGGTACTTATCTTGTTTTCAAAAGTGATATGTGTGCCTACAGTACCATCTGAAGAAAATTAAGATAATGTGTATGGGAGGGTGCTAGTCATGGTGTGACTTGTGGGGAAAGAAAAAGAATAGAGAAAAATAGGGAAATAGCAAAGAGAGGGAGAGGGGGGAAGGATCACATGCAGGAGGTAACTAGGGGACGGGTAGGGGCAGAAAGAACGGGTAAAGGTGGGGGGGAGGGGGATAAGGAGAGGGAGTGAGAGGGAATGGTGACAAAATATATTTCTAAATGTTAAATATTGAATGAAAATAGTATAACAAAATCACACACATACTGTATATATATATGCCTTCTTCCACCATTGTATTTTTTATTGGTGGAAGAATGGTATTTATATACAGTATGTGTATGATTTTCTAATACTATTTTCATTTGACATTTAGAAAGATATTTTGTATTTACTGTGGGAACTCGCATCAAGTGGTAGAGCTTTTTAAAGCACACAGCAACTCGTTTTCTTTTTAAGGGCCATTTTAGCCCAATTTTATTTAAAGGAAAAGTTCCATAAATCCAAAGCAAACAATTTCCCTCACAGGGGTTTTCAGCCTTTCATTCTTCCAAAAATGGACTTTTAGCCTCCTGGCTTATACATACAATCGTCCTCTGGCCTTCCACTGCAGGCTTACATCTGTCTCTTTTCTAAATGGCTGTTTCGCACACAGCTACTCTGGCTTCCACCTCTCCTAGGTGAAGCCCTCCTGACTCCAAGGCAGTGACCTCCTGTCTGCCGGGGTGGAGCCCAGAACCCTGGTCCTGACTCTAGAAGGGAGCCAGGCACACCTGACCAATCAGTCTCCTGGCCACTCCCAAAACCTGGTCCCAGGATTAGACATTTCATCCCTCACTTTGAAATCTCCAGACTCCAGATCCCAAAATGGACTTTACAAAGACATGAGGAAAGTGAAAAGCCACTTTCCTCTGCATCACACAAGTACCCTGGAGCCCCTCAATCTGCCTTGTTGAGAATCCCAGGTGAAATATCCTTTTTATATCATGACAGATTGCCACACTGTCACATTACTTAAAGTATAACTAAAGGAAAAACTTTTTTTCCTTTAGTTATACACACGTGTCCTGTGAAAGCAGCTTCCCTTTGACTGGCATTCTAGTCACCATTTTTCTTTTGTATTAATACATCTGCTGTAGGGAGCGCACTGACTTAGTGAGTTGGCATATTTCTATGGTTTAAACCATTTTAACTCTTTATTAGCAATAAAAACTGACAGGGGTTCTATTTCTTCTCCACTGTATCCATCCCACTGGATATCGCATGAGATAAAATACCACATGGTTTCATGAGATAAATACTGCATACTTCGGAAGAATGCCGCATGCAGTATTTTTTAGTAAAAGCCCAAAGAAATTTTGAAAAACATTGAGCGGTATTTTACATTTCTTAAAGTATGTAGTAAGCCACATACTAGCACATTATGAAGACTTACCTTAAAACGAAGCCCTTCAGTGCAGTCACCGTTGCAGAGGCCTCCATTTTCCTTCCGAGTTCGTGAGCTCCAGCCCTCTGACTGGCCAAGCCACAATGGCATCACTGCCGCACATGCACGGCTATGCCATTCCTTCAGAGCGCATGTACCGGCTCTCAAAAAGAATGAATCTCTCCTAAACGGTGCACGTTTAGGAGGTATTCATTTTACCTACAGGCAAGCTTTATTACAGTATAAGCTTACCTGTAGGTAAAAGTCTAAAAAAAGAGTTTACTACCACTTTAACCACTTGCCGACGGGTGATAGCTGTTTGATGGCTTCATCGCAGCCGTCCAGTTCTGGGAGGGCGTCATATGACTTCCTCCTGTGATCGCGCTTCCCGCACGCCCCTGGTGGCCCGCATCGGGAACTGTAGGTGATGGCTGTGTCCCTCGGACACAGAGAATCATGAAGAGGGGAGTAAAGGGCCAATCAAAATGATTGTTTACATTTGTGATCACTCTATCCAATGAAGATCGATCACAAATGTAAGCACAGAAGGGTCATGGCGGGTTTTTCTCTCTTCTTTCCTCACACCAATACCAAGTGTGAGGAAAGGAGAGAAAATCGGTTGTTGAACTGTGTTCCTATCTGTGCTCATCTGTGGCCTATCTGTGCTTATAAGTGCCCACCAGTGAGTGCCCATCTGTGTGTATCAGTGCCCATCTGTGCATATCAGTGCCCATTAGTGAGGGCTCATCAGTGTCCATCAGCACTGCCTTATCACTGCAGTTTATAAGTGTTCATTGGTGCTGCTTCATCACTGCCCATCAGTGCTGCCTCTTCACTGCAGCTTATCAGTGCCCATCAGTGCTGCCTCTTCACTGCAGCTTATCAGTGCACATCAGTTACCATCAGTGCTACCTAATTACTGCAGCTTATCAGTGTTCATCAGGGCCACTTATCCGTGCACATCAGTCCCACTCTATCAGTGGATCTTCATTAGCACCATATCAGTGCCAGCTTATTAGTGCAGCCTCAGTGCACTGTGTTAGTGCACATCAGTGTAACCTCATCAGTGCTCATTTGTGTAGCAACATCACTTCACATCAGTGCCCATCAATGCCCCCTCATCAGCACCCATCAGTGCACCATCATCAGCACCCAGCAGTGCACCCCCATCAGCGCACCCTCATCAGCGCCTATTAGTGCACCCCAATCAGCACCCAGCAGTGCACCCCCGTCAGCACCCAGCAGGACAGACTCATCAGCACCCAGCAGTGCAGCATCTTTAGCGCCCAGCAGTGCAGCCTCATTAGCACCCAGCAGTGCAGCCTCATTAGAGCAGCCTCATCAGCACCTATCAGTGCAGCCACATCTGTCCCAGTATGTCTAAAAAATTATTTTCCTATGAGGAGGCCTATCAAATCTTAACCATGATCAACGAGAGCAGTGGGGAGCTCTCCGTGTCAGATTCTGATTTGGATTATGAGCCTGTCTTAAGAAGTGGGTCTGCTACTGTCAGGGAATGGGAAGATCGCCACGGCGATCGAATCTGCACATGCATAGAATCCTGACAAAACGTGCCTGTCACCAATGACGGCGCCGGGCAAGCAGTAGGACCCAGGAGCGCCTGTCAGGAGTCGGGCGGGCTATTTAAACCCAGCTCTTGCAATGCTCAAGTGCCGTATGGTCTTACTTGTTTCCTGAAGTTCCTGATTGTAGATTGTTTTGTTGCCGACCCTGCCTGACCCTGATTTGCTGTCCATCTCCTGCTCTGATCCCTGGCTTGTCTGACCATTCTCCTGCTTAACCCTGTACGTTCTGACCTCCTGTTAACGAACCCGGTTTGTGACCTGCTTATCCCTCTGCCTGCTGATTTTGTACTACGCCGCCACCACTGTTACCGACCCGGCCTGCCCGACGCTGCTCCTGTTACCTCCTCACATCAGACTCTCACCTGCTAAGGGTTAGGACCCATGCTGCTCTTACATATGCCCTTCAAAACCCCCTATGGCTTCCCCCTAACTCTGGAGCAGCTAACATCCCCCCTTTTACTGCCCAGCCAGGAGTCCAAGTGAACACAGAAAACCACTTGCTGCCCTGCTACTGTAGATATACGGCGGCAGGGCGGCACTGGCAGGCAAAACCACGTTTTAAAACGTGTGTCTTATAAACAGCTAGGGGGTGTGCTCGAGGCGTGCCGCCGCCCTATCTGTCCCGTCGATCACCGCCGCGGATGTCAGTAGCCGGGTCACAGCCGGTCCTTAGCGGCTATCTCCCGGCGATCGGCGGCAAACAGTGACAGAGAGCACAGCTGCAGTAGCTGTGCTGTCTGTCACTTCCCTGTCAGCTCGAGGATGAGCTGATCGAGAAAGAACAGTTTCTCTTTCTCGATCAGCCTTGTCCCGTGCAGTACACACCCCCGCCCCCTAGTAAAACACTCCCCTCACTCCTATAATCCTTCCCTGCAAAATAAAGTTAACCCCTTCCTCCCCATTGCCATTAGTACAGTGTCAGCGTTTTTTTTTTTGCACTGATCACTGTATTAGTGTTTTTGGGGATGTCAGTGACCCCAAGTCAGTACCCCCCAATGTCAGAATGTCCGCCCCAGTCCCGCAGTCCCGCCATAAGTCGCTGGTCGCTGCCATAAGTCCCTGATTGCTGCCATAATTCGCTGATCGCCGCCATTATTAGTATAAAAAAAAACCAAAAAATCCTAGTATCTTTCCCGCCATTTGTAAACGCTATAACTTTCACGTAAATCAATTAATTTACACGTATTGGGTTTTTTTTTTAGAAAAGACATGTCGCAGAATGCATTTTGGCAGAAATTTATGACTAAATTAGATTTTTGCATTTTTTTTTACTGGACATGTTTTATAGCAAAAAGTCCAAAATATTGTTTTTTTTCCCTCAAAATTGTCATCCTTTTTTTTTATAGCGCAAAAAATAAAAACCGCACAGGCAATCAAATACCACCAAAAGAAAGCTCAATTTGTGGGGAAAAAAACGATGTAAATTCCATTTATGTACCTTATTGCATGACCGCGCAATTGTCCGTTAAACTAGCGCAGCGCTGTATAGCAGAAAAATAATGTAAATTGCAGTATTTATACCATAGTTTGTAGACGCTATAACTTCCACACAAAGCAATCAATATACACTTATTGGGATTTTTTTACCAAAAACATGTAGCAGAATACATTTTGGCCTAAATTTATAACCAACTTTGAGTTTACTATATATTTTTTATAGCTGAAAGTAAAAAATATTGTTTTTCTTCAAAATTTTTGGCCTTTTTTTGTTTATAGCGTGAAAAATAAAAAGTGCACAGGTGATCAAATTACACCGAAAGAAAGCTCTATTTGTGTGAAAAAAAGGACGTAAATTTCGTTTGGGTGCAGCATTGCATGACCTCGCAATTATCAGTTGAATTAGTGCAGCGCCGAGTAGCAAAAAGAGGCCTGGTCATTAAGGGGGGTAAATCCTCTGGAGGTCAAGTGGTTAATTTAATTTTTACCAGTGACTTACTAAATTTTATTGTGAACCAGTGCAATCTCTATGCCCAACAATTCATAACCAACAAGCCAGATTTAAGTTCTGCCCATCCCTACAAATGGAAGCAGTTAACAGTGGAGGAATTTAGAACCTTTTTGGGCCTCACATGTATTATGGGACTCACAAAAAAAAATCTACTGGTCTACCCATCCAATCCATCACATGCCAATTTACTCATCAGTCATGCCCAGAACAAGATATTTAATTATCATGTGGTTCTTCCATTATAACGATAATCAGTGTTCTCCCCAAAATGACCAAGCATATACTAAATTCTATAAAATTTGACCAGTTCTTAATTTGTTTCTCCGCGAAATTCGCCCAATTATTTCACCCCAACAAAAATATCTGCATGAATGAGTCGCTTGTCTGGCTGGCAGGCTGAGCTTCAAGCAATTTTTCCCCAGCAAAAGGGCCCAATATGGGATTACGTGTATGCCTTCCTCGTGTATGAAGGAAAGGATACCCAGCTGCATCCCTCTGAATGCCCAGATTACATTGGATCAAGTGGAAAAATCATTTGGGAGCTTGTATTTCCACTCTGCAATCTTCACCGAAGGAAAACACTAGCATGTGGCACTGTGAAAACTAGTAGGAAGGGCTTCCCGAAAAGGTTGGTGAACACAAGACTACAGCAAGGAGTCGGTGGGACGAAGAGATATTGGCTATGAAGTGGAGGAACAAACGAGACATCTACATGCTCTCATCAATTCACAACGACACCCACATACAAATCACCAGAAAGAAATGACACAATCCAAAAACCAGAATGTGTCCACGATTATAATTTGTTCATGGGGAAGTCGACTTCAGTGATCAGATGATCCAGCCCTACCTTCCTGTAAGAAGAACCCACCATTGGTACAAAAAAGTCTCCATTTATTTTTTCAATTTGGCCATTTATAATACATATGTCATCTACCGGAAATCCCCCTAGACACCCATATCCTTTCCTCGCTATCAGAAGGAAATTGTCACTGCCCTTTTGTACCCTGGAAGCTGACCAGAAAGCATTTGCTCAGATGCACTGAGCAGACTCCACAAATGCCATTTTCAAGAAAGAGGTCAAAGATGTAAAAAAAAATGTTGGGTGTGCTCCAGAAGAGGAGTTAGACGAGACACCAGTTTTTATTGTCCCCAGTGTCCTTCCCAACCAAGCCTCTGCATAGGTGACTGTTTCTGCCATTACCATACTAAATTTAGTATTAGTGAAGTATATGTATTAGTGGTAAATGTAATTCTGAATTTCCTGCCATTTACTCTTCATGCCTCTGCCTGCTCCTGAACTGACCCTAGCCTGTTATTTGACCATGCCACTGCCTGCTGCCTAAACTGACCATACCTCTGCCTGCTCTAGAACTGACCCTGGCCTGCTATTTGAACACTCCTCTTCTTGCCGCCTAAACTGACCATACCTATGACTGCTCGGGAACTGACCCTGGTCTGTTTATTGACAATGCCTCTGCTTGTCGTCTGAGCTGTCAACCATGATTCTGCTTTCCATCTGAACTGACCTCGGCGTGTTAATTGACCACATTTTTTGCCTACCGCTTGGACCGATTTTCTTCCCTGCTACTGTAATAGTAGGATTCAAGGTAACACAGGGGTCTCACATATGTGAGGGGCTTCAGAACAGTTTTTCGGAGTGGAGAAAACCTTTTGGTTTTCTCCGGATTTTGTAATTCCCAGAATAGGGTCTATTAGTCTGGAGGTTTCGGAGAGATGAGTGGGATGAAGCCTCTACCCTTGTGCCCAGGTCTTACCTGACCAAGGCCCCAAGCCTTATCTTTCTGCCTGCTGCCAACTTATTGCCATCATGCGTCTGCCTGCCGCATGAACTGACCACACCTCTGCCTGCTGTCTGTACCATGGACCATATTCCTGCCTACTACCAGGACTGATATTTTGGCTGTGCTGACCCTGTCTCTGCCTGGACAATTCCTTTGGTTGCTGCTGACCACATATCTGCCTGCCTCCTGGACTAATGATTTGGCTGTCCTGATGATATCTCTGCCTGCTGCCTGTACTGACTATGGACAATATCCCTGCCTGCTGCCTGGACAATTGCTTTTGATGTCGCTGATCACGTCCCTGCCTGCTGCCTGGACCAATGCTCTCTTCTGTGGACAACAGCACTGCTAAAACCACAGGTAATCTTTTGTTTAACAGAATTTTTTTTGGGTGTAATTCTTGGTATGTATGTGCTATGTGTTAGAAATATGAAGGGCCTTCAAAAATAATAGGTTGTCTGGAAATTAGATGTGTAATTTATGTCCCTAAAACACCTGGCAGTGCTGCTTAGATTTTGGGCCTCTGTATGTGGCCAGGCTGTTAAAAAGTCTCACACATGTGGTATTGCCATACTCTGGACGAGTAGCAGAATGTATTTTGTGGTGTATTTTTTGTTATTTACATGCTATGTGTTAGAAATATCTTATAAATTGACAACTTTGTGTAAAAAAAAAAATAGGGTTTAATTTTTTTTCCACAGTTTCCAAAAACTTGTGGAAAAAAATGAGATGTTCAAAAGACTCATTGTGCCTCATAGAATATACATTAGGGTGTTTGCTTCTCAAAATAGGGTCATTTTGTGAATAATTATAATGTCCTGGTGCTTCAGGGTGTTCAAAAGTGTAATGGGTAGTCGAGATATTAGATGTGTAATTTATGTCCCTAGATGGTGCTCCTTGCATGTTGGGCCTCTCTATGTGGCCAGGCTGTGGAAAAGTCTCACACATGTGGTATTGCCATACTCAGGAGGAGTAGAAGAATGTATTTTGGGGTGTATCGTTTGGTATTTACATGTTATGTGTTAGAAATATCTTATAAATGGGCAACTTTGTGTAAAAACAAAATTTATTTTCCACATTTTCCGAAAACTTGTGGAAAAAAATGACATGTTCAAAAGACTGATTATTCCTCATAAAAATACATTTGAGTGTTTGTTTCCCAAAATGGGGTCAATTTGTGGGTTTTTCCTCGGTCCTGGTACTCCAGGGCCTTCAAAAATATGATAGGTTGTCAGGAAGTTATTTGCGTAATTTTTGCCCCTAGAACTTCTAAAGGTGCTACTTGGATGTTGGGCCTCTGTATATGGCCAGGCTGTGAAAAAGTCTTACATATTTGGTATTGCCATACTCAGTAGCAGAACATATTTTGGGATGTATTTTTTTGGTATTTACATGTTGTGTGAGAGAAATATCTTATAAATTGACAACTTTGTGTAACAAAATTGTTTTAATTTTATTTCCACATATTACGAAAACTTGTGGAAAACAATGACATGTTCAAAAAACTCATTATGCCTCATAAAATGTACATTGGGGTGTTTGGTTCTCAAAATGGGGTCATTTTGTGGATAATTCCATTGTCCTGGTGCTTCAGGGCCTTCAAAAGTGTAAAAGGTAGTCAAGATATAAGATGTGTAATTTATGTCCCTAGAATACCTGATGGTGCTCCTTGCATGTTGGGCCTCTCTATGTGGCCAGTCTGTGGAAAAGTCTCGAAAAGTCTCACACGTGGTATTGTTATATTCAGGAGGAGTAGCAGAATGTATTTTGCAGTGTATTTTTTGGTATTTACATGTTATGCGTTAGAAATATCTTATAAATGGACAACTGTGTGTAAAAAAAAATAGGTTTTAATTTTTTTTCCACATTTTCCGAAAACGTGTGAAAAAAAATAACATGTTCAAGAGACTCATTATTCCTCATACAAAATACATTTGAGTGTTTGTTTTCCAAAATGGGGTCATTTTGTGGGTGTTTCCTCTGTCCTGTTACTTCAGGGCCTTCAAACATGTGATAGGTTGTCAGGAAATGTGTTTTGGGGTGTAGTTGCAAGTATGCCTGTGCTGTGTGTAAGAAATAACTTGACAGACAATAATATGACAATCTTGTGGAAAATAAAATCTTAATTTTCCAAAGAATTGTGGAAAAAAATTACAACTTCAAAAATCTCACCATGCATCTTACGTATTACTTTGGAATGTCTACTTTCCAAAAAGGGGTAATTTGGGGGGTATTTGTACTATCCTGACGTGTTAGACAGAGCCTCATGAAATTGATAGGCTGTCATTACATCAGGCATGATCAATTTTTAATGATTGGTACCATAGCTTGTAGACTCTATAGCTTTCACAAAGACCAAATAATATACACTGATTTGTGTTATTTTTACCAAAGAAATGTAGCAGAATAAATTTTGGTCAAAATTTATAAAGTCAAATTATTTATTTGCAAAATGTTATAACAGAAACTAAGAAAAACACATTTTTTAAAAAAACATTTTAATTTTTTCATTTACAGTGCAAAAAGTAAAAAACCCAGTGGTGATTAAATACCACCAAAAAAAGCTCTATTTGTCTGAAAAAAAATTATAAAAATGTCATATGGGTACAGTGTTGCATGACCGCGCAATTGTCATTCAAAGTGTGAAAGCACTGAAAGCTGAAAATTGGCCTGGGCAGGAAGGGGGTATAAGTGCCCAGTAGACAAGTGGTTAAAGTGATAGATACCGCTTTGTGAATGGATCTCAGTGCCTCTTAAGCTGCAGCAGCAGAAAGCAGCTTAGCTGAACTGTGGAAGAGTGTCCATGTGAATACTGTAGTATGAGTACACCTACACACGAAGTGGGTGCCCAAGTTCATGAATCTCCCACACCAACATTTGCGGTGTCAAGACACAACAGAATTCTAAAGAGTGTCATATATATTCTTTATGAACTGCCCTGAATGTTGGCTAGCTGACTCAAGTCATGAACTTGATATTCATTGTTCTCAAATTGTAATTTATCAGTAGTAAAAGCATCTAACAATTAGCCAGCTGTACAATAAATGGCTCTTTTGTGGGCTGTAGTATTGAGATCAATCTAACAATTGTATTGTTAATGGGCATTATATTTACCAAAAATCCTTTAATGCAGAAAGTGATGACATCATTCATGAAGATAAGTCATCAGTCTTTGCCAAGACTGTTTTTGGTCCAATGAATATAGTGTCCTGGGGTCTAAAGATGTCAACATGGTTGTGGTCAAAGTCCATCAAGGAGTCCCATCTAAGCTTACAAGCATTTGTGGTTGAATGTTCTAAAAAAAAGAAAGTAACATTAGATAGTGTGGTCTTGTAACCTGAGGCTGATAGTTTTTGAATCAACATCATCACTTCCCTGGAAATAGCTGAAGAGAGTGTCATATTGATTCAGTATAAATTTAATGCACTCTATCAAGTTTAACTAATTGTTGTACACAACTAATTGTCTTGCAGTCTGCCAACACAAATTCTAGAGACTTTTGGTAAATCTGTAGGCATATGTTGTACTACAGAGTGCAAAGTGGTTGAGGATATCTCTATAGGGTTGTTCCACAATTTTGGAGACAGCTTTGCAGCAATCATTTGTAGCAAATAAAGCAGCAATATCACATTTGAAGTAAATGCAAAATACTAAAGGTTGCTCAATGTCAAACCTTGATGCTTTTAGAGTATAACACTGGCCCCATCTTCACCACCCAGCATTGCCTCATGGGTAAAGCAATCATTTATAGCATTGAAAATATCAAAAAATATGCCTTTTAAATAAACAAGTGGGTAAAGCTTGTATTGCACTCTGCCTACATCATCACCTAAAAAATGATGAGAGACATTTTTTAAGTGTGGAAATGTTTGTTGAGCAAAGTGAATTTCATTGTGAATTTCTAACAGCAAAGTGAATTTCATTGTACGTAGTTTACTGCAAAGTGCATCCTATTTTTTGTCATTTTGTTTTCAACATTGAACCCTTTATTCATGCACACCAGAAATCCTCTGAAATTTTTTAATTTGGAAACCCTTCACAAAAGCAAACCGAGAAGTCATCCTTTCAAATACACCCAAACCAAAAAGCGAATAAAATATTGCAGCTTACCAGTCCTTAAATGCTGTGGCGGTGATAGGTTTTCAGGCTTTTTTTTCCTTTATTTTTACCTGATAAGCCTGCCAATAATAATTTTCTGTACTAAGTGGCTATGCCAATTCACCTTACTGTATGTTTGGAGAGAACCATGGTTGTCACCTAACCTGAAATTTCAACATGTCTTCCTCTTTTCATTTTCATTACATGTGGGGTGGGGGAGTTAGTAGGTTACAGAAGAAAGATAATGTTATTTGTGCTTTCGACTCAGCTCGTGGGAAATGACTGGGGCACTAAATATGTGCAAATTGTTATGCTATAAATTAGGGATGCACCAATACCAGTTTTCTGAGACTGAGTACCAATGCTTTTTATCAAGTACTCGCCAATACCAATTACTGATATCTATTTTTTTTGTGTGATGCAGTGCGGTGCCATTTGAACCCATACAAAATGAATGGGCTCAAATTGCACTGCAAAGAATCGCATGTGATTTGAAACAAAAAATAGGTGAAAACCACAAGCTTGGCCAACTCTTTGAGCAGTTTGTGAATGAGATCCAAGTGATGAAACAATTCTTCAAGCCACAATCCATGTAATTGTATCTATAAAAAAAACTATGATATACCATAATATTCAATAGTAAGTAAGCTGTAAGGACAGTTGCTTAACCATGTCTGCATTTTGGACAGGTGGAAAATTTCAGCCTACTATAACTGTCTATAATTAAACTTGCTACTTTAGTATATTAGAATGACGTTTATCCAGCGAGCCTTTATGCTTACTAATGAACCAGAGAATAGGTCCTAATTCCAGGGCTTTACACTGTGAATATAATCTTGAATGCTACTCACCCAGGGACAGGGCAATTTCAGGAGATAGTTTGATGCACTGCTGTAAATTATTAACATCCAGCACACAACACATTCAAGTACCTTTATTCTATCAGGGATATCATGGAGGAGAGGGAATTTTCTATTTCCGCATTTCTATTGGCCCCATACATCAATCTCCAATTCTTTTAGTTCTCCAAGTATATATGCATTGACTTCATGACTGTTCATCGTCACTTTCAGCACCATGCTCTTGCTGTATCATTTTACTCTCTCAAAACAAGTTCTTTTCTTAGTGCTTTTGAAAGTTGTGGAACCTAAAACCTATGTGATTAGTTTTTACTAAAGTAGAATATCATGTTATCACAAACCATCACTCATCATATTACATCACATCATGCTTGCCTTCCTGGGAGCAAATTCAAAATTGAGGGAACATCACTAGTCTCAGAATTCCCCTCCCCCCCCCCCCCCCCAATCAGACTGGGGAGGTCAAGATGATGTTTTAGGTTACTGCTGTCACATGTAAAAATAGAGAAATTTCTCTTTCTGCAACTGGTATATCCCTCTCCAACTGCCAAGCAGCGAACATTGTGACCCCTACCCTGCAAGCTGTCTACTTTAAAATTTGCATTTATCCTCTAATAGGTAAAAAGAACACTTGCTTAGTCACACTTACAAGAGAAACATCTGAAAACCCCTTAAATAGACTCTTTTTTTTACTTTAGTAGGTAACCACTTGACTACTAGCCTTTATATACCCCTTCACTAAAGGCCATTTTTCAGCTTTCGTTTCTATGATAGAATGGAAACAATTGAGTGCTACTAGGTATCAACAAACAAGGATATTTTAAAAGACAATGAAGTCCATGACATTGTAAAGTCTCTATTGTCCACTATAAGGCAGCTTGTTGTTACAGCAGGAGATGGTTCTATCAGAAAATCAAAGCGGAGAGAAAAACAAGCGCCATCTGGGTGTAGTAGTTTGAAAACCAGTTTAATGAATAAAAACAATATCATTCACAAAGGTTGGGTTATCTTTAGGCATTGGTGACAAGAGGATGGCCATCATTAAACGTTCCAGACAGCAATGGTGGTGGCCAAGAGCCGGCTTGCAGGCTGTTCTGGAGGCTCCCAGGTCTTCCGGGTCGGTCTGGAACGCAGCCAAAGGCGGAAGTGACGTCAATGACTGGAACTGAGTTAAACACAGATCCTGCTCTGAATGTTTTGGGGTTTATAGAGACTTCTTTTAATATCAAAGAGTCATGTCTTGGGCCAACCGTAGGCGAACTAGCAGTAATATGAATTCCATGCCATTTGAAGAGTTTTATTTTTTACAGTGGAATGATTGCTTTCAAATAATCTGGAAATCTTTTTAAATCCCTTGCCATAGGGATCCACAGCCTATTCTGATGGCCTTCAAAATCCACACATGTTAATAGCAAAGACTACAATAGACAATTGATATCTAAGGTTTAAATTAGACAGGTACCAACTAGGGGAAGAGAACTGAAAGGAGCTTGGTGTGGCACCCCCTATCTTTATATAGGTACCAACTGCTTACTCCCTCAATGTGTCCTGGCAGGGAGGCAGTCCCCCTGTCAGAACATAATAGCACAGTGGGGGAGATTGCTGCAATAACATCACGTAAGGCTATCTGTCTTTTTTGATTGCAGTAGTCACTCACCATGTTACTCTGTCTATAATGAAAGTCTAACGTCACTAAAGTATTTTTTTCTAATTTTGGATAACCCATCTACTCTATATCAAATATTAATGAAAGCATCAAGTTGTATGTGTTCTGAAGGACAGTGAGTCACATCCTTTTCCATACCTGAAAGTATTGAATATTTTCTTTGACTGAGTAGAGTGTTGGGCTGGGGAGGGAGAAATTAAATCTAGACTGTTATTTTCCCTGCAAGACTTGCATAAAAAAATATATGATATGGAAATGGGATTGACTGACACCCTTTAAAATGTTTCTACCAAAGACCTGGAGCATTTGCTCTGCCCACAAATGTGTCTTGCACCTCCTGGTCGGTTTGCCCTAACTGAACAGCTGTGAATTAGGAGAAAAAAAAGCGCACAACTCCCATGATGAAATACCGTTTCTTAGCTCTGCATATGAAAAACTCTCTGTCGGCATAAAATATTGCAAGAGATGGGTACAGAAGCAGCATTTTTGAGGTTGTCATGTCCCAATGTAATATACTTATTGATTTTAAAACCGTCTATTTTTAAAACAATAATGTGCTATTAAATCTACTGATTTAATTGTTTACAGTACTAGTGTTTAAAGTGTTGTCTGCTTTCTTTTCCTCCTATTTCTATAACTGTAAACTCAAATTTACAATGAGAGATCTCTGAAATGAATGCACATGTAATACACGGGTGAAAATATATTTTTTCTGTTGGGGCAAATGAGCCGTAATTGTCCTTGTCTGCATGCTTCTCAATGAAGGCATCATTTTGTAACACTGCCATCCAATTCGTTTTGAATAAGTGTCCCTTCTATGCTCCAATTGCATTATTATGCAAATGTATTATTTTCTGAACCTAGGCAGCATTTAGGGAAAACGGTGAGTGTTGTACAAGAACTGAGACAAAATTATCTTTTACAGAGGTAATTTGCTGTCTTTGCAAGGGAACGAAGCTCACCTTTTTATAGTTTCAGTTGGCAGCATATATGTTGTTTTTCCCTTCCAGAGCTTTAGCAGAATTCAGCGTATAGTGGAAAACAGTAATCAGTATCATATTTCTGATTTTTTTTTTAATGCTACAGTTGGCATTTCTTATCTCTAATGTTATATGGTATTTTAAAGCAAATCTGACCTCTAAAGTTGTGGATGCTTTAATCAGGTTACATTACCAAGGGAGCATATGAGCATGAGTCTCAATAAACTTTCTTATGAGATCCTACAGAGCTAGTGTGCTTGCTCTAGGTAAGTGCTTCTCAACCTCAATACTTCCAAAAACGTCCATGCCCCAACAGTGAAAAAAAAATTCATACTCCTACAGAAAAAGTGTGAAAATGCAAAATATGTATGTGAAATGTATTAAAAAGGGAATAATCAGTCAAATATATGAATTATGGTAATTGAAATGCTAAAAAGTATTTCAAATGGTATTAATTACAAAAAACAAAAATGTATTATAGTGCATCTTTCCAATTCTTAGCTGTGGTAGATGCTTTCAATTTCTTTTAGCCTTTTTTCCCTTTATTGTTACCTGTTGATCTTGTCAGTAAATTTGTTATTTTTTAACTTCTTTTAACAGACCAGCTGTCCAAAAAAAGTGACAGTTAAAGGGTTGAGACAAACAATTTACCACTGAAAGGGGTGCTTATAATGTTCAGCTTTTATTCATTTGTAAAACCTTCATCACAAAGGGGGAATAACTTGCTGTAAATGCTTATTAGCTGGAGTTCAGCTTCAATTTCTTACTAAAGTTTATCTAAATCTGCTAGTGCATATAACAATACATTCTCCCCAGATTGACAATGTTGCTATTCAAAGATGTGTCCATTGCTCATTCATCCAGAGTGGAGTCACCCTAATACATGAAGCCAAAAAATAAAGGGAAAAAGGCCAAAAAAGTAAAAAAGAATGCAGTCATCACTTTTACAGATTTGTAATCTGTAATATAGTAAATTTTTGTTTATGGGTTTAATCCACTTTAAAGTGTTACTAAACCCCAGACTCTGCATTCACTATATCTGGTCTCGCACAGTACACAGAACATGGAAATGCAATTATTTTAGTAACATAAACTGCTAAATACCTTTTCTCATCAGCAGTTAGAGCAGTCCTGTGACTTCTATCAGTGTCCAGCTAAGCACAGGGGGGCAGATTATGGGAGGTCAGCAGGATAGTGCACAGGAACAGGAATCAGAGGGGCAGAGTACAGTTGGTTAGCAGGGCAGTGTCAAATGTCTGGATGTTGGAATCAAATAATTGTTTTGGTTCAACCTGCTGGTTGAACGAAAAAATAGTGACTAATGTATGGTCTACCTTACTGAGCCTACCATAAAGTGTAAGTTCACCTTTACAGAAAATCTGTAAGGTGACATAACACTGGGCCCTGCACCCCCACCCCCCAATTTTGCTGTACTTACCTTGCATGATCCTGCGCTGTCAGATTCTCGCATACTCCTCTACTAAGTCCATTTTAAGGAACACAAGCGTTATTTGACCAAACATTGTATATGTGAGGTCAAAGGCTCCAGTTGAGCACATTGGGTGTATTGGTGGTGGTGCACAATATTTAGAGAAGATTTGAGTTTATAGATGGAATATTCACATATTGATGGCTCACAAGGTGGCTATGAAGGACTATGAAAATTAATGAGACTATTGATCGTGAAAGCATTATTTATTTATGTTTTTTAATTGCATTTATATTGTATATGAGAAGATATACAAAACCACGGGGTAATTTGATTATATGTAGATGTTGGAATATTATAGGTGGAAGTTAGCTTAGCTGGATGCTGCGGCTGAAACTACGCCACCAGCCCAGGCATACAGAACATATGTATTTTCAATTATTTCATTGCAAATATGAATGGTGTTTTAAATCCAAATGGAACATCTTATGATGCTAGCCTTATTTGCAGGTCCTGTACTCACATATGCATTAATAACTGAAACAACTGTGGTCCCACAGGTCACTGAATATAAAGTGTAATCACATTGTGTAACCAATCAGACACCTTGGAGCTGCAGCCAATCAGGAATATCTAATACTGTCATGTGACAAATTTTGCTGATTGGCTGGAAGTTCAAAGTGTATAATTTCACGCTGTGGTTTCACATTGCACTCAGTGAACTGTGGGACCACAGCTGTTTCAATATTTTCAGATGTTATTACTCACAGCAAGTGGGCAGCTGGAACCAACTACAGGGGGCACCAGGTACTTCTGCTCCCGTGCCCAGCCTGGCTCTGAAGCCATGTCCCAGCAAGAGGTAGGTTGCGGCCCGGCGATTGAGATCTACTACTCTAGCTTATGTGGCCCTAATCTGGAGTTCTTTGGGAACTGCAGCAGCGCTACATTTTGGTACCAATATCAGTTTGCAGATTGACCTTAAAGTGGAATTCCACTCCTAATCTAACTAAGGGTAAACCTACTCTCATTCCAATTCTTGTTATATCTAACCCTGTGAAGAAAATATATGTATACTTACCAATGTTGAAGCTACTCCAGTCTTGTCCCAGGTCAGCGTTCAGTGGCAGTTTCTGTGTAGAGGAGGAACAGCCAATAACAGATGCCCCATAGCAATTATATGGGTGCCATCATCTCCCAGGCATTTCCAACCATTGTAAGTTTTCTCTCCTGCACACAGAAGCAGCCACTGGAGACTGGACCAAAGTGGCTTCAGAATTACGTGAATGTACAATATATATGTAAAACGCTGTGTAAATTGATGGCGCTATATAAGTACCTGTTATAAATAAATAAATAGGTAAGTATAGCAATCTTTTCTTTACAGAGTTAGATAGAATAGGTTTAGAATGGGGATGTGAATAGGTTTAGCCTTAGTTAGATTATGACTGGAATTCCACTTTAAAAGAGTACCTAAACCTAAAAACAAACATTTAATATATTGCTTCTTATCAGTCCTAATATGTGGTGGCTCTTCAATTTTTAAAGGAGACAATGCTCACTCACTGCACTGTATCTATGGAGGAGCATCATCATTACCATAAGTTACTCTCCTGATTTGGACTATAAATACTTCTCCTCCTCCTCTTCATACATAGAGGGAAGTTATTTTCAGCTCACCGAAGATAGCTGGCAAGAGAGATAAAGTTGTTTAAGATTTCAGTTAAGCGAAGAGAAACTTATAAGAATTCCATCAGGATCAGCAGGAATTTTTCTATACTTTTAGAAAATGCAATTCATTCAATCACCACATATTAGGATTGGTAAAACACAATATATAAAATGTTTACTCCTGGGTTTAGATAATACTTTAAGTGAGCTCCTCTGGTTTGGATAATATTTTAAGTCAGCACCCCCAATACACTACCGTGAGGTTTCATTACCCAGGAACAGAATGCTTGGTTATCTACTTACTATAGTTCCCAGATAATTTTAAGCTTACTTTACTCTCTACCCCAAAATTATACTGTATGTAAATTTCTCAGACCAACAAATAGACATTTTATGGTTATTTCTAAGACTCTGTTAAAGTAAAACCATGAGCAAAATCAAAATTACAATATGGCACGCCACTATCAATAACACAGTTTTTCATGTTTCTGAGTCAACCCTGTTTTATTACATATCAACTTGTATTTTTCTACATTGTACTTCCTTCATATCTAGACCCAAAAACAAAAATGTAATACATTGCAGGTTGCCAATCCTTGGATGTTGTGGCAGCATTATTTTTCAGGCTCAGAACAACTCGAGCACGTACAAAAAATACACGTACTTCCCAGAAATGCTGTGTCCTTGTCACTTTCTGTGAGATTAACTGAAAGCACAAACAAAGTTATCTTCCCTCTGTACACTACATTCCTCCAGCCCCTCTCTAAAGGGAATGAAGAGATGAAAACATGTTGGAAGTCCAGCCTGGGTGACAACCCTATTTCTGTCCAGAGATATCTTACTTCTGTAAACTACTAACCCTCTATGTAAAGATAATGAAGAGAATAAGATGTTTGAAGTTCATCCTGGGTAAAAACTATAGCTCCCTTCACAAATACAGTGATGTGAGTGTGGAGTGTTATTCTCAGAATCATTAGATGAAAATAAAGGGGGGGAGCCTTAAAAAAACTAATGCATCCATCCAGGGGCGGACTGACAACTCATGGGGCCCCCGGGCAATAGGGGATCATGGGTCCCCTGTGTCCATGCCCAAACTCAAAAAAGCCTATGAAAAAGGTACCAGGGGCATCTCATGGGGCCCCCTACTGACCCCGGGCCCTCGGGCAGTGCCCGAGTTTCCAAATGGTCAGTCCGCCCCTGCATACATCTAATCTAAGGACTGGTAAGCTGTAATACATTATCTTTTTGATTTTGTATCTAGATATGCTTTAACTGTGGCAACCTTGTATGTTCTGCAATGAACTTGCACAACAGCACTATCACCTTGTAAGACGTCCTAATAATCAAATTATCTTACCTGTTACCTTTTGGCCTGTTAACATACTATTGGGAGTGTTTTGTTATTTCTGTCTAACAATTGAGTGCACCAGCACCTGCGGCTTTCAGAATCCATGAACAGTGTCTGTAGCTATATGGCTGCAAGCACTGCTCAGCCAACAATTTTTCACCAGGCTTCTTTAACAAAAGTCAACTGAACGTTTTTCCCCTGAGAGACTGACATCTTGAGGCAGTAAAGAGGGTAAAAAGAACTCCACTTGTGTCCAATCTGCTTTAAAGTCGAAATCATCCTCACACATCTTTGAAGGGCTTGAGTGAATCTATGCCTCTGCTGGGGAAATCAAAGCAGCCTTTGCTAGCATTAGAAAAAAAAACCTCCTGAAATACAACAGTGTGTTCTCAGTTACAAGCAAATCAAAAAAATATATCATTCCTGAAAAAAATGAAAGCCTCCTTATACCTTTTGGAAAATGCAGACTAATTATAAAGAAAAACCTAGCTTACTGAGGATCCAAAGAAAACATTCAATGGCAACTACAAGACCTCAGGAAAATACATCACTTACACTGTCTGTGCCTAATTATGATGATCTAGGGCAGTCAATGTCTGTAATGGAATCCACAACATCAGCACTGTATTCAAATGTAGACTTTTATCTGCTGGTCCCTATGTAGCACTAAGTTTGTAAGGACCGCTGGATTTGGTTTGGGTTCCCCTACGCACTGCACAGCCAGACAACACACATTTTCCACACTTACACATCCAAAGTCAGTAAACAGTCCATGGACTTGGGTTTTTTTAGTTGTTTTTATTAAGGGTTAAGAACTTGGATAGGATAAAGGGGCTATGGGATGCCCAATTTGATTGAAGAAATAGCAGAATGAGGATGTTTCCTGCTCTACAACACAAAAAAATTACAGATACTTGACTGGAACTATTGCAATCCTTAGTAAAGTAATCCCCTTCGAGGAGCTTGGTGGTCCCCTGAGTGAATTTCTAGTAATGTGACAATGCGCAGGAGCTCTTGGTCCCCTTGGTGCACAGAATACCAGCCCACCTGGATATGGTATCTGATTCCAGGACAAGGGATTGGGTAAGCTATGAAATGTCTATAGCCAGAACATGCATCCAGCAGACCTCTACCTTCTAGCCTCTAGGGGTGTAGAGGTACTCACACTGTCCTTGTCCTGCAGCTGTGGATAGAACTGCTTTTAGGCCTTCTAGCTGGGCTGGTTCCTGTCCAAGCATTGCAGGCTGTCCTTCCCTGGTGGATGGCAGGGCAGTGGAGCTCCCTCTTTCAGATTCTCCTCAGCTTACTGCCTCCAGCCTGGAAGAAGAATCACCTTCCTCTGGAGCTCCCTCCCAGGCCACACAGTAATACCTCTCAGAAATCCATCTTCCACCCTACTCCCCCTGCTAGCATGGCTCTCTCATATTTATGAGCTAGTCTACCACCCTACCAGGGCCTCTTAGCTTGGGACTGGTCAACCTCCCATGATAATGCAGATTGAGGTCTCCACCCTTCCGCCTACAGGCTTCTGGAAGCTTCAATGGACTTCCAGAACCAGATGGAGTCCCAACCTGCTGAGTCATCCAGCCTGACCTCACAATGAACCCACAGTAATTCAGGGTCACTCACTACCATGATCCAAAAGAAAGTTACCTTACACTAGCCCCATCTAGTGGGCGCTACACATATAAAGAGTTTGGTATTGGCTGAAGAACCGGCTCCATCAATGCCTGCAGTGGATTCACCATGTGTGTCTGAAGAAGCTTCCGCTGCCTCTCAAGACTCTTACGAATTGCCCACTATGGAGAACAAAGAGCAAGAAGAAGAAAGGGAAAAAGCAGATTATATACCAGAAGATGATAATTTTTCGTGTATTCACCATGCAGACAAGGTTAAAAATGAGAAAAGCTGGACTGTACAAAAGCATTTCACATCATATTTACGGGACAGTTTTGGAAATGAGAAGTTTAAACAGGAGGTAGAGGATATAGTCCAATTTTTACATTTCATTAATCTAGATCAGTGGTTCTTAACCTTGTTGGAGGTACTGAACCCCACCAGTTTCATATGCGCATTCACCGAACCCTTCTTAATTGGAAAAATAAAATATGATTTTTAAAATTCAAAACATAGGTATATATTTATACATAGGTGCACAAAATGAACAAAACCGTTAAGAACAAAGAACAAAACCATTAAAACATGATTTTCACACAAAAACATAATAATGAATATTTACTGCACGAATCATATGAGTCGGGTGTGGGTCTTCACCTCTGCCGAACCCGCGAGACTGACTCACTGAACCCCTGGGGTTCGATCGAACCCAGGTTAAGAACCACTGTTTTATAGTAATTCATCCCCCATAGTAATTCATCCCCCATATAGTAATTCATCCCCCCTATAGTAATTCATCCCCCATAGTAATTCATCCCCCCTATAGTAATTCATCCCCCATATAGTAATTCATCCCCCATAGTAATTCATCCCCCATATAGTAATTCATCCCCCATATAGTAATTCATCCCCCATAGTAATTCATCCCCCCTATAGTAATTCATCCCCCATAGTAATTCATCCCCCATAGTAATTCATCCCCCATATAGTAATTCATCCCCCATATAGTAATTCATCCCCCCTATAGTAATTCATCCTTTATATAGTAGTAGTAAGTAAGTAGCAAGTAGTAAGCCAAGTCCCCCCTGTGTCAATTCACTTACCTTTGCTCCGCGCGTTCCTCTCGCCGTTTTCCCGCGCCGTTCCGGTCTTCAGGGCGGACTGTGAGAGGAGACTAGCTCCTCTCACGTTCGTCACGCTGCCCCGCCTACACACATCCTGACAGCCAATCACTGGCTATCAGGATGTGAGTGGCAGCGAGACTGGCCAATCATTGCATTTGAGCGCGCTGCCCTGGCTGTTTTTTTTTTTGGATCACGCTGCAGAGTCCCTGCCGCCCGAGAGGAGGGAGGGGAGCGGGCGCCCGGCACACAAGAGCCGCATTAAAGCGTGTAAAGAGCCGCATGTGGCTCGCGAGCCGCGGCTTGCCGACCACTGGGCTAAGCGATGTTGCGTGACCACCTGCAGCCAATGATGGACAAGCGGGGCATGTCATCACGAATCATATGAGTCGGGTGTGGGTCTTCACCTCCGCCGAACCCGCGAGACTGACTCACCGAACCCCTGGGGTTCGATCGAACCCAGGTTAAGAACCACTGATCTAGATGTTTAATCTTAAATTTTGTAAAGGACATTAAAAAGGTTAACCAATTTATTAATACCCTAAAATTCTTCCTAAAAAGCCAGATGAGAAGCAACTATTTCACGCACATGCAATGCTTTCTGACATATCAATTGAATGGTACAAACCTACCTGTGAAAGATCCTCAACTTTATCAATACTGTTCATTTTTTGTGCAAGCCATTGATGATATATGGAAAAGAACAGCGAAAAGCATATCCTGTTACGTCGTCGGTATAAGGTTTGAAACCTTGATGAGTACCTCCAGAACTCCCATCAAATGCCACAGGCTGCTGGTGGTGGCAAAGGAGTTTTTGGAGGCTAAGTTTAATTTTAAATAAAAAGTATTAAATGTACATATTTTTGCAGGTAAAAAACAGTGCTTTTAATATTTTTAAATCCGGGACCTGTAAAGTATTGCATTCCCAATCAGCAGATCGTAGGTACAATGTCAGCCTCCTGCACACACTGCTTACAGCTCTGTGCCCATACCTCTGTACAGGCAGTCCTGTTCAGAGCTGTAGCTAGTGTGAATGAACTATGAGTGGGCTGATCGGTGTGCTCAGAGTTCATTTAAACTACCGCACCAGGACTTCTAGTTTCTTCATTCACAGTTTCCTGTGAAAATGTCACAGCAGCGCTGTTTTCAAAATGTGACAGCGGGTGCAGAAAGAGGAACCCCTGCCTGCTGTCATACTGAGGGAGCAATAAAGGAGAGTCTAGGGGAACTAGACCATGATACATGTTACATCCTAAATACAGATGTAACATGTAATATGTTCCAAAAGGTGAACTTAGCCCTTGAAGCTATTGATAAAGCCCAAAGCAATCAGAGATTGGAGTTTTAAATTTGATATTCTCTACTACCTGAAAGATGTGCTGGTGCTTCAACATCTGGAGAAACCAAGGGTGGTCAAGAATGTGACTGTGTATGAATGGGAGAAGAGAGTGCACCACTGACACATCACTTCCGAACACACAGCAAGGCATTGACACACCAAGCAGTGGGGTTTACTTTGACAGAAAATTAAGAACTGTGGTTCAAGGTATATTTTGAGCAAGAATAACCTTGCTGAAAGAAGGTTCTACATAGGGCACATTCTTTTTATCATCATTGGGGCCGAACATTTACTACATGGTAAATGACATAAGGAGATATCATGACAGGTTCAGACTACTAAATGTAACAAGCCAGGTCACCCATCAAGTATGCGAGATGTGGACAATGCAAGAGTATTCTGATGTTGACAGGTGTGTTTGATAAATATCTGATGACAGAGCAGTGCTATATAGAGAAAGTTATAATTGGCATCTTTCATGCGTCTGTATGGGTCACACAAGCTGGTGCGAGCAGTACAACCAGCAGCCAAGCAATAACCTCAAAAATCAAAGAACCTGAAGGTGTCCCCATGCAACCACAAAGGAAAATAAGATGTTCCAACAGGATCCAGAGATTAAGGAAAAGTACCAAATGAAAAGTGGAACACATTTCCTGAGAGCTGCATTTCAAGATCTGGCTCAATTTTTTTTTTTGACTCAGCAGCAGTTGTCCAAAAAAAAAAATCACCCAAAAATTCGAGCCATGTATAGGACCCCCTACTCCAAACCGAGATATCAGTCTTTTTTCTCGCTCTCTTCCTCTGCCTCATTCTCCTCTCCATCTCTCTCTATTCCCTGCTCACTTTCTTCCACCTCTCAGTCTGGATGTCTCTATTTTTCTCCCTCTCTTTCCTTATCTCTCTTCCTCCATCACTCTCTTCATCTCTCGTTCTTTTTCTCTTTCTTTCTTTCTTTCTTTCTCCCATCTCTTCTCTCTTCCTACCACTTTCTCCTTGCCTCTCTCTCTGTCTCTTTTTTTTTTTTTTCCTTTTCCTTGCCATTTTTCTTTCCTTCTGTTTTTCTTTCTATTCATTCCTACTCCCCCAACCCCTAGGAAATGTGAAATTCCAAACAAGTGCTTCCACGTTAGTTTCAGTACCGCATTGCAACCAAGCAACAATTAAATCAAAATGTCTACTTGCATTTCTAAAATGAACACATTTGAAGAATGCATACACTCTTCTATGATGCAATACCATAGAATATTACTCAGTTTGTGATGTAAATGATGAGGCACTTGATCATGTCTCTGCAGGACTCATCAACAAATGTGTGTTTTAAATGTAATTTCCTCCAGGAAACCAGAACAATTTAGAAATTAAGTGAAATGTAGGTATAAAAGCAAGTAGATCTGCATGTCCCTGATGACCTGCAGCCATCTGTTAACCTTGTGGCAAGGAAGAGGAAGCAAGATATTTGTCCTTTACATACAACAATTACCTTAGCAGTACTGTTTCCCAGGAGGGACTGTTTACTCTCATACTGGGAGTGCGAAACCAAAATAGCATTTGACCGATAAACACAACTGCATTATGGATGATATAAATACATTTCAGGTGAATGTTTCCTGACACTCTTGCCTTACAAAAACAGCAGTATTCTTGTCTTTTTTTTTCTTAAATAAAATGTATTTTTTAAAGCAGAGGTACTGAATTAAAATTCACGAAGGTGCGGTCAGTAAAATTTTCTTCCAGCGGAGGTCTGAGTCTCATGTTTGTGCAAGGATTCAGATTCTTCACATCAGATCCTCCTGTACACCTCACAGTCCCCCCGCCTTTTAGCGATTACTTTGACCCTCATAGGAAAATGCAGGGTTCTAATGTGAGGGCACCTGTTAGGCCCCATGTACATGGGGCACTTCTGAACGATGGAAACTGACTGCTGGAAAACGTAGGTCAAAAAACGGTTGTTTAGCAGCGTTTGCATACTGCGTTTATGCGCATTTGCATTTAAAAGTGTTTTTTTGTGGTATTTGGATGTGTTCCAGCTCATTTCTGCAGAAATTATTGCAGCAATGTCTAACATATTTTCTTTCATGCAAAACCTCAAAGTATGGTGTACCAGGTCCCTCTGAGTACAAGGAAAAAGCTTTGCATGCATTTTTCATGATGAAAAAAGGCTCTGGACTGCATCTGAAAATGGAAGAGTTAAAAAAAATTTCAAACGCAAACGCTTATAAATGCGGTTAGCCGTGTTTAGCCACGTTTACAAGAGTTTGGCGTTTGAAACGCTGATAAAATCTACTGCTGAACGCAAATTTTCTGCATTCAAAAAAACGACTGTAAACTCAACTGCCTGTAAAGACTGTAAATGAAGATCTGTACATGGACACATAGGAAAATATTAGGGTGAGTTCAGGGGCAGCTGAAAATAAATGCAGAAAAGCTCCTAAACGTGAGTTTACCAGCTGCAGTGTACATGAGCCCTTAGTGTTAGGCCTAGGAAGTGGCAGTGCAATGCACATTTAAGAGCATCGCACTGTTCCATTTTTTTTGTTTCAACTTTATTGAACTGTCAAATTTACATTTCATTAATTTTTATGCACCACAGCTCAGCTGCAGTGCATAGAAGCAGACAGTACACTGAGCCTTCTGATATGCTCCAGCAAGTTGACAAAAAATGCAGTATGCATTTTTTTGCACCGCATTGCTCAGCACCCAGGACACTGTTGCAGTGTGAACAGGGCACATAAAAAACAATTGTTTTCAAATGTCCTTGCAGTGGCCTATGTTTTTTCTTGCGCAGGAAAAATAAATCTCTGCACAAATGTGAATGAGCCCTTAAATCAGTGTCCTCAGTCCCCCTTTCACATCACAGTCTCCCCCTTTTCATCTTTCCTAGACACCCCTTCACGTCACATCCCCCCCCTTTACATCACAGCCCCCCTTCAAGCAAGGTTCACACTGTTGCGGGTGGTAGGGGGTGCAGGACTATGTGTAAATTGCACCCACTCCAGCATCCTCAACTGCAGCCAGACCGTGTTTTCAGGTGTGGGAAATCACATGGGGCAAGATCACCTTGTGATTTTCCTGCAGCTGCATTTTTAAAAAGGTACAGAAACCTATTTACTGTGTTTCCAACAGATACAGCAGCCTATTCAAATAACTGGGCTGCTGTGCACAGACAAATGTAAGCCGCAGCAAATGCATAGGTGGAAACCTAGTGTTACACTGCAGCCCCCCCATTTTACACCAGTGCCTTCAGTCCCTACATCCTTACACCACAGTCCCCTTCACATCATAGTCCCTCTCCTCCCCACACCCTTATATCACAGTCCTCCCATTCACATCACAGCAACTGCCTGATTCCTTTTACTGTCCTACTGTACACACAGAGTTGAAGGCATGGTAGTTCTGAATAGAGGGAGGAACTTTTCATGTCAAAGGCGGGTGAATGATTGCTAGGACTTCCCTGCAGCTTAGATACCAACACTCGCTTTTTAATGTGAAAAGTCCTGTCCTCTAATCAGACCTGCCTTGCCTACAATCTTGTGCTCTTCCACGAGGAAGACAACTGCAGTGGTGGGCAGGACAGAACTCTCAGGCATCTGTCTGGATCCAGCATTTAATGATGCCCAATTTAAAGGGTAGGTGCACTTGAAAATAAAGTGCATTGTCTTTCTCTGCCCCCCCAGCCTAAACTAGCCTAAACTTGGTGCATACTGGATGCCAGCGCTAGTTTACATCCCCACTCAACTATCTTCTGTGGGGTCATTTCACCTGCAGTAATTTCCCATAGTTCTTTATCAGAACATATCTTGAATTTCTCTGGAATAAGGACATGGCTGAGGATGGTGGATTGACATAAGCATGCATCTGAAAATGGGGATGTGGAGACAATTAGATCAGGGCAGGTAGGACCTAAAATTGAAACAACATGTAGCAACCTATCTGCAACTCAGGAGTAACTGGAACCTTCAGGGCCCCGGTGCAAGAAACCATGAACCCCCCCTTCTCTCCATTCCCTGGTCCTTTATTACGGTCCGGCAGCGGGAACCTTTTAAATGGCTACCTTTCTGCCATCTTAGGTAGGGTTGCCACCTTTTATTCAAGCCAAACACTTTAGTGGCACACTGCAATTTTCTTCTTTTTTTTCTAGTATACACTATACATATATTTTGTGATGAAATAACATTTTTAATCACATAGTTTTATTCACAAGAGTCTCCCTTGCATCAGAATCCACAGAGTTCCCCTTTACATCCGAATCTGCAGAGCTTCCCCTTACATCTGAATCCACATAGTTCCGCTTTACATCTGAATTTGCAGAGTTTCCCTTTATATCTGAATCCACAGAGTTCCCCTTACATCTGAACTCGCAGAGCTCTCCTTACATCTGAACTCAACAAATTCCATTACACTGTAAGGGGGGACTCTGCAGATTCTGCTGTAAGGGAGAACTCTGGGGACTTAAATTTAAGGAGGAACACTGAGAACTCTGATGTACGGAGTGATCTCTCTTGTAAAGGGGAATGCTGCAGACTCTGGTGTAAAGGGGAAATCTGATATAAGGGGATCTCTGGTGCCCCCACTTACATCAGAGTTACCTGCATTCCCCTTTAATCAGGATTCCCAGAGCCCCCCTTATATCAGAGTTCTCCCCTACATCAGAGTTTGCAGAGTCTCCCTTACATCAGAGTCCCCCCTTACATCAGAGTTTGCAGACTTCTCCTTTACATTAGAGTCCACAGAGCCCCCTTATATCCGAGTCTGCAGAGCCCCCCTTACATCCAAGTCTGAAGAATTTCCACTTACACTATAAGGGGGAGCTCTGTGGACTCTAATGTAAAGGGGAACTCTGATGTAAGGGGTGCTGTATGAACATTGATTTAAGGGGATCTCTGCTCACGAAAGCCCCCCTTACATCAGAGTCCACAGAGTACCCCTTACATCTAAGTCTCCCTTACATTAGTTTATTCACTGGGAGGCAGGAGATAGAAGGGAGGAAGGAAGAAGACTTTACATACAGACATGGGATGGAAGATGAGCTCACTCACCCAGGATTGGATATTGGCAATCTGCAACTTTCATTTCCACTATGCATCTGCTGGCTGCTGGGCTTCAAATTTCCCGCATACACATCCACTTTTGTGAGCACAGCACTTCCAGGGATTGGAGTGTGGGTGGGGCAGACACAGAAGGAGAGGGGTGGAAGGAGAAGGAGCACATCAGCTCTCTCTCCCATCTGTGATAGGGAGGGAGAGGGGGGGGACTGTCAGTGCTCACCCTGGCCTGTGTGAGAGCAAAAACTCTCAGCTGAAAGCTCTGCAGCCAGCAACCCTGCAGGTGAGCCACAGTCTGGGCTCTTGCCCCCCCCCCCCCTCCCCCACAGAGGCAGAATGCCAGGGCCCGGCCACAAGTGCAACCTTTGCAACCCTGGTAGTTCTGCCACTGCTGCAACCTATCTTATGACTGATCTATAATAATGTAAGGTGAAAGGAAAGTAGTTGCATTACAGAAGTTGAATTTGACTGATTTAAAGCTGAACTCCAGCAATAATTTCTATTGCATTCTTGGCCCAGCTTGGCACAATGTAAGTGTGCATATCTCATACGGGGTCATTGGGAACACTGGAAATTACTGCATTATAGTGATAGCCTTGATCTTCCAGGTCTCGCTCAGGTGCTATGCGAACAGCTTCCCCTCTACACAGTGACCACAGGGGGTTGCTCACTTGGCACCACTTCCAATTATGAAACCTGGGGGGGGGGTTCTTTCAATAGATACATGACTTTCTCTGATTGGACCAGGCAGAGATCATGAAGTCACTGCCCTTCTCTCCATCTTCTATTAACAGTGGCTGAGCTGAGTGAGCAACCCTCTGCGGTGAGTGTGCAGTAGGGCATCTGCTTGCATAGCCAACTACTACAGTGATTTTCAGCTTCCCCAGCTGTCCGTCAGATATTAGTAATTACTGAAACACCTAAAGCAGAATGCATTATCCTATTCAACATACACCAAAAAAACCTGTAAAGGCAAGTATTTTTAAAACATTTGGAAAGAATAGGTGATGAGTTATACCTCTGTAGGGTTGTTTTTAGACATGTGCAAAGCGGAAATTTGTGTTTTATTTCAAAAGCATTCATTCATTGAAGAGTTTTGTTTAATCATATTCATTATGTTGAACCCAGACCCGGACTAGCCATAGGGCACACCAGGCATTTAGGTCAGGCCTGGGCGGTCCGTGGCCTGTTGATGACCAGGCTGCACAGTGGAAGGTAAGCGGCGACTGCGGTCCAGACAGGACTAACACAGACCGTGGTCGCTGCTCACCTCCTGCTATATGGCCATGACTGTGTCCCCTCTCCCGGCTCTCCTGCCCCTCCAATAATGTAATTTGGGGCCCAACAGGTGAGGCAGGTGGGGCCATACCACATGGAGCTCCAGATTGACGTCCCTCCCTTCCAATGATGCCTTCTGTGTAATCGGCATGAGCTGGTTGATGACAGGCTGTCTTTGTGCTGGATAGAGAAGAGGAGGCCGGTGGCTGTCTTGTGTGTCCCACACAGGTAATAGAGGTGGGATGGAGGCCTGGGCTGGCATCTGTCACTAGCAGTCAGTGAACAGACAATGAGCTGTGTGATGGAGATGGATCTTCTCCAGGTGTGAGCACAGCAGTCCTCCAGTTTCTGTGCGTGTGTGCAGTGTCTATGAATCGCTAGGAGACTGATATGGGCTGATCTTCCTGGGGATCCAGTGTAAGTCCGGGCTTCTGAAGCTGGCTGTCATAGACAGGGGGGCACTATGATTAGAGAAAAAAGAGGGGGGCATGACTGCAAAGGGCACTGTGATGGGGGCTGTGATTGCTATGGGCACTGAAATGTAAAGGGACACTGTGCTATAAAGGGGACTTCACTGTAAAGGGCCACAGGACCCACTCCATGAAAATCCGTCTCCAGCTGCCCCTGCAAACTCCCGCCACTTCCCACTTCCTGGTCCCTGGAAAATTGGCATTTGGTCTAAAATGCCCGGGCCTATTCTTTGTGCCAGTCTGTGCCTAGTTGAACTGATTCTTTTTCGGGATTTGTTTGTTATATTCAGCATTCATTTAGTATATTCGTTGGTCCATTTGGATTTTAAAAATTTAGCAATTTTTTCGGAAGATTGCTATATTTTAGTTTTCTAATTTGATATTTCGGGTGGATTGATTATTTATCTAGCAAAACTGTTTGGATGCAATATTTTTGGACGCAACAAAATAAATAATGCAAAATTCAGCAGTCCCAAATTTTCCAAACCTAAGAATTGCATTAAATGTGGGACTGCCTGACTGTCACAATAAAAAATTTAATTTCTATCACAAATTTACTTGAATCCGAATTATCAAAGGAATTCAAAAATTTTATTCATTTCTTCATGAAGGAACTAAAAAATTGAATTCATTTCTTCATGGGCCCAAACTACTATCCAATTATGTGATGGCATCCGAATGAAATAAATGAAACAAATGCATTTGTTAATTTCATTACAATCTTTTTTCTGCTTCGTTTACATTCATTACCATGTTGATTCAGAGATTTGTGTACATCCAAATCTCCAAAAATCAAATTTTAGTCCGAAAACCAATTTGTTACAAAAACAAAACTCATGTGTCTAGTTGTATTTCAGTGTCTGTGCCCTACTAGGGAGACAACTTTAAAATGTTGGATTTCATTTCACTTTATATCTCCGTGACAATGGTCAGCAGAACAAATAGAAGAGTGAATCTCCACAACAGGGACACAGACAGCAATAAAAACTTCATTGAGGCTCCTATCCTTCCCCACTCTATCAAAAACTAATATAAAAAGTTTTGCTTTTGCATATACTTTAGTGAAGTTTCATACAGCTGTTCCATCCATCTGGCAATGTATTGCGCTCTAAGGGGGATTTCAATGAGGCACTCCTGAAGGCATTGGGACTTTGATATGAGTTCATATAAAGTAGTGAAAGAATAAAAACACTCGAAGAGCTCACTAGCTCAGGTTAGGCTGCTCACAACAAACAAGGCTACCCTCAAGTGGGTACCCCAGCAGGTTACTAGAAAAAAACATGCACTAATGGAAGGAGCCCCAGACCAAAGAATAAATAAGTCTATATTAATTTATATGTTTATACTAAGAAACATCCAATGCCTTTTGAGGGTCAGAAAAAACTCCCCTTGATTAGGGTTACAGCAAAACATAATATAATGTAATATAAATGTATAATATAATATCTCTAAGGGGAATATCCAAATAGAGCAGACAGCTATTCACCCTACAGTGAGAAGGGTCAGAAGGGTTTTTGTAGAGCAATGACCAATTGGTAAAAGTGAGGCCACCAAGGCAACTGTTGTCTGTCACTATTAAAGCTTCCATCCAGAGCTATGACTGGCATCGCCACTGATATCTAGAAATGTTTCTAGCTCCAGGAAAGAGCACACCCTGCACCATCAAACACAATGACATGCATGTGTCATAGCAATCTCTGCCAATGGTAATCGGGCAAAAGCAACCTATAGATAGCCTGGATAACAGACTTGGCTACACCTGGTAATCGAATGCTTCAAACTTTCCTGTATAAAAAAAACCCAGAGAAAAAGTAAAACCAAATATGGAGGAAACAGGCTTTATAATGATATTTCTCTGCAATTTTATTCCCTTTCCTTCCTCCCTTTTAAGAATTTGATAATAGCGGCGGATTATGCCAGACAGTTTGAGCACTATCCCTATAGACCTTAATTAGGTTGGTCAAGGTTTATAGTTTTCTTTCTTTTCTATTTTTATCTCTCCTTTTCCTATTCCCATTAGTGAAATATCACTTCTGAGAGCAATGACTCTTTGCAGTGCAAAGAGCAGAGATAGTGTGAAAAGGAACTTAGAGCAACCGGTGTTGGCTTCTATCGGGTTAGAACAGTGGGAACAATGAGTGTGACTGCTGATTGGCTGCTCTGGGTTGCTGTGCTTCCCTTTTCTCATCGTGTAGCAACACAGAGCAACCGGATATTACTTATTTGGGTTAAGTATCAATTAATTATTCAATAAGCCTGAATGGGTACAAAACATGCCACTACGGTCATTCACTAAAATTCAATTCTTCCTGATCCTGATTACCATTCACAAGCATAAGTGCTTTAAGGCTGCAGGTGCAACTAGCAATATTCTGGAACTGTGTCCCAAAGCAGTATGATGCAACCCTTTCACATGCAGAATTCACTCTGTGTCAAGTCCCTATGCTTCCAGCATTAACTATCCTTGGTTGTTAGTCTATATATAAATTCAGAGCTACACCTCCACAATGTTTAACCCTGAACTAAACTGAGAAGAAAAAGCAGACACTCTCCAAAATGTGGCATTTCTCTTTCCCAGGGTGTGACTGGAAAATACATGGCTGTATAATATTGTTCACAAGGAAAGTATACCTGCGGTGGTTTGCAAAAAGGTTGCATTTCCTGTACTTTATGGAAAAATGTTCATTTGTAAAAGGAGTGTAACTTTAACCACTTGTGTACCAGCCTCTATTACCCCTTCATTACCAGTGCTATGATAGTGTGACTGACAATTACTCTTTCCTGCAATGCTTTTCCCAAATGACCACTGGGTTTTTAATGTTTTTTGATACATAGGAATAAAACAAAATTAATTGGTCTATGGAGGACCACAAAAAAAAACAAAACACAGCACTCCACACAAGTCTAATTTTCCCTTCTCCTAATGCATCAATCTAACAGCAATTGACCAAACCAGAAAACATGAAATAGATAAAAAGAAAAGTTTAATAATATTGATGACAAAAGAAAACAATAACATCCATATGCTACATACAATCCTGAGGTTAACAGATTAATGGATTGATTGATTGATTGATTGATTGATTAAGTGGGGATCTAGCACTACCATGAAAGAAAATAATGTGAGTAGCCCAAATAGCTAATCTGCAATGATCTCACTATGAAGGTGCTGCTCTAGGACCAGAATTGGTGCTCTCTTGAATCACTGAAAAACAAAAGGAAAGACAAGAGCGCAAAACCCCATAGTGAGCGGATCGCCACCCAAGAAGGGAAGTTCTGCTTTAAGGCCTTGTCCCCCAATCCCCGTTAAGGATTGGCACCTTTGGGGAGTGGGAGGGGAGCGGGCACCCAATTTTGACAGGTATCTGCTCCCACTCCCACTTTGATTGTCTAGGCAGTCTCCCCCCCCGCAGTCTTCTGGGACACGTGTTAGGCCAAGAAGACTGTGGGACCATTCACAATGAGCAGTGCCTCTCATGCATGTGCAGTGGGCACCCAGCTGTGATGCCACTAGCTGTCACAGCTGGGTGCTCACACTTAAGATGCCGGCACCAGGGACACAGGACGGCTGGTGAACCCGGCTGTGGTGAGGACACCTCTGGATTCTATCACAGTTGAGTGGTTGTTTTTTAAAAGTCAGCAGCTACAGCTTTTGTAGCACTTTAGTATTAGAACTTTTATTCTGTTCACCAGAGACTGGAGCTCTGCTTTAAGCAGAAAGTATTTATTAAATGAATAAAAATACACTCACAAAGATAGCATATGCTAGGCACAACAGTCTGGATTGCCTGGAAGCCGGGAGTGATGAAGTGTGAGCCAGGACTCCTGCACTGGCCACTGGCAATGATATGAGAGCGCACTTGTAATAGAATAAAGCCACTGTCACTGAAGGAACACTGTCACCGATCCACAACCCCGGAAGTGCAGGCAGCCCGATGTAGCCGATGTTCACATTCACAGTAGGATACAGGGACGTGCTTCTAAGCTTCTTCCTCAGCCCCCTAAAGACCAACATTTTTTTTAAGAAAATAGTATTTTTGGCGGACATGGGCATAGTCATAGATGATCGGCAGCTGCATATAACCCAGTCATCTATGACTATGCCTGTGTCCTGTACTCTATGAGATAGATAATAGGATTTTGACTGATTGGATGAGCCAGAGAGAAGTAGATGACATCACAAGAAATCTGACTGTGTAAATGCTCAGTCTTACTTATGTAAAGTGTATGTCTAGGTTTTTTTTATGTTTTAAATAGAATAGGGCAGGATTAAAAAATATGTCAGATTTCTATTGTTGTCCATGTACCTGTTGGGTAGATATACCCTCTCTAATAGTTTTGGTGACCATTGTCACTGAGACAAAAAGAGATGGACAATCCAAAATTGTACAGTTGTCACCAGAACCAGAGATGAGGGAATAGGAATACCTAATTTAGTGATAACTCTCTAAAAAGGAGAATTCACTTCACCTTTTGGATATTTTCTCTCACTTCCTGTAGCATCCCCAAGTCAGGAAGCTAAATCTTCTAACATGGGACACAGTCATCGAAAAAGGGAAATGGCAGGGATTTTAACCCTTCCCTAATCTATTTAAAAATAATACATCCACTTTTATACATGGCCTCATACCTAGATGTACTAACTTTGTGTGAGCCTGAGCCCTGGCTCACACTAATGCGGTGCGGAATTCACAGCGTTTTCAGTGTGAATTCTGCACCGCATCAGAATCGCACCCTGTTCATAGGAGCCGCAGTGGGTATGTTAAGTTAACAACACCCCGAAAGTGGTCCGCTGGTGCGATATGCAGAATCGGATTGCATAGGTGTGAATACACATGTGATCCGATCCTAGTGCGGACCCAAAAAAGGGTCCTGCATGTTTTTGGTGCGGGTGCAGTGCAAATAGAGCCATACAAAATGTATGGCTCCAATCGCACCGCACACAAATTGCATGTGATTTGCACAGGAATGCGGTGCGGTTCCTGTACGAATCACATGCGATATACCGCACCGCACATATGTGAACCCAGGCTGACTCTTGGCTCTGAAAAGGAGGACTGAGAGGTCACCTAAGGTTTGACAGTTGCTGCTCTTTTAATGGCCTGACTTCACATTGATAACTACTAAGCACCCTTTTGGGATTTCTGCGTAGAATGAGAAGGTGAATTTCAATGCTACCTCTAATTGGCATAAAGGGGTGGAACGCTCCTGGGTCCACACAAATGTAAATTGAATATTCTGTAAAACACACCTAAAAACCACATTCTCCCCTGATAACATTTATATGATCTACCGCTGCCATTATGAAAGGGATGCTGCAGATTTGTGGTGAATAAAAGGCACAGAGAGTATAAGCAGTACAATCCTAGAAGGATAATACTGTCCAGATCCCCAGATAATGTTCCTGCTCTATCAAGATTCTTGAAAAAGGTAGTTATGTATTATTAACCAGGCTCCATAGACTGAGTACATTTTTAGCAAGGTTTGCTTGTGTTCATTATAGATGCATGAATGATCACGTACAGCAGTTATATGATATGAAATAACTTTCGTTGAAGCACCGTGAAAAAAAAAAAAATCTTAAAAAGACTTCCTCAATGTCTAATTATAGTGGAGTATAATTTTTTTCACTACTGCACATCACTTATATTTACCATCACAGAGGAAAATGTCATAATAGATTGCTTTTCTAGGAATTGCATATTTTTTCCCTTTAAGAATTGATTACATTTTAAATGTCCCAGGCTCCCGCTGGGTTTCCTATCTATAGGGTTTCTCAGCGTGATTATGTAAGTTGGGAAATGTAAAATTGTCCACAGTGTACAGAATGGTAGGATTTGTAAAAACATACATTAATTAGGTAATGATGTGACTGATGTGAATGTACAACATATATGTAAAGTGTTGCGTGTATTGACAGCACTATAAAAATATCTATATTAAATAAATTAATAGGTGATGCAACTGCTTTAATTGTGTCAAATCTTGTTAGGCATTTAAAGTGAATGCAGACCAAGATGAAATCAAATCAAATCCTTCTGTAGGAATGTCCCTTAGTTTCTGTTCATGTGGTCATCTGATTGACAGAAATTCAGTGTACACTGCTCAGTTGCAAACGTATACTGACATGTGCATTTTACAGCATTAATGTATTTTGCAGTATTTTTGGTGCGTTTTCTATTCATTTCAATGGGGAGGTGCTTTTTTATGCGTTTTTGCCACGGGTGAATTTTTTATGCATTTTTGCAATGGTTTTTTATGCTTTTTCCAATCATTTCAATGGGGAGGTGCGTTTTTGATGCATTTATTTACCATACCAAACATGCATTAAAAACACAGCAAGCAGGACTTTGAAAAAAAAACAACACACCCGCAACTGACCAGTGTGAAGAGTTCCATAGGATTTAATGGTCATGCATTTTTCTTCCGCTTTTTTTTTTCGCAAAATCAGAAGAAAAAGGGTCAGTGTGAAAGCAGCCTAACACATCTGCTATTATCTGATGATATTCTAGTTCATAAGGGATACATATGTATTACATGTTGTACTTACTGTATACTCAACAATGTTAAGTGCTTGTAAGAAGTCTTCAAAGTGAACCATATTGACAGTAAAGCTTAATTTGATTATATTTTTTCCTACCCTGGTTCCTCTTTACTCCACTTATCAACATGATAATGAAAACCTGAACAATTACATAGGAGAAAATAGCAGCCACACTCCAATTAGTTCTTTTTGCAGTACTTTTACTAATCAGTAAATTGACTGCATACAGCAGGGGTGTCCAAACTTTTTTCAAAGAGGGCCAGATTGGATGAAGTGAACATGGTGGAGGGCCGAACATTTTTCCGAACATTCTTTGAACCATTACAATTAAATGCAAATAAATTATTTTATGCCAAGTTAATTGCAAACGACATACTTTTCATTTCATAACATTAAGATCAACTGACAGCTGAGTTTTCACAATGTATTGAAAATAAATTAAAAAAAAACTTACCTGCACTAATGTGAAGGGTGAAAAAGGTAGCTGGAGCTGCAGTCTCTGCTCAGCAGCCGGGAGGGGAAGAAGAAACACACTTCACGCTGGAAGCCTGGCCCTGACGTCACCGCCCTCTGTCGCTCCTAGCGCGGCGCAGTTCTGCATGCGCACTGCTCTCAAGCAGAAGACTGTCTGCCACAGAAGGGAGGGCCGTGCGACAGCCGCATTTACACAGACCAGGGAGAACGCGCCGCAGTCAGGTATGCGCACTGCCCTCTGCTCTCAATCAGAGAACTGTCTGCCATAGAAGGGAGGGCCGTGGGAGGGCCACATTACACAGAGCAGGGAGGGCTGTTGGAGGGCCGTATTAAACCGACCCCCGGGCCGTAAATGGCCCACGGGCCGGACTTTGGACATGCCTGGCATACAGCGATGTCTCCAACCCAAAACCAACCTGCTTTGACGCATTTCAACACTCCTGGCTTGCTCACAAGGATAGGCAACTTCTTTACTTTATTTACTTGTGTAAATAAGCATTGCTTTCCTGCAATTGACCGGCAGTTGAACCACTTTAAATGCAAGTCTTCAAATCCCAATTTACTTCAAATATGCAGTGTGAATATATTTTACAATATGCCCGACAACACCTTGACACAACTCACTAGGCTTTTGCGGCATTAGCACAGTAAAAGCTTCTTTCGGGCAATTTGATCATGCAGCTCATTTTTGTTCAAGTATCGTCGTATTGTGTTCCTTGAAACAACCATACTGTCTTTTTCCAGAGCAGCCTGTATTTTTCCTAAGGTTATCAGTGGGTTTTTCTTTGTATCCCGAACAATTCTTCTGGCAGTTGCGGCTGCAATCTTTCTTTACCAAGAGATCCCCAAAATGTTCCACTTCTTAATAAGTGATTGAACAGTACTGACTGGTATATTCAAGGCTTTGGATATCTTTTCATATGCTTTTCCATCTTTATAAAGTTCCATTACCTTGTTATGCTGGTCTTTAAACAGTTCTTTTCTGCTCCCCATGGCTCAGTATCTAGCCTGCTCAGTGCATCCATGTGAGAACAAACTAATGACTATTTATACACAGATACTAATTGCAATTTAGGGCTCCATGCACACTAGCATTTTTTAAGCTCCTATAAATTGCTAAATAGTGGTATCCTATGTGTCCATGCACACTATTTTAAGCTAGTAGCATTTTTCAAGCTTTAGCATTTAGAAGCAGAAAAAAAATGTGTTGAGTTTTTGGGAGCATTTTTCTGGCAGGAAAAACTCTGAAGGCTCCTAAACGATACTAAAAAGCTCCTAACAGCTTCTTTCTAGCTTTTTTCCCTACATGTACTGTAAAAATGCTAATAAAATGCTAACTCTCCTAAATGTTACTAAAAGGCTACTAAAAATGCTATTACCAGCATTTTTTCCAGCGTTTTCTTAGCTTAAAAAAAACGCTAATGTGCATGGAGCCTAAAAAGCCACACGTGGGAATATAACCTTTAATTGCCATTCTAACCTGTGTGCGCCACCTTGGGTACCAAGGTGTCAGGAAACTAGTGCAGCTAATGCTAATTTTTCAGCAACTAATGCTAATTTCCGTGCAGCTAATGCTTGTGCACGTGTACCACACAGACAAGGCCAGGCTAATATCCAGCACACACTGACACGTAGGCACATTTCTATGCGCCATCACGCATCGGCGTGCATTGGTGCCAAGATGCCTATTTAAAGGAGACTGTACTAATCACTGGATGTTCTTCAGCTTCCTGTGACCGTGTTTCTGTTTGTACTGTCTGATCTTCTGTTGCTGACCCGGATTGCTCCTGACCTTGCTCTGTGGATTCCGGATTCTGACCTTCGGCTTGCCTTAGTCTACTCTCTGCCTGACGTCCTGGTGCTGACCTCAGCTTACCTCAGCTTACCTCTGACTACTCTCTGCCTGACGTCCTGGTGCTGACCTCGGCTTACCTCTGACTACTCTCTGCCTGACGTCCTGGTGCTGACCTCGGCTTACCACTGACTACTCTCTGCCTGACGTCCTGGTGCTGACCTCGGCTTACCTCTGACTACTCTCTGCCTGACGTCCTGGTGCTGACCTTGGCTTACCACTAACTACTCTCTGCCTGACGTCCTGGTGCTGACCTTGGCTTACCTCTGACTACTCTCTGCCTGACGTCCTGGTGCTGACCTCGGCTTACCTCTGACTACGCTCTGCCTGACGTCCTGGTGCTGACCTCGGCTTACCTCTGACTACGTTCTGCCTGACGTCCTGGTGCTGACCTCGGCTTACCTCTGACTACGCTCTGCCTGACGTCCTGGTGCTGACTTCGGCTTACCTCTGACTACTCTCTGCCTGATGTCCTGGTGCTTACCTCGGCTTACCTCTGACTACTCTCTGCCTGATCTCTTGGTGCTGACCTCAGCTTGCTACTGGACCTCACTCTGCTTGCTATCCTGGTATTGACCCCAGCCTGCCTCCTGACCACACTGCTAGCTCACTGTGTATGACCCTGGCTCACCTTGACTACATCCCTGACAATAGCAATCACCTGCTATCAAGCTTTCGGCACCTGTGCTTCTTTGAACCTTGTACCTCTGTCACCACATTCAGGGCTGCTCGGATCAGAGCCTCAAGGGAAGTCCTCTCATCAACACAGCCTTTAACCAAGGTACATGACTCGAAGTCAAACATTTCAGGGTACATAAACTTTTGATCAGGGTTATTTAGGAGATTTCTGTTAACAGCTTTTTGGTATTTATTTATTACAGGTACTTATATAGCACTGACAAATTATGCAGCACTTTACATATATATTGTATTTTCACATCAGTCCCTAACCCTCAAGGAGCGTACAGTCCAAGGTCCCTAACTCATACATACACATACTAGGGCCAATTTAGACCGGAGCCAGTTAACCTATCAGCATGCATTTGGAGTGTGGGAGAAAACCGGAGTACCTGGAGGAAACCCATGCAGGCTCAAGGAGGGCATGAAAATTCCAGTCAGGTGGTCCTGTGGTTGGGATTCAAACCAACAACCTAGTGCTGCCAGGCAGAAGTGCTAACCATTTAGCCACTGTGCTGCCCTGATTAGTCATAGTTTCAATATCAATGCCAAAATTTCACAATTTCTGCCAGAGTATGCAAACTTTTGAGCAAAACTGTATTTTTAATGTTTTACGTTACACCTGCAAAAGGGGCCAGCCTAAAGTGATCTATCAGGACTTTTCTGACTAAGTTTCCACTCTATAAGGAGAAAGAGTGCACATTCAGGTCATGGAGTGTTCAGTTTAGGGAAGCTGAATAAATGTAAGATGTTGTGGACAGAATTGGGCCTACCATGTGATGACAAGGGGGTGCTTCCCTTTCCTTGGGGAGCACAGTAATGCTAGTCATGATTCCCCTTGAGCAGTTGGGAGAAGTTTACCCAAATCCTTAGTGAGTCATACCAATCTAGAATAAAGAAGCATATGCTACTGCAGTGTCTATATTTCAAATGTAGGTTTCAGCTACCAGATAGCTACACTGAAACATAGAAGAGTGATGGCAGAAAGTGATCCCTCAAGTTTGTTTTATTTTTTTTATTTTTATTTTTATTTTTTTTGTCTGAATTAAGACCTGCTTTCCAAGCATGTTTAAATTCACTACCTCTACTGGAAGTTTATTCCAATGACTTTTTCGGTAAAATAATACTTAGGTTAGTTTTAAACTTTCCTCTCACAGTTTCAAGTTATATCCCCGTATTGTTGGTCTTATCTTCATATTACAAATACTGCACTTCAGAACCTTAGTCACAATCCTAATGTATTTAATGTTTCAGTCATGTCTTTCTCTTCCCTTTTTTCCTCAAGACTGTACATATTAAAGCATAACTTCACTTTCTCAATCAACATTGACTATTTTTATTCCTTATGCTGCTAGCATTAGTAAATAGATAGGAACGTATATCATATTTACTTGTTTTAATATTTTTCCAGCGTTTTCAGTTTTGTCCTGGTTTCCAAGCCTAGGAAAATGATGTCATACATCTCAGGAGTTTTCAGGAGGGGAGAAGGGGTTTTATCAACTAAGAACACCCTTCTGCCTGCATGCCTGAGCTAAGGGCAGATGGATTCCAGGGAGCAAATGCTACATGAATCTTCTCCCCTTACTCAAGATGGCCACAGACAGAATTGCTACAGGATGTTTTTCAAAGTGATTTATCAGCAAAATAAAGCATGGTGACATGGATGGATGGGTAAGTTTACATTGAATATTACAAATTAAAGTTGTTGTAAAGGCTGAAGGTTTTTTACCTTCATGCATTCTAAGCTTGAAGGTATACAAACCTTCTGAATGGTGCTCCCCCCACAGGCTTGCTAATACTCACCTGAGTCTCCTCTTGATCCTGCAATGTGCACAGAAGCCTTGGCTGTCCCAGGACTTTTTTTTCTCATTGGCTGAGACACAGTAGCGGGAGCCACTGGCTCCCACTGCTGTCAATCACAGCCAGTGAGACAATGAGTAGAAAGTGGGGACACATAGAGCAGAGCTTGGGAACGAGCACGCACCAGTGCCCCCGCAGCAAGTGGGTTGCTATTGGAGGCACTGCTCAAGGGGGACCAGAGAAGAAGAGGGTTGAGGCTGCTTTGTGCAAAACCATTGTAGAGAGCAGGTAAGTATGACATGCATGTTTTTTAATAAAAAAAAAAAAAAAAAGATTTAATATCACTTTAATTAAAGGAGAAGTACAGTCCAAGCTTGTTTGGCTGTACTTCCCCTGCAGATCACAGGAGTGCAGTTTGTTCTGCACTCCTGTAACCCGTTTTCAGGCTAAAGCCTGCTGTCAGCTGAAATCACAGAGCTGGTCCAAACTTCCAAACTAGGGAAAGATCCTGACCATATGGTTAGGATCCACCCAGGAGCCTGGACTGGCACCTAGCTCAGCCGCTCCCACCCCATCCACAGCCCAGCACTCCAGTGAGCCCTGGGGGGGCAGAGGCAGAACAGAGAGCCGGTGACTAGCAGTCCCAGTTCTCTGCTCAGAGTGGAGGGAAGAACGGAGCGTTCAGCAGTGTTTGATTGCTCAGTTCTCAGCCTTAGAGGCAGCCAGGGAGAGATGCTGCATCAGATCGACACTGCATCCACCTAGGTAAGTTTTATTTTAATTAAAAAATCCTATACTTCTCTTTTAACCACTACAAGTCCGGACACTTTCACCCCCTTCTTGTCCAGGCCAATGTTCAGCTTTCAGCACTATCACACTTTGAATAACAATTGCGCGGTCATGCAACACTGTACCCATATGAATTTTTTAGCATTTTTTGAGACAGATAAAGCTTTATTTTGGTGGTATTTATTCACCACTGGGAATTTTATTTTTTTTGCTATGTAAATAAAAAGTCCAAAAAGTTTGAAAAAAAGTGTTTTTCTTGTAAAATTTTGCAAATAGTATTTCATCATAAATCTTGGCTAAAATGTATTACGTTATCTTTTTAGTAAAAAAAAAAAAAATAACCCAAATTAGTTTGTAACCAAAAATTATCATTTTTAACCATTTTTTTTTACATTTTTTTTTTATATTATTTATGTTTTTTTTTTTTTTAACATACTGTCACCCCAGCAGTACAATGTCACCATGGTGACACTGTACTACTTGTGGGGGGTAATGAAGATTTTTCTTTTTTTTACACTGATTGCTTTTACACCCATAAAGGCTGTAAAAGCAATCATTTATCTTTCTCTCTGCATTCTTGCAGCCATTGAGAACTACTGTGTGAGCTGTGATTGGTCACAGCTTGTCACATGGTACAAGGCTGTTGTGAATAGCCTTGTACTATGTGACCTCTGTGATCATTCACAGATTTCACACGTAGTAAGCAATGATGTCACAAGTGACATCTTGCTTACTACTCTGCATGTAATCACTGATTGGTCAACGAGTGATCACATGATCGTGATCGTCCGACGATCGGTGTTCCACTGTGTCCGGATCGCGGTGCTGCGCGCTCCCATGGAGCGCGCACAGCTAGAAAATGCGGGTGCCGTTTATGAACGGCAACCCGCCCCTGGAGTGCCTCCGTCCTGCCTTTTATAAACAGCAGGCAGACGACAAGTGGTTAAATAGTATTTTTGTCTTGTGGTGCTAAGATGCAGTGTAGTTCCACTTTAAGTTCCTGCAGTCTCTCCTGATATATTTTTATACTCTCTGACCTTTCACCATTTCTGTTACCCATCTCTTGACTTGTTCTGTCTTATCAAGATAGTTATGTTGGTCAGGTCTCCAGAACCGAACACAGTATTCTGCAAAAGGTCTAACTAAAGCTCTACATAAGGAATCAGAACCTTCTTCCTTCTGCTGGTGATCCTCCTAAGGATGCACTCATAATTTGTTTTTCTTCCCCACTGCCAGGTCACATTGTTTCCTCATTTTGTAATAATCACAAAAGCTTCAATCATGTTACTTTCAGATTAAATAGAACAGGACCTAGTACAATCTTGTAGTGTGCCAATAGTGATTGGTTTCTGTTTCGAATGAATCTTCAACCACAATCTGGTATTTATCCATCTATCTGTATGAAATGCTTTGTTAAAATCAAGACAGGCCATAGTACCGCATACTACTGTTACCGCGAACTACTACCATTGACATACGGGCGTACTTCGGTTTACAAACGCCTCGGTTAGCGTAATTTCCGGTTTACGAATGAAAATCCATTGAAAATAATGCCTCAGTTTGCTAATTTTTTTCGCAATATGAATGAATTAATTGGTTTTCAATGCATTTACAATTTTTTTAATCATGTCCCTGTACAGTACTATGCTTTTAAAGTGCACTTTATAAAGAGTTTTGAACAGATAAGACTTTTTTTGCTTTTTTCTGACTTCCGGAATGGATTAATTGGTTTTCAATGCATTTCTGAATTTTTTTTTAATCAGGTACTTTTATGCCTTTAAAGTGCACTTTATAAAGAGTTTTGAACAGATAAGACTTTTTTTTACTTTTTTCTGACCTCCGGAACGGATGAATTGGTTTTCAATGCAATTATGAATAAATTTTTAATCATGTCCCTGTACAGTATTTATGCCTTTAAAGTGCACTTTATAAAGAGTTTTGAACAGATAAAATACTTTTTTCTTTACTTTTTTCTGACCTCCGGAATGGATTAATCGGTTTTCAATGCATTCCTGGGAAATGGCATTGGGAAACCGCGTTTTGGTTTATGAATTTTTTGCAATATGAAAAGTCCTGCGGAATGAATTAAATTTGTAAACTGAGGTACGCCTGTACTACACTATACTGGTTCCTTGGGTGCCTCTCTCCCCATCCCCATTTATTCATTTCAGATATTGGTCTTCCCAAGCCAGATTGGAGTCGGCAGCTAGTCCCATTAGTGTTTGTATATACAGGTGAAACTCGAAAAAGTAGAATATTGTGCAAAAGTTCATTTATTTCAGTAATGCAACTTAAAAGGTGAAACTAGTATATGAGATAGACTCATTACATGCAAAGCAAGATAGTTCAAGCTGTGATTTGTCATAATTGTGATGATTATGGCTTACAGCTCATGAAAACCCCAAATCCACAATCTCAGAAAATTAGAATACTACATGCAATCAATAAAACAAGGATTGTACATAGAACAATATCGGACCTCTGAAAAGTATGAGCATGCATATGTACTCAGTACTTGGTTTGGGCCCCTTTTGCAGCAATTACTACCTCAATGCGGCGTGGCATGGAAGCTATCAGTCTGTGGCACTGCTGAGGTGTTATGGAAGACCAATCATAAACGTAGTGCAGCGCTAAACAAATAATCACCAATATGATATAGACATAATAAACCATTCATAGATAAGATTCCAATTCAATATGCAATATAGTGTCCAAAATAGCTAATCAGATAGTAGTGATTAATCCCACTGGTGAGCGATGGACCAATATAAATATCTCCCCGTGTGTATAGATCTTGAAATCCGGTGGCGTGCGATCAAGGTGGATATAGAAAGATTGTCCACTCACTGGAAGCGCAGTCTTAATGCGCAAAGATCAGATAAACCAGGAGCAGGGGTTCCCTTGAGAGCAATTAAATCCATCTAGGACCCCAGGTGCACCACCAGGATTAGAGGAGGGAACCAGTGACCAGACCCCACTGCAGTCCACGTGTTCTAGGGCATTTGGAAGGGATTCATCTATCACCCGGAGTTACAGAGGAGAGGATCCTGCTCCAGGCTGTACCCTCAAGGGAACTCCTGCTCCTGGCTTATCTGATCTTTGCACATTAAGATTGCGCTTCCGGTGAGTGGGCAATCTTTCTATATCCACCTCGATCGCAAGCCACCGGATTTCAAGACCTATACACACAGGGAGATATTTATATTGGTTCATCACCAGTGGAATTAATCACTACCATCTGATTAGCTATTTTGGACACTATATTGCATATTGAATTTGAATCTTATTTATGAACGATTTATTATTTCTATATCATATTGGTGATTATTTGTTTAGCGCTGCACTACGTTTATGATTGGCTCATCTGAGAAAGTTTGTGGTTACTTTTTGGTGCATTGGCTGCTACAGTAAGCGCTCGCTTTACACTCTTGGTTCTGATTATGGAAGACCAGGATGCTTCAATAGCGGCCTGCAGCTCTTCTGCATTGTTTGGTCTCATGTCTCTCATCTTTCTCTTGGCAATGCCCCATAGATTCTCTATGGGGTTCAGGTCAGGCGAGTTTGCTGGCCAATCAAGCACAGTAATCCCACGGTCATTGAACCAGGTTTTGGTGCTTTTGGCAGTGTAGTCAGGTGCCAAGTCCTGCTGGAAAATGAAGTCAGCATCCCCATAAAGCTCGTCTGCAGAAGGAAGCATGAAGTACTCCAAAATCTCCTGGTAGACGGCTGCGTTGACCCTGGACTTAATGAAGCACAGTGGACCAACACCAGCAGATGACATGGCTCCCCAAATCAACACAGACTGTGGAAACTTCACACTGGACTTCAAGCATCTTGCAGTGTGTGCCTCTCCGTTCTTCCTCCATACTCTGGGTCCTTGGTTTCCAAATGAGATGCGAAAGTTGCCCTCATCAGAAAAGAGGACTTTGGACCACTGAGCAACAGACCAGGTCTGTTTTTCTTTAGCCCAGATAAGATGCTTCTGATGTTGTTTGTTGTTCAGGAGCGGCTTGACAAGAGGAATACGACATTTGAAGCCCATGTGCAGGATCCATCTGTGTGTGGTGGCTCTTGATGCACTGACTCCAGCCTCAGTCCACTCCTTGTGAAAGTCCCCAACACTTTTGAATGGCCTTTTCCTGACAATCCTCTCCAGGCTGCGGTCATCCCTGCTGCTTGTGCACCTTTTTCTTCCACACTTTTCCCTTCCACATAACTTTCTATTAATGTGCTTTGATACAGCACTTTGGGAACATCCAACTTCTTTTGCAATTACCTTTTGAGGCTTTCCCTACTTATAAAAGGTGTCAATGATGGTTTTCTGCACAACTGTCAGGTCAAAAGTCTTTCCCATGATTGTGATTCCTACTGAACCAGACTGAGAGACCATTTAAAGGCTCTGGAACCCTTTGCAGGTGCTATGGCTTAATTAGCTGATTAGAGTGGGACACTTTGAGCCTAGAATATTGCACCATTTCACAATATTCTAATTTTCTGAGATTGTGGATTTGGGGTTTTCATGAGCTGTAAGCCATAATCATCACAATTATGACAAATCACAGCTTGAACTATCTTGCTTTGCATGTAATGAGTCTATCTCATATATTAGTTTCACCTTTTGAGTTGAATTACTGAAATAAATGAACTTTTGCACGATATTCTAATTTTTCGAGTTTCACCTGTATATGTCTAGTTATACAGCCTTACCTCCGGGACTATGGTTATTCTCAAATATCCCAGTATGAAGAATTTATTATATTGTATCATGTACTCCTAGATTGTAAGCTCAAAATAGCAGGGCCCTCGAACCTCTCGTATATTGTCTTGTTACTGTATTGTCTCATGTACTGTCCCCCACTATATTGTACAGCGCTGAGCAAACTTTTTGGCGCTATATAAACACTGTATAATAATAATAATAATGTGTGTTTACTTTTAAGTTGTTGCAAGGTTAATGCAGGCCATAGACGGTTCAAATTCCGAATGATTTTTCGTTCGAAAAAACAAAACCTCGTTCGTTCTGTAATCCGATGTTGCCACCAATGATTTCGAAAATTGGTCGTTTTTTACGAATTTTCCAGCATGCCCAATAAACGAAATGAGGAGGAACCACGAAAATTGGCCGATTCCATTGCCCCACTAACAGTGCGAAAATCATCCTATTATCCTTTCGGATGAAAAATCCGCCGATTTTTGAACCGTCTATGGCCTGCATTAGTCAATGAGTAGACCACGTTGTTACTCAAACACTAGCAGTGATTTGTTTCATTGGATTCATTAACAGCACCTGATCTGTGAACGAATGCCACAGGTAGGGTTGCCACCTTATCCCTTTAAAACCGAACACATATTAATTACACAGGCTCTGAGGCTAATTTAATGCAAATACGGTACTAGGTGAGTTTAATTAAACCTTAATCAGCCACAGAACCTGTGTAATTCATGTGTTGGGTTTTAAAGGGATGAGGTGGCAACCCAAGCCACAGACAATTTCTTTTTTTGTTTTCTGCCACAGTACCGCTGCCTGTAACTCACTTCCTTTTCTAGGGTGACAACGATCACTCACTGTACAGTATCTATGGAAGGGAAGCTTTGTTACCCTAGGTTGTTTTCGTATTTTGAACTAAATACACCTCCCCCTCTCCTAATTTTCATTACATGGGGCAAGTGCTTTGCAGTTCACATAAAACACCCAGGAAGGTTGAATACAATGTTTTAGATTTCAGTGCACAGGAAGTTACAAGGACACACAATTTCTAGCAGGATCAACAGATATATTTTGTACTTGCAAAAAATGTACTGAAAATTTTAAATTTAAGGCAGCCACAGCAGCTAAGGATTGGTAAACTACAAAATATGAAATTGTTGTTCTTGGGTTTAGATATTTTTAAGGCCGAGGTCATGCTTTAATCATGATTTATATTTATCCATTTCAGATACAATAAAAAAAATATATACGTAATACTATTATTACATGCCTGAAAAGGCAGTGCCTTTAAAGTATTATGAACCACTAAAATATCTCTGGCTGTATATGCAGCTAAACAATCCCTTTCTGCTCTGTAGTTTACAATCTGTTAAATCTTCTGGACACAGTGTTAGAAAAAAAAGTAGTCATATTGATTTTCCTATATTTTAGGCTCAATTTATTAGTGTATTTGTTCGAGGGGATTAGTCTGCTGTAAATCAGGGCTATGAAAAAACGGCAATAAAAATAAATTAGAGTTGCTTTGTCATGTGGTAGAATCGAGCTGTTGTTTTTTGTTTTTTTTTTTCTTTTTCAATTAACAAGATTCGCTCTCTGTAGATGGCTATATTGCAGTAATCTTATAAATATATTATATACAATTGTTTCTTTTTAGAATTTAAAAATATCACAGCATTACAAAAAGAAAAACAAAAGGTAATTTTGTGCATCATTCTGAAAAAAATATCTTTTTTCTAAATACCTGCCAGAATGAAATCCCTCCTTCTAACCAGAACAACAGAATACCGGCAGTCTGAGCGCTTCTACTGATCACCCTAAGCAGGGAAGCAAAGAAGTCCCATTATAAATGAAGGTGGTAACACCCTTTTAATTTCTTTACTATTTTAGGAAAGCCTTTTATAACCCATTCTCACCTTAGGCTAGGTTCACGCCCATGAAGGTTGCCTTTGAGCCATTTCTGCATTTGCATTTGCGTTGCACTTTGTAGTTTTACACCTGCATTTTCTTTTTTTTTCTTGTTGCTAGGCAGATTTAAAACACAAAATGCACCAAGAATGCACTACATGATTTTCCATTGAAGTCTATAGAACTAAAAATGCAACTTTTTGCTTTAAAAAAAAGTCCCTGACCCTTTCGAAAAAACGCACCGGGTGAAAACACCCAGATGTGAACACGTCCCATGGGAAATCATGTTAAATGGACTGTACTACGTTTCTGCAAAACGCTGTGGAAAACGCATAGGTGTGAACCTAGGATGAGGGTTTAAAGATTCCTAAAATATAAACTGCAAACTTAAAGCTGAACTCTAGGCAAATAGTAACACAGCTTTGTATTCATTAATACTCACCCAGGCCCAATTAAACTGTTGGTTTAAATCAATTTAGTACAATCCAGGTGCATCAAAACAAAAGGTGTGCAAAGTCTTACAATTCTTTCACTTTCTAAAGCAGTTACTGCCTGAGTAGTAAAGTCTGTACCCCGCCAGCATGCAGCAGAGAGGGACTCTTACTCTTTGTGTGGAAGCAGTGATCTCTTTGCAGAGGTCCAGCACACCCTCTTCCCAGTCAGAGCTAAAGCTACTGTATCTAATTGATCAGGAGCATGAGATCTGCTGATTGGAGAACTCTAGTTCTGGTTCAGCAGGGGGTTGAGGGATGTTGGATCTCTGCAAAGAGACCACTGCTTCCACATGGACAGTGATGATCCTTCCCTGTAGCATGCTGGCAGGAGACAGATGATTGCTGAATGTGGCTGTTTTACAAAGAAAGCAAACTAAAAGACTTTGAATACCTTTTGTTTTGATGCACGTGGAATGTATATAGCTGATTTAAACCGAAAATCCAGTTAGCATATTCAAGTGCTGTATACGTAAACCCTCATCTTGTACAACAACCCATTCAGTTTAAAATAGAAATGAAAGGCAAAACATTTCTGTAGACAAATAAAAAAAATGATAAATATATTTTTTCTCTTTTTTATTATACCCTCTGTTCTCAGCTGTGTAAGGAGCAGGGGAGGAGAAACAGCAGAACACTGATCTTTCCAGTGAATGGGGGAGTGATTTGTGGAGGGGGTGCATGTCAGAACAAGGCTGATCATTGGAAGAGGGCAGGCTGAGTTCCACCACAGCCAGAAAACTGACCATGCTGTGCTCACCTGCCTAGTGTGGTCAGTTTTTAATAGGAACGCAGAGGGGCTGACAGGAACACCAATGCTTTCACACAAAGGAAGTAATACAAAGAGAACAGGATACTTTTTCATACAAGTACATGGTACAGCAGGCACATATCAGGAATATGAAATGTTGGGTTTACATATTGTTTAATGTATACTTAGGGGCAGTTCACACTATAAAAATGCACTCCAGATGCATTCTGGATTCGTTTTTGCTTACAGTTCACACCACATGCAGTTCTGGGGCAGTTTTGATGCAGTTTGCCATGTTCCAGTATGGTTCTGTGCAGACAAAATGCGGCATGTTCTACTTTTTTTTCTGCAGCAGAAACAGACTGGAACTGACTGAACGAGTGTAAACTATAGCCATTGGAATACATGGAAAACACTGTGCATGCATTTTTAATGCAGAAAAAAAGCGTACTGAACTGCATCTAGTGTGAACTAGCCCTTCAAGCAGAAAGTGTAAGTACCTGTACAGCAGATGTGCTGCAGTGTTAGAAACATGATGGCAAGAGGAGAGAGCAGAGTGACGGAGAGATGAGCTCATGGTGTTCAGCATTAACCACTTGCCAACAGCCTCCCATAGGAATACGGCAGCAGAGCGGCTCTCCTGTGCCAGATCACATATCTAGTATGTGATCCAGCACTTCAGGGTAGGGGGGGTGCACACAGCACAAGCCGATCAGCAGGTGCTGGCCAATGATTGACCGCCACCACCCATTGATCAATGAGGAGGAAGACAGGGCTCTGTTACTGTAACAATACAGAGCTCTGTCCTGTCAGTGGGGATGTGCCGGTTTTTGTTTGCCTGCAAAGCAGGGAATAAAAACCAGTACATCCCTTAGTGAAAGCACCTCACAGTACACACATAAACACTGGTTAGGCATACATTTAACTCTTTCATCTCCCTAGATGTTTAACTCCTTCCCAGCCAGTGTCATTTGTACAGTGTATATTTTTAGCACTGATCACTGTATTAGTGTCACTGGTTCCCACAAAGTGTCAATTAGTGTCAGATTGCCCACTATACTATTGCAGTCCCGCTATAAGTCGCTGATCACCACCATTGCTAGTATATAAAAAAAATAAATAAAAATTCCAGTATATATACACCATAGTTTGTAGACGTTATAACGTTTGTGCAAACCAATCAATATACACTTATTGGAAATTTTTTCACCAAAAATATGTAGCAGAATTCATATTGGCCTACATTTATAAAAAAAAAATTATTTTTTACATTTTTTTTATTGGATGCTTATTGGATGTTTTATAGCAGAAAGTAAAAAAAAAATTCTGAGGTTTTGCATTTATAGCGCAAAAAAAAAGGAAAAAAAAGTGATCAAATATCATCAAAAGAAATCTCTACTTGTGTGAATAAATGATATAAATGTATTTTGTGTACAGCATTGCATGACCACGCAGATTGTCAGTTAAAGTAACGCATTGCCAAAAGCAAAAAACGGGCTTGTCATGAGGGGGGGTGGGTAAACCTTCAGGAGGTCAAGTGGTTAATGTTCCAATTGAACTTGAATATAACATACTATGAAGACTATGGGGGAGATTTACTAAAACTGGTTCACTGTGCATGGTAGCCAATCAGCTTCTAACTTCAGCTTGTTCAATTAGGCTTTGACAATAAAACCTGGAAGCTGATTGGTTTCTATGCACAGCTGCACCCAATTCTATGCACACTGGTTTTAGTAAATGTCCCCCTATATGGTTTCATGCAAAAAGAGACAGAAGGCTTCTTTCACACCCTATCTTGGAAATGGGAGACAGAATGACTAGAATCTAACATTTCAGGCTTCAGCACACTTCTCCTCATAAAGTACTAAATTGAAGGAAAGCAATTATATGTTACTGTGCAGATGGCATTGCACCCTCTGTATACATTCAAAAGACATGGCCTCAGTTCTCCAAACTGCATTAGAGGAGCTGTGACCAAGTATGCCCCTTTAGCCACCGCTGTTGGTTGTTTATTCAATTATTCTTGGGCAAAGTCCTGTAGGATATTAAACCATTTACTACCATGGGTACTTGCAGGTCACTGGCCTCTTCCGGATACAGGGCATGCGCACACCCCCACCCACTGACTTTATCATGGCTGGGACCTGCTGATCGGCTGTGCCCAATCACAGCCCAGAGTCCTGTGTTGACATTCAACACAGGGCTCTGTACAGAGGGACAATCTCTTTGTTTCTTCTCCCTGCAAAGATTTTTAGTAAAAACAGGACATAATACACACATTAACACTTGTTAGGCACATGGTTAATCCTTTGATCGCCCCTAGATGTTAACCCTTTCTCAGACAGTGTTCTTAGTACAGTGACAGTGTATAGTATTATCACTGATCACTGTATTAGTGTCATTGGTGATGTCAGTGTCAGTCACTTCCCACCCAGTGTCAGTTAATGTCAGATTGCTCGCCGCACTATCACAGCCCCACTCAGGGGCGGACTGACCATTTGGAAACTCGGGCACTGCCCGAGGGCCCGGGGTCAGTAAGGGGCCCCATGAGATGCCCCTGGTACCTTTTTCATAGGCTTTTTTTAGTTTGGGCAAGGACACAGGGGCCCCATGATCCCCTATTGAGGGCCCAGGGTCAGTAGGGGGCCACATGAGATGCCCCTGGTACCTTTTTCATAGTTTTTTTTTAGTTTGGGCAATGACACAGTGGCCCCATGACCCCCTATTGCCCGGGGGCCCCATGAGTTGTCAGTCCGCCCCTGGCCCCACTATAAGTTGCTGATCACCGCAATTAGTGGTATAAAAACAAATTCCAGTATATATATATACCATAGTTTGTAGATGCTATAACATTCATGCAAACCAATCAATATACACTTATTGGGATTTTTTTTTACCAAAGACATGTAGCAGAATACATTTTGTCCTAAATTTACAAATAAATTTGATTTTTTTTTGATTTTCTATATTGTATATGTTCTATACCTGAAAGTTAAAAAATATTTTTTTAACAAAAGTTTTGTTCTTTTTTTTTGTTTTTATAATAAAAAAAAAACAGAGGTGATAAAATACCACCAAAAGAAAAGTCTATTTGTGTGAAAAAAATATTTTGTTTAGATACAGAGTGGCATGATGAGCAATTACAAGTTAAAGTAGTGCAGTGCTAAATAGCAAAACAATGGCTTGGTCATGAAGGGGGTAAAGCCTTTTGGAGCTGAAGTGGTTAATATACAGAGCACACTCACCCATCCATCCATATCTCCATGCTTTATTTTGTTGAGAAATTACTTTGAACCCACACCCTCCCCTCTAGCATTTCTAGCTATGGCCATCTTGAGTAAGGGCAGATGATTCATGTAGTATTTACTTCCTGAAACCCTTCTGCCCTTAGCTCAGGCATGCAGGCAGGAGGGTGTACTTAGCTGAGAAAGCCAGATGGAAGAAAAAAAATGTCCATGATATTATTTTCAACTAGGTCAGAATCCAAGAAGCAACTGAAAAAATTAAAAAAATAAATAAAAGTTTAAAACAAGTAAATGTAATGCACCTTCTTATTTACTAATACAAGCAGTATAAGTATTATAAATAGTTAATGCTGATTGACAGAGTTTAGTTCTGCTTTAAATAGGTCTATTCATGTATAATCAGTAATATTCAAACTATTTTTGTCAATGTACCAGGTGCTCAGCACATGAAGAAAATGAAATGGAAGATACAGTTGTTACACCCTATAATTAAAGATTATTCAGCTTGTCTGTGTTCCAGTTGTTCTTCGGGGTTGTAAAATTTCGTTAAACAAATTCAAAAAGGAATCTGTCACAAAACAAAATACAAAGATGATTAGTTACACTGCATGGTATCCATGACCTGGTTTGTATAACTCGTATGTGGCCTGGAAGTGTCTTTCTTTCATTCTGCGGCTGAATTCAATGGAATTTGTTTTCAGCTGAGCTATGTAAGTACGGCTTACTCACTTCTCTTACCCCCATCCCTATAGATTACATACTTGTACAGGCTCAACCTTTTCTCTCATTCTTTTTATTACTATGTTTTCCTAAACAACTAAAAGGTACTAGTCTTTGGAATATTTTATGTTTTACAGTATATTATCTGTACGTTTATCTTCCTTGTTGGTCTATTACATATCTATGTTATGTCTATTATACCAGGAATGGTGGCACTCTATAACTAAACAATGATTGTAAAACACTGTATAAAGGAACACATCAGAACATAGCAGCTTTCATTATAGGCCTCCCGCATGTTTTTTTTTCTTTAACCTCCCTAGCGGTCTGATTATGTCAGTATTTCTGTGCTTAAAGCGGTATTTTTTTTGCATGGAAATATGTTGTTTTTTTATTGTAGGCCTGTAATTCTTAGGAATAACTCACTGAAATCTGTCCGAACAAGAGTCTAGTAAACATCCCGGGTATGTTAAAATTTGAAACATGAAATCATAAATTATAATTTAATAAATAATCATAAAAAATAATAATATAATAATAAATTTAATTAAATAATATAATCAAACCAAAAACACTGAAATTTGAAATAGAGCGCCAAGTTTGCACATCACTGAGCTCAGTCGCAGAATCGTTTTCAGTGTCTGATGACGAATTTCCCCACAAATTATTATCACTCAATTCTGCAAGTGATTCTAATTTACTATCGCTGTTCTCTAGCTGGTCTAAAACCGCTTTTGACCTAAAGGGACGCTTTTTGGACGCCATGGACATTTCTCAGTTTCCAGGCAGAAAGAACAGTAAAAATGCAGGCAGGGCACAGGACAAAGCACTCGGGACAAAATGTATGTGAAATGGTTTGATACAGTAATGTTTTACTATGTGACTTTAATGTATTTAGTGAATGTCACTTTTTGACATTTTTACATTTCTTGCCAGTTCCGTCCCCGTACGTCCTGAATTTGCAGGGAAAGGAACCCGGAAGACAAATGCCGGCATCGGCCGGAGGAGATGGCTGGGGACACTGCAGGAGGGACATCCCGAGAGCGCAGGACAAGGCAAGTGCAGAAGGGATCCCAGAGCAATGCTGCAAGGTATTCCCGAGTGTAGCTCGGGGTTACCGCTTGTGGTGCTGAAACTTTACCCCGAGCTACACTCGGGAATACCTCCAGAGAGGTTAAAGTGGTTGTAAACCCTTATATATACCCACTGAAGTGACTAGGTTCAGGTGATACACAGAGATGAAATAAATCCTCCTGCATAAGTTGTACCTGTTTATCTGTAGCCCTCTTTTTGTTACAACCTTGTAAAACACACAGATCAAAGGCTCTTTCTCAGCTTCAGGAGGCGGGGATCTGATGTCACACAATACACAGAATATACCCCTCTACACAGTCTCATAGGGCAACATGGACTGCTGCGGCTGTCATACACCTGCTGTGTGCTGAGGGGGCGAGGCTGGCTCCCAAGACTGTCTGGTGTTGACATTTAGAAGGGACTCAAGCAGAGGGCATAGTAAGGAGACAGCAGAGTGAAATGTCACTCGGTGCTTTGGATTAAGGCTAGTACACACTATAGAAGGATATGCTCTGTTCATTTTTCATTTCAAAGGTTTAAAACCACTTTAATAAATTGACAATCCTGTTGTGTAGCACACATGGGGCTCTGTTCACAAAGCAGTAATTTCCTCTTTAAAATTTGCGGTAAAATACCTCATAGTGATTTTCAAAAATATTTTTTGGCATTCACAAAAAAAACTACTAAAATAAGGCATGCAGTATATAATTGAAGTATGCAGTATTTATCTCATGAACCCATGTGGTATTTTATCTAATGCGATATCCAGTGGGATGGATACAGTGGAGAAGAAATAGAACCCCTGTCAGATTTATTGTTAATAAAGAGGTAAAATTGTTTAAACCATAGAAATATGCCAACCCGAAGGAAACCCACGCTCCCTACAGCAGATGTATTAATACAAAAGAATAAAGGTGACTAGAATACTAGTCAAAGGGAAGCTGCTTTCACAGGACACACATAGTGTATCAAAAACAAATAAATAAATGAAGTAAATACAAAATATCTTTCTAAGGTGTCCTAAGGATCGTTGCTGATCTCAGATCATTAGTGGTTTACGAAACAGAGATGATCAGCAGAGAACATGTTCTTTTTCATTTCATTTTCAATGATAATCGTAAACAGGACAAATAGTTTGTTAGCAGCACAGTGGCACTTCCACCTGGCAGTACTAGGGTCGTTGGTTAGAAATGCAGCCATGGCACCTCCTGCCTGGAGTTTGCATGTTCTCCCTGTGCCTGCGTGGGTTTCCTTCGGGTACTCTGGTTTTCTGCCACACTCCAAAGACATGCTGGTAGGTTAATTGGATCCTGTCTAAATTGACCCTTGTATATGAATGTGAGTTAGGGACCTTAGATTGTACGCCCCTTGAGGGTTAGGCACTGATGTGAATGTACAATATATATGTAAAGCGCTGCGTAAATTGATGGCACTATATAAGTACCTGAAATAAAATAATAATAATAGAGGGGAGGATTCTCCTTAACAGGGACACAGACAGCAAAAAAAACGGTGTTCTAATCCATCTCCACTCTATTCAAAAGTTTAAAAAAAAGTAAAACAACCTCAATGATTTCCACATTTCCATATTTAGATTTTTATGCATTACTGTTGAGATAACTGATCCACAAAAACAGAAACTACTCAAAATTGCCTATTATATTTTATTTCTTAAATACCGCATGCCTGGACCACTACTTAATTACCATAAGTATTTAATTATTTATTTCCTTCTGTGAACTACATTTAACGCCTTTTCATGCGGTATTTACAAAGCATTTTTGAGTGTTATGTGGTAAATACCGCAAAATGTTATAGTGAATTGACAGGTTTCAGGATCGCATGTGATATTTAGGCAAAATATGTCCAGACACCTACAGTATATACCGTATGCGAGTTGTTTTTGTGAATGGACCCACTGGGCACTATGGGGCTGATTTACTAAAGGCAAGAAAACTGCTCACTTTGCATTAGAATTTTTCTTACCTTGGTGAATGAGGTGAAAATTGAATCATGTGCATCAGTGAAGGAAAACAAAACAAACACTATTTTTGCTTGCACATGATTGGATGATGGAAGTTAGTACAGCTTCACCTCATTCCTAAAGGAAAAAAAATAATTTACAATGTGAACAGCCCATTTGCCTTTAATAAATTAACACCAGTGCAACCAACTAGAAATAGAGTAGATGTACAGCACAATTGTATGGTACTTAGCTTTCTAAAGTTGTATCATAGACAATTGCTATGATTTTTCCTTCTTTGCCTCTTAGTGCTGTTGATCTCCTTCAGCCTCTTTCCTGACTAGATGCACTTTATCCAGCATCAGCTAAATGTCATTGCTGTGGATCTGCTTCATGAGAATGTTGGCAGTGCAGGTGACAACATAGGAGCAAAAATATAGTTGTTATCCCTTGTTATCTCTCGTCTTGACTATTGTAACTCCCTCCTCATTGGCCTACTTCATCGCAGGCTATCCCCGCTTCAGTCTATCCTGAATTCTGTGGCCAGACTCATCTACCTTACTGACCGCTCCGTATCCGCCACCCCCCTCTGCCAATCCCTCCACTGGCTTCCGATTGCCCAACGCATAAAATTCAAATTACTAACATTGATGTACAAAGCTGTTCATAACACTGCCCCAAACTACATCACTGACCTGATATCCATATACCACCCAAAACGTACTCTCCGCTCCTCACAAGACCTCCTACTCTCTAGTTTTCTAGTCTCCTCCTCCCATGCCCGTCTCCAGGACTTCTCCAGGGCTTCCCCCATCCTCTGGAACTCACTACCCCAATCCATCAGACTGTCACCTACCCTCCTCACCTTTAGGCGCACCCTGAAAACCCATATCTTCAGGGAAGCCTACCCCGCCCTCACCTAATTGCCGATCTCCTCCACTCTTCCTACCACTCCATCCCCCACAGCCACTTCCTCCTGTACCACTATCCCCTCCCTCCTAGATTGTAAGCTCCAAGGAGCAGGGCCCTCGAACCCCTTGTGTATTGCACTGTATTGTTACTGTACTGTCTCGTGTACTGTCTCCCATTATAATGTACAGCGCTGAGCAAACTGTTGGCGCTATATAAATACTGTATAATAATAATAATGCTGCTGCCAGACTCATCCACCTTACTAACCGTTCCATATCTGCCACCCCTCTCTGCCAATCCCTCCACTGGCTTCCCATTGCCAAACGGTTAAATTCAAAACATTAACAATAACATATAAAGCCATTTATAACTCTGCCCCAAATTACATCACCAATCTTGTCTCCAAATATTACCCAAACTGTACTCTCCACTCCTCGCACGACCTCCTGCTCTCTAGCTCCCTTGTCTCCTCCCATGCTCATCTCCAGGACTTCTCCAGAGCTTCCCCCATTCTCTGGAACTCTCTACTCCAATCTATCAGACTATCGCCTACTCTGCCTACTTTTAGGCGATCTCTGAAAACCTATCTCTTCAGGGAAGCCTATCCTGCCCTCAGCTAATAATGGAATCTTCTACTCCTCCTACCAATCCATCCGCCACAGTTATTACCTTTTGTACCACTAGCCCCTCCCTCTTAGATTGTAAGCTCCAAGGAGCAGGGCCCTCCTAACCCTCTTGTATTGAACTGTATTGTTGCTGTATTGTCTCCCGTTATATTGTAAAGCGCTGAGCAAACTGTTGGCGCTATATAAATCCTGTATAATAATAATAATAGTTGTCACTCCATAATAGGAAGTGCCCTAAAAAATGGACCTTCATAGCAGGATCACTAGGTATTCTTTTAAAAAAAGTTTCAGATTTATAATAATTGAAAAATACTTTTGAAATGGCAATAACCCTTTTGCTGCTTACGTAATGCATATGCAGCGTCAAACATGGTGGGCTTTAATGCCCACACAACGTACATATGCATGGATGGCTGTGGTTTCTGTGCTGAGAGCATGCAAAACTGCACCCTCCCAGCACAGTGACTGGGGTGTCACGGACAACTCTTGATTCCTAGTCATGATCGGGAGCCAGGACAGGTTCCTGATTGTGTGACTACTGTGCTAATTAATCACAGTGGTTATAACATGATCAAGAAGTCTATCCTTCCCGGGGGCTTAAAGACCCAATTAAAGGGATTCCGGGGCTGGGTGGGAAGGGGATAACATGTTAAATAAAGCTCATATGATATTTTAGCTACTGGGTTTAGATTAACATTAATATTTGCTTGCACTGACCTAACATCAGTAAAGCAAAATCTAATTGGCTGTTATAAGCCAACTCTCTTTGTATATTGCCACTGGTCTTTATCCTAATAAATAAACCTATGCTTACAATTTCAGTCTTCACAGATCATTGGAAATGAGGTGTTCTTTATTGATCTGTCTGCATGTTATTTATTGTAATAATGAAGACAATGGATGGCTCAGCTGCTAAGGCGGTGAACTCTAAGCACGAAACAGTAGCTTCTTCTCCTTAACCTTGGCCTCTCTGGACCTTACGCCCATAAGGCTTCAGATGCTCAATGTGTCTTTTAATCACTGTGCCATCCTTTTTCAAGCCATTAGTGCAAGCAGAATAAATTAACATGGAGACAAAAAGCAGCTTTAATCATGTGACTGGACGTTGGAGATCTCAATTTTACTGCTGGTTTTGTTTGAATTCAGCTATTCATGGAACAAACAGGATATTGCCTTGTTCCACCAAATCCCATTGTTTCTCTTTGCCATCTGCGGCAGATGATCAATAAGGACACTAAAGTACACTTTATTGGATTGAATGAGATGTGCCTATCACTGCTGTGACATAACTGGAGGACATCTTTTTAAAGAGAGCCACAGCATAGTTTCAATTAGTAAACACTTTTAATCTTTTAATATAAAATTTAGTTGACATTCATTTTTATTAAATTTTACAAATTTACATAATTGAATTTTTTGATGCTCTCAATAATAGATTTGTAGATTCTTCTTCATGTGGGTATCGTCAAGCAGTACAATCAGGAATGCTGCTAAATGACTGTGCAGATACAATTTGTTATTTTAGCATATGATAGTTCTCACATCAAAATGGGCAATTCAGAAAAACAGAATCACATTGGTGTGAAAAATAAATGAACAATTACCAATTAAAAGCCAGTTTGTCGTGAGTTGTTTTATTACCGCCTTGAATTGCTCTTTGCTACCCCCAATAGACGTTGAAATGCATTGTTAAAGTGATTCTTAAGGTACAAATGTTTTTTTACCTTAGTGTATTAAAGTAAAAACTCCCTACTATCTTTCCTAACTCATCCCTAAGCACTCCTCTCACTGATCCAGCGTTGTCCTGGCTTTAGCACCGCTCTCATCACTTCTGATATCACAGGAGACATTGAGGGCAATGGGCCCCATAGGCTTCTGCTTCTGTCAGTCAAACTCCTGTGAGGAGGCAGCAGAGGGTTGGTTTACTGACTCTGTGTGTGTCTGTGGATGCACAGCCCAAATCAGGAGCATGCGCATGTGTGCCCCCATAGCACACAGCTTGCTAGGGGGGCACTCAGAGGAAAAAAGAGTGGAGAGTGTCAACAGGAGACCACCAAAGAGGAGGTAAGACACTGCTTTGTGCAATATGGTTGCACAGAGCAGGTAAGTATAACCTCTTTTTTAATTTTAACACAAAAAATGACCTTTAGCATCACTTTAATGCCAGCTAGAAGCTACTGATAAGCTACTGATATTTTCAGGAGCAATAATCCTTTCACTATTCTTTATACAACATGTTGTCACAAAGTCTAACAAATCTGTATGTTGAAACTTTTAAGGTTCATTCACACCTACAGTATGTGTGTCGTCAATGCACCATGCATGTGTTTATCTGCTACAGTGCCATTAGTTTTTAATTCTCCTAAAATAATACCCTGGTGTTGGAGTGCAGCACAATGCTGGGTAACAGACCACCATACATCATGGTTTGCTGCGTCGGGAAATAATGGTGCATGTCCAATTTTTGGGTCATTGTGGTTCAAATGAATGCACTGCCATATCACAATCCACAGCACACCACAAGGGAGCATATAGATGCAAATGTGCGCTAAGTGAATCGGAAATTGCAGTCAAATTAATCATGCTTGGGAATGAAAATACCAAATGTGCTGTGAGCTGTAGAGTTTCTTCAATAAAAGAAGACTGATAATCTTGGGAGGAACAGTAAAGGACAATCATAGTATAGCACATAAACAAGAAGCAGCGCAAACACAGGTAATTAACAAATATACCTGACCCTATATGCACATTTATATACAAACTAGCAAAAAAAATGTCTATGTTACAATCAAATTACTACTCAGGCAGGCTTCATTTAAAAAAATTCAAAAAAATATATAGGTTGTGCTAAACAAAATGAATAAACTAATCGAAAAAATCAGTGCAGTCAAAAATTGAAATACAATCAAACAAATGATATATAAATCAATAAAATTGTGAAGTCCAACAAAAAAGTCCAAAGTAATATGTGATGAAATAATTGTTGAACCAACTATCACCAAAAGTGCATTCACCACCGAATTAACTGAATAAACTCACCAGAGCGAGATGCTGATCATGTCAGCATATAACGCTTTCTGCTCTGGGAGCAATGATCAATAACTTGAGGCTGCAACACTGGGAACTTAGTAACTGGTATCCAGGGAGCAATACTCTGCAGGGAATATATATCATCCGGATCCACTTCACCCCTCAATCACCGAATCCTTAGGATGATCAGACCTCCACTCAAAATACAAGGGAATAAATACTCATGGTGCAGTACTTCATAAAACTTCCAATTTAATCAAAACACATTGCACTTACAAAAAGCAGTGTCTTAGCCGACACCAGCATAAACAGCGTGTTGAATATCACAGACACGGAGTGGATCCGCTCCGTGAGGACGTTGATGACGAAACGCGCAGGGCAGAGCCTTTGGATGTGACGTCAGGACATTCCCGAGTCGTTGGTACGGCGCATGCGCAGCCAGGCTGGGTCCATGTCTGTGATATTCAACACGCTGTTTATGCTGGAGAAGGCCCAGTGGGATAAGGCCTACCTGCAGGCCTGGAGCTGGAAAGGAAGAAAGCTCAGAGTTTCATTGGTCCCCAGAGCGAGGACCACCTGTATGGCAGGGAAAGAGCAGCCCAGCTGATAGGCCTGTTAGCAGCTACCAACCCATCAGCGGTACAGGAGAGGAGAGTGAGTATCCCTGCTCCCCTTGGGCAGATAGCGGAAGGAGCACTCTGGTGGGAAACCAGATTTGACACCTACCAGTGACTGTTCATCCCTTAAAGTGACAGGAACTGAATCCCCTGTTAAGGGATACCTCCAGATTGCTGGGTGAAGAAGAGGAGTATATCTAGGGTTTGAGGTGGTGCATTAGGAGATGCTGGCTAGCTCTCCAACAGAGACTGTGTTGCAGAGAAGGCTTATGAATAGTTCTAGGATGTTGTCCTCAGTGCATCAGTTCCCTTGGGCATCCTGTACACCCCTAACCCTATCTCAGTTCAAATTCCCTGAATAAAAACAACAAAACCAAAGTTCAAGGTCTGGTCTCTGACTCTGGATATAAGCCTGGAAATGTGTGTTGCCTGGCTGTGCAGGACTATAGGGGGACCCAAATCTATAGTGACTCCTAAGTGGGTAGTACTACATGTGGGGGCTCGTTATTCTGGGATTTTCCTATAGCAACCTGCCTGCCGCTATGCCTAGCAACTGACAAGCCAAGAAAATGATACTGTTAGTGCTGTTGACTATGGTAGCTACACCAGGTTATCTGAAGATCTCCATGATGCTCTACAGGTGGCTGGTGAGAAGGACTTTGCTTTTGATTCATCTGTTCAAGTTAGAACAATGTGTGTTGATATCGCCATTGCCTGGAGCAACCGGAACAGCCCATCCCATCCAACAAAACCAAAGCTCATGGACTGATCTCTGACTTTGGATGTAAGCCTGTGTGGAAATGTGTGTTGCCTGGCTTTGCAGGACTATAGGGGGACCCAAATATAAAGTGACTCCTAGGGGGGGTAGTGCTACACTTACATCACTGGTGTCAGTACAGTGATCTGTAAGGTTTTTTTGTTGTTGTTGGGCTTGCTGGGTTGAATGGAAAAAAAAACTTAGTGTGTACCAGGCTTAAGTTAGGAAACGTGGAGCAGGTGAGGTGCGTATTGACTAAAGGCCACATCTAGCCAGATTGCTAGGTACACACAGCAATTTATTTTTTTTGTTCAACCCAGAGGGTTGAAAAAAAGGCCTCTGTACTATGTGATGTTAGTACAGTGATCTCCATGCTGTCCTACCCCCCCACCAGAACACACCGGTCAGCACTTGCAGCCATTGCGCTGCGCTGATCAGATACCGATTGGCTGCTGATTTTCCAGCGTGTTCATTAGACAGAAGCAGGTTGTAAGATCTGCTTCTGTAAGACAAGGACTTGTACACACGGGCTTAATGATAGCCAGTGGACAGGCTGAATTTGGTTAATATTTGGTCCATGTGTATGGGGTTTAATTCAGTGTCAAAGATTGAGGCAGAAGCACGATCTGGAAGAGTTGTAAAAGATCATTGCCATGGGTTAACTTGAGTTAAAGTTCAAAACCAAAGCAAGGTGAAAACACATAGCCAGAAAAAACAGCTGAGGTCAGGAAAGGAAGAGTTCTTTATAAGTACAGACAAGCAAGGTCAGAAACTGAAGTCAGTCCAAAATTTGAGGAACAGTTACACCCACAAGCTCATAAATTCTACATCAGGCAACATGTGAGTTTCACAAATTGGCCTTAAAGAGGAACTTCACCCTTATCTTAAAAATTACAAGATAGGGACTTTAAGAAGTGTTTAGCAATGACCAGGCATTTCTTGCTATTCAGCACTGCGATACTTTAACTGGCAATTGCACGGTGTTGTGGACCTTTTGAAATTATGTCTCAAAAACATGATTTTATCAAGACATAATCCTATATAACATCAAGTCAGCATAGCCGGATGTTAAGGGTTAATTTGTCTTGGTTGGAAAGTCGAATGACCATCTAGCTAGAGAAATGTAAACGATGGGTGAAGGGATTTTTTTTCCTCCTAGAGACAATATACTATTTGAAGTTCTACAGGTGGTCAAACACCATTATTCAGACTTCAATAGCAGGTAAACATATACAAGGTCTGGACATGACAATAGAGGAACCAAACTGATTGTCTGAGAGCTTACCCAAACCTTGCAGAGTGTGATAAACCAACAGAACTCTCAAACTATCACAATATGCTATTGTCCACCAAGGGTGAAAGTATTAATAGTTGTTTACTGTGACTCCAATACAAGAGCCAGGCAAACAGAGAGTTTTTCCCTACCCATAGAAAATGTGGTTCTGAAACATAAGTTAAATTCAGGACATTTTAAAGCTAAAAAATTGAATGTATCTAACTACAAAGATATTACTACAAAAGCATAGTATCTAGAGATGTTATAAAGAATAGGTTTCACACACCACCAAATATTCGGCAATGGGAATTGTATATCACTAATTTGAGTATTGAGATGATAAAAAGTAAGATATATGGTGAGTTAGCATCAGTGGTATGTCTCATCAGGAAATAGATGCTTTCACACAAGCTTGTATTTCAGGGAGGAATAACTGAATATACACATATATTCCATGGTTCTTATTTAGAACACTATAGGTATGATCACTTATATATCTGGAAAAAGACGTATATTTAATCCCTGAAATTACCTTAAAATTCCACCCGAGGTATGAGTCATCTCAAATACTCAAATTGTTCTATGGTACAAGACTGCCATCTGGCGGGCAGGTGAGAAATAGCTTATGTACACACATTTCTCAACTAGCCAATCAAGAAGCCTGGTGGGAAGGTATCTTAGAACAATGGATTAGTTGGTATAAAAGCCCTTGTACCTTTAAAAAAAAAAAAAAAAAGATCAAAAGAAAACCCTCATCAAAAGAAAAACCTGACTGAAGAAAGACCTCATTGGAAGAAAATCGGAAGACATCTGAAGAGACCTCTCTATAACCCCTCTTCCATCCTTTCAAACTTCCAAACTTTACTAAATTGCTAAACCTCTGTACTCCTAACTTCCTACATTCTCCCATACTAAACATCTATCACTTGCCCTATAATATCATTTCTAAAGGCGTTCCATTGCCAGCTGATCCACGGGAGAGTTTCATAGTCTGAATTCCGGGTGTGGTGAGACTGTTAATTTAATTTTGTATTGTCTATTTTCTCTGTTGTGTAGAGTCATAGAATTACCTTAGTGTATTACAACTATATTGGGTAGTTATATATATGTAGAGAGATCCTGTTTTACTGTAAAAAAATTGTTTGGTGCCATATTATAATTTTTTTCATATTTCATAATTTATTGAATATTAATAATTAGAGTATAGTTTATCAGAGAATATCTTCTTTCAATCCTATGGCCACGGTTTGTAAGAATATAACCTTTGAGATACTCGAAATTATTAATTATTAATAAATTTAATCAATAATCAGATCATTTAGAAATTGTGATATTGATGTAATTAGTTAGATACCTTATTATTGTGTATTACATTGGTAGGGTATATCTTTGATTGTGTGTACCAATATTCATTTATCACCAGTCCTTTGCGTTTTGTGTTAATATATATATAATTTTTGTACATAAATAAATTTTTATATTTATCTATTATAAGGCAAATTTTGTGTGTATGGTACGAAATCATACTGGCTAAAAGAATTCAAGGTATAATAATAAGTGGTGATCAAATTATCAAGGTGTCCAAATTATTGGTTTACTAAATATTTGCCGTATTTAACGGCTGGAGGCACTGTAATATTTCATCTAAGGGAAAGGGACACGCCCTTTATAAGTAGAATATATCCTTACATAAACCACCACAACGGTCATGCAACACTTCACAGAAATGAAATTTATATAATTTCATACAAATAGAGCTTTCTTTTGGTGGCATTTGAGTTTTTTTTATTTTTTATTATGTAAACAAATTAAAAAAAACAAACAATTTTTACTTTCTGCTATAAAAGACATCCACTACAATACATAAAAAAAAATCGAATTTCTTCCTACATTTAGGCCAAATGTATTCTGCTACATGTCTTTGGTAAAAAATCCCAATAAGTGTATATTGATTGGTTTGTGTGAAAGTTATATCGTCTACAAACGATGGTATATACAGTATATATACAGTGTGTGTGTATATATATATCAGCAGCAACAGAAAAATAAACAGGATTAAGAATAAAAGGTACTGTCAGGACTTTGGACTGAGCCCACAACCACTGCTGTGTCTGGCAATGTCTATTCTTGCTGAGCCACCTAGGATACTGGACAGCTCCTTGGACAATATCTTAAATGACCTTGCCTGAAAACTTGTTTCTCTTGAACTTTGAACTCTTTGCTCCTCCCATGTACTTCCTATTTTGGTCATGTTTTGGTACTTCCGTTTGCCAGATTATTGTGCTCTCTCCAGTCAATATCTTGCTGTTGTCTCTCCTGCTGCGGTCCGTATCTTCACTACCACTTGTTACCAACCTTTGGCTTGTTCTTTGATTACACTTCTGCTTGATCCCTACCTACGAACACTTGTTACCGACCTTTGGCTTGTCTACTGACTACACTTCTGCTTGATCCCTACCTATAAACACTTGTTACCGACCTTTGGCTTGTCTACTGACTACACTTCTGCTTGATCCCAACCTACAAACACTTGTTACCGACCTTTGGCTTGTCTACTGACTACACTTCTGCTTGATCCCAACCTACAAACACTTGTTACCGACCTTTGGCTTGTCTACTGACTACAATTCTGCTTGATCCCAACCTACGAACACTTTTTATTGACCTTTGGCTTATCTACTGACTACACTTCTGCTTGATCCCTACCTGCTATATCTGCTACTGAATCACATCTTGATCACCTCCTGTTGGGGCAATCCAGAGGACTGAAAGCTAGTACTAACATGCAGCAAAAGCCACCTCCACCAACAGGAGCTCTGATGAACACCAATTAGTACTCACAGCTCGGGTGAGTCTTGTCATCTGCCAGGGAGACCTGCTGCTGCACTTGTCCAGCTGGTCGGTGGGAACCTTTCTACCACTATAGCTACTGGTCTCCAAGTCTGGCCACTAACCATGACAGTGTCAGGAAGCGAGGAGCCAGACACACAAGGAGGTGCAATTAAAGGTAGGTTTATTCATATAAAAATAAGACAAGAGTCTATGCAAGTCCAACAGCGGAAATCGTAGCCAACGCCGGGGTCAAGAGCCAGGAAGAATCGTCGCCAGAGCCGGGATCAGGAGCCAGAAAGAATCGTCGCCAGAGCCGGGATCAGGAGCCAGGAAGAATGGTCGCCAGAGCCGGGGTCAGAAGCCAGGAGGAGTCTTAGCCAAAGCCGAATCGGTATCCAGGAAAGCAATCAGTAGCTAAACAGGAGCTTGCTGTTGTGCAACAGACAGGGCACGAATGCAATGGACAGCCACAAACAGCAGACTTATATGTGATAAGCTGCCACCTCCTGGGGGAGGAGCCGCAGAGGGCTGAAAGCATAAAGGATCCCACAATGCTTTGCAGACACCTAAGATGGATGCCAGCACATGGAGCAGCACAAGGTCTGAGGAAAGGTAGGACCTTGACAAATAGGTATTTAACAAAGTTCTTCTGGTCTTGATTGCTGTGCAGAGTCCAGTTTGCTCAGAATAAATGTGATTCTGGCAGCAGATTTTTGTGGACACTCCAGAGCAGGGCTTGAAATTTTCACTCGCCTGCTCGCCAACGGCGAGTAGAAATTATGGTGGGGGCGAGTGTGTCCCCCAGGGCCGTCCTGCTGAGCAGGCTCGGAGCTCAGGCCGGATCTGTCAATGGTACTGGGAGCCATCAGACTGCTCAATAGCTGAGCGCAGTGAAAGCAAAGCAAGGAGTGTGTGCTGTGCTCTCTGCCTCCCCCTAGAGTGCAGTACCCGGATCTGTGAGTAAACAACAAAGTACTACAACTTTTTATGGGGGGGGGTATGTATACGTGTACATGTGTGTTTGTGTATGCATGTACAATTGTACATGTGTCTGTGTATGTACATGTGTGTATCTGTACATGTGTCTGCATGTATGTACATGTATGTGTCTGTGTACATGTGTCTGTGTGTGTGTGCGTGTACGTGTGTGTGTGTTTGTGTGTATGTACGTACATGTGTCTGTGTGTACATGTGTCTGTGTATGTATGTACATGTGTCTGTGTGTGTATGTATGTACATGTGTCTGTGTGTATGTACATGTGTCTGTGCATGTGTATTTCTGTGTATGTACATGTATCTGTGTGTATGCGTGTCTGTACGTGCTTGTGTGTGTATACATGTGTCTGTGTGTGTACATGTGTCTCTGTGCGTGTGTGTACATGTTTCTGTGTGTGTATGTGTGTGTATATACAGTACATGTCTGTGTGTGTGTATAGGTGTCTCTGTGTGTGTTTGTTGGTGGCGAGTAACTATAAGGCCTTGCTGGTAGCTCAGGACTTGAAATTTTAAGCCCTGCCATATTTGTCAAACACAAGGCTCGCGGCCCAAATCTGGCTTACCAGGCTGGAACGTGATGGAACTCCGTGATGCCACCTCCAGCTCTCGATCTCCAATCTCCATTGCCACTTGTAAACACAGAAGCCTTCTGTGTTTACAAGGACGGGTTTCCTCTTAGCAGCTTCCTGCTCTCACAGATCCCTGCCTGCCTTGCTCTCACTCCCAGCGGGACCAGATGCCGACCAATGATCTCCCTGCAAGTAAGAGAGAGGCAGATCTGCCTACACTGCTGGGAAATACTACAGCCAAGCCGGGTAGGTGAGATGTGAGGAAGCTATCATAGTTACTGTACATAGTTAGTCTGGCTGAAAAAAGACAAAAGTCCATCCAGTTCAACCATAGAAAAAAACCCAAAAAGTTATAATCTATACCCACAGTTGATCCAGAGGAAGGCAAAAAAAAACCCCAGCAAAACACAATCCAATTTGCTCCTGCTGGGAAAAACATTCCTTCCTGATCCCCCGAGAGGCAATCGGATATTCACTGGATCAACTTTACCTAAAAAATTTTAGTATCCAGTTATATTCTGCCTATCCAAGAAATAATTCAGGCCTTTTTTGAAGCAATCCACTGAGCTGGCCAGAACCAACTCTTGAGGGTGTCTATTCCACATTTTCACCTATGGAGACTTTTGGACACCATAGTTTTTTGTGGTATCATGGGAGCATGCAGCTTTAAGACTTGGCATGTTTGGTATCTCTTTACTAGACACAAACCCATCTTTTATATTGTACCCAAAAATTGGGTATTGTGTGTTTGCACTTACAGTGCAAATACATTTTACCTTAATGCTTTCCCTCAATTGATCCAGAGCTGTGCACAACTGCATCTCTTCTCTTCCCTGTCTTCCTCTTCACACAAGACTCCTGCTGATGTCAAAGACTTTGAGGAGGAAGCAGGGGGCGATGCCAAGCCTCGCTGTGTGAGTCTAAGGAGCGCAGCTCCATAGGCACACACACAGCTCGGGAGCAAGCACACACTGTGTGCCCCATAGCAAGCAGCTTGCTATGGGTGGCACACGTAGAGGAGGAGATGCTAAGATTGATGGCGAAGAACTCCAGAAGAGGAGGTTAGGCCATTCTGTGCAAAACCATTGCACAGATCATGTCAGGGATCTCCTCGATCCCTGCCGCGATGGTCCCGGCGCAGGCGCAGTGCACCGCCCTGTGCAGGGACACGGGCACTAGGTCCGGGCCGGCCGCGGCGTTCGAGTTCGCGCATGCGCAGTAGAAGCCGCGGCCGCCCGCTGGGCACCAATGGCAGCGCAGGGCGGGATATTTAAATGGCCCTGAGCTGTCATTCAGTGCCTTCTGGTCTTCCCTGCATCCTGTGAACCTGTGAACCTGTACCCTTTGTAAGTTTTGACCCGGATTATACCTGACCTTGCTGCTTTCTCCTGTTCTGACCCTTGCTTTGCCTGACCTCTCTCCTGAATGCCCCTGATTGGATTTGACCTGCTGTTGCTGACCTGGCGTGTGACCCGACCATTCTATGCCCGCTGCCTTGTACCTTGCCGTCCTCTCTGTTACTGACCCGGCCCGTCTGACCTTGCTCATCCATCCATCCATCCCTTGCAGTGGGGTCTTCTGACCTCCTCACATCAGACTCTTCCCCGTGGGAGCCCTTGGCGCATACTACTACCACTGACGGACACACCCAGTAGTCACGACCTGGTCTCGGGGAGCTCCAAGTCCATCCCCACCATCAGGGGCTCTGGTGAACAAGCACCCTGGGACTTAGATTCCGTGCGCTGGGGACGCCTATTCAGTGGAGTGCTAGTGGTACCGCCAGGCGGTCCCTTACAGTACCAGAAGGCCATGACTGAGTCTAGAGGACGGCCCTCGCCGCTTGAGGAGATCTGCAGGCACCTGTCTAATTTGACACAGGCCGTATCGGCCCTGCAGGATAGATGTCAGCAGATTGAAACCCAATTCCAGACCTGCACTATATCCGTTCCTGCCCCACAGGCCGCGGTCCCCGCACCTCCAGCCGTAGCAGTCCCTGTGCTGGTGTCTGGGGCATCCGCACCACTCCCGGCGGCCGAACCCCGAGTACCCTTACCGGAACGTTTCCACGAGGACCGCACACGCTTCAGATCATTCCACGAGTCCTGTCTCCTCTATTTTGAGCTACAACCCCGGACCTTCGTGACTGAATCCGTGAAGGTTGGGTTCGTCTTCTCCCTCCTGCAGGGTGAACCCCAAGACTGGGCCCATCGATTACGGGGAAAAAATGACCCTCACCTTACTTCGGTTGACAGTTTTTTTGATGCAATGGCCATCCTTTATGATGATCCGCAGCGGGCAGCTTCTGCTGAAGCTACTCTGTACACGCTCCGGCAAGGCCGCCGAGCGGCGGAAGAGTACGCATCTGAGTTTAGGCGGTGGATGGGGGATACTCGCTGGAACGAGTTCGCACTCCTGCATCAGTTCCCTATAGGCCTATCAGAAGGCCTGAAAGATGAGCTCGCCCGGGTGGAGGTACCTGAGACTTTAGAGGACTTAATAGCACTGACCATTAAAATTGACCGTAGACTGCGGGAACGCAGGTTTGAGAGGTCCGGCCAGGGTCATGGAAATCCCTGGGGGTCATTTCAAGGTCCCAGTCAAGCACCTAGGCCAATCACCCAAAACCGGCCACCTGGAGATAACCCCGAACCCATGCAACTCGGCCTGGCACGGCCTAAACTATCCCCAGAGGAACATCAGCGCAGACGATCCCAGAACCTGTGCCTCTATTGTGGCGAAGCTGGTCATATGGCACGATCCTGCCCGCAGAAACTGAGTAAGTGCACCTCTTCTTCCTTATCCATTGGCAATGTTGGTCCATCCCAATACTTAGTGGTACCCCTTTCCTTTCAGCTTCCAGAAAGGACCGTGGAAGTATCGGCCATAATTGACTCGGGGGCATGCAGCTGCTTCTTGGATATTAATTTTGCTCACCAGCAGGGTATTCCTCTCCAATTGAAACAGAAGGGGTTCAATATTTATTTGGCCGACGGTTCCCAAATAAAATCGGGGGTAGTGAACCAGGAAACCCCCTCCATCACCACTGTCATTGCCGGCCAGCACCAGGAACTCCTCCGCCTGGATGCTATAGCTTCACCCCTCTTCCCAGTCATTCTGGGGCTCCCATGGTTACGGGCCCATAACCCCCAGATTGACTGGGAGACCGGAGTAATCACGTTCCCTTCCCCATACTGTCGGGTATACTGCCGCACTTCGGGCCCGGGGGCCCCCCAAATCCTCCTGTGCTCTGAGGGGGAAGCTGAATTAAAACAAGTAATCCCTGCAGTCTACCATGGGTTTCTAGATGTGTTCAGCAAACGGGGAGCCGATACTCTACCCCCCCACCGCCCTTATGACTGTCCCGTTGACCTGTTACCCGGCTCAGAAATTCCTTTTGGGCGAATCTTCCCCCTTTCAGAGCCCGAATTGGGGGCCCTAAAGGAATATATCGAGGACAGCCTCCAGAAGGGGTTCATCCGCCACTCCACTTCACCGGCGGGGGCGGGAATTTTCTTTGTTGAAAAGAAAGACAAGACCTTAAGGCCGTGTATCGATTACAGGGAATTGAACAGGGTCACGATAAAAAAACGTTACCCACTACCGTTAGTACCAGAGCTGTTCCAAAGTTTAAAGTCAGCAGTGGTTTTTACCAAGCTGGATCTGAGGGGGGCGTACAACTTGATTCGCATAAGGGAGGGGGACGAGTGGAAGACGGCCTTCCGCACCCGCTTCGGCCATTTTGAATATCTGGTCATGCCGTTTGGGCTGTGTAATGCTCCGGCCACGTTTCAACACTTTGTGAATGATATTTTTAGGGACTTTTTGGACGTCTTTGTTATCGTTTATTTAGACGACATTCTGATTTTCTCCCCGTCTTTGGGGGAACACAGAATACATGTAGCAAAGGTATTGGGGCGATTGCAGCAGCATGGGTTGTACGCCAAGGCAGAGAAATGTTGTTTTGAACAATCCAGCATTGCCTTCTTGGGCCTGATTATCTCCACCGCGGGGGTCGCGATGGATCCCCAGAAGGTCGCAGCAATACTGGATTGGCCTGAACCCACAGACAGGAAAGGCGTCCAACGATTCGTCGGTTTTGCAAATTTTTACCGGAAGTTCATCAAGAACTTCTCGGGTCTGGTCTCCCCCATTACTCAGCTAACCAAGCTGGGAACCCGGTTAAGATGGACACCAGAAGCGCAGGGAGCTTTCGAAGCCTTGAAGAAGCTGTTCACTTCGGCACCCATTTTGGGTCACCCAGACGCCGCCCTGCCCTATATCTTGGAGGTAGATGCATCGGAGAATGCGGTAGGCTCCATCCTCTCCCAACGAAAAGGCACCAAGGAACTGCTCCATCCTGTGGCATTCTTCTCACGGAAGCTTACCCCAGTGGAGAGGAACTATGATATCGGTGATCGAGAGCTACTAGCGATCAAAACGGCGTTAGAGGAATGGAGGTACCTACTGGAAGGTGCGGTGCACCCCATCTTAATATTTACTGACCAAAAGAAATTAGAATATCTGAGAACCGCCAAGCGTCTACGCCCGCGACAGGCGAGATGGGCACTATTCTTTTCAAGATTCAACTTCCACATTACGTACCGGCCTGGATCAAAGAACACTAAGCCGGATGCGTTATCACGGATGTACGAAGACGCCAAGGAGATCCCAGTACCCGACACCATCCTGTCCTCGGGTAACTTCTTGGCCCTTCAATCGGACCTTCGTTCCAGGCTAATGGAGGCATCCACAAACTTCTCTACCCCAGGCGGAGGGCCGCTCCAGAACAAGGGGGGACTCCTATGGAGGGAAGATCGAATTGTGGTGCCGGAAGAAGCCCGAACCCTGGTCTTGGGGCATTGCCATGACCACCCGATGGCGGGGCACTTTGGCCCAGAAAAGACCCTGGAACTTCTCCGACGCTCATTCTGGTGGCCAGACATGGCTAAGGATTGTAAGGGCTATGTAAGGTCCTGTGTCACCTGCCAGAAGAACAAACCAGCAAGAAACAAGGTTTGGGGTCTGCTGCGACCCTTACCTATTCCTGAACGGCCTTGGCAAAAGATCTCATTAGACTTTATAGTCGAGCTTCCGCCATCCCTAGACCACACGGCAATCCTGGTGGTCGTGGATCGCTTGTCGAAGATGGCCCACTTCATCCCGTTGAAGAAAACCCCCTCGGCGGCCGAGACCGCGCAAGTCTTCATTCGTGAGGTAGTAAGGTTGCATGGGGTCCCCGAAGACATTGTCTCGGACCGGGGGGTCCAGTTCACGTCAAGATTTTGGAGAGCACTGTGCAAAGCCCTGGACATCAAATTGTCTCTCTCCTCTGCGTTCCACCCTCAAACTAACGGTCAAACCGAAAGGACCAATCAGACCTTAGAGCAATACTTAAGATGCTATACTTCGTTTACTCAAGATGACTGGATGCCACTTCTACCTCTAGCGGAATTTGCGTACAACAACGCCCGCCACTCAGCGACAGGACAGTCCCCGTTCTTTGCCAACTATGGCTTGCACCCAGTCTTCCTCCCGGATTTGGTCTCGGAATGCCCAGTACCTGCAACGCAAGATGTGGTAACGTTTTTCGCCGCGAACAATAGGAAGCTTCAAGAGGCCATCAGTCGGGCCCAGGAAGACTACAGGAAAGCATTCAACAGGAAACGGAGAGGAGATCTGGTATTGCGGCCTGGGGAGAAGGTTTGGCTGGCGACGTCCAATTTAAAGATGCTTTGCCCGTCAAAGAAATTGGGACCCAAATTTATAGGCCCCTTCTGCATTAAACGGATGGTTAACGAAGTAGCCTACGAACTCGTCCTACCTGACACGCTCAAGATCCACCCAGTCTTCCATGTGTCCCTGCTGAAGCCAGTGGTCCCAGATGCCTTCCCTGACCGGGAATCTAGACCCCCGGAAGCGGTAACGGTCGAGGGAGAAGAAGAATTTGAGGTTGAAACAATCCTGAAGTGTCGAAGGAGGGGAGGCCAGACCCAATTCCTTATCAAATGGAAGGGCTATGGCCCTGAGGACAATTCTTGGGAACCAGCCCATAATGTCCATGCACCCAGACTTGTCCGGAGGTTTTTTCGCGATCACCCGTGGTGGAGAGATCGGGTGGGCATCCAGAGGCTGCCCGTAGGGGGGGGGCAATGTCAGGGATCTCCTCGATCCCTGCCGCGATGGTCCCGGCGCAGGCGCAGTGCACCGCCCTGTGTGCGTGTACGTGTGTGTGTGTTTGTGTGTATGTACGTACATGTGTCTGTGTGTACATGTGTCTGTGTATGTATGTACATGTGTCTGTGTGTGTATGTATGTACATGTGTCTGTGTGTATGTACATGTGTCTGTGCATGTGTATTTCTGTGTATGTACATGTATCTGTGTGTATGCGTGTCTGTACGTGCTTGTGTGTGTATACATGTGTCTGTGTGTGTACATGTGTCTCTGTGCGTGTGTGTACATGTTTCTGTGTGTGTATGTGTGTGTATATACAGTACATGTCTGTGTGTGTGTATAGGTGTCTCTGTGTGTGTTTGTTGGTGGCGAGTAACTATAAGGCCTTGCTGGTAGCTCAGGACTTGAAATTTTAAGCCCTGCCATATTTGTCAAACACAAGGCTCGCGGCCCAAATCTGGCTTACCAGGCTGGAACGTGATGGAACTCTGTGATGCCACCTCCAGCTCTCGATCTCCAATCTCCATTGCCACTTGTAAACACAGAAGCCTTCTGTGTTTACAAGGACGGGTTTCCTCTTAGCAGCTTCCTGCTCTCACAGATCCCTGCCTGCCTTGCTCTCACTCCCAGCGGGACCAGATGCCGACCAATGATCTCCCTGCAAGTAAGAGAGAGGCAGATCTGCCTACACTGCTGGGAAATACTACAGCCAAGCCGGGTAGGTGAGATGTGAGGAAGCTATCATAGTTACTGTACATAGTTAGTCTGGCTGAAAAAAGACAAAAGTCCATCCAGTTCAACCATAGAAAAAAACCCAAAAAGTTATAATCTATACCCACAGTTGATCCAGAGGAAGGCAAAAAAAAACCCCAGCAAAACACAATCCAATTTGCTCCTGCTGGGAAAAACATTCCTTCCTGATCCCCCGAGAGGCAATCGGATATTCACTGGATCAACTTTACCTAAAAAATTTTAGTATCCAGTTATATTCTGCCTATCCAAGAAATAATTCAGGCCTTTTTTGAAGCAATCCACTGAGCTGGCCAGAACCAACTCTTGAGGGTGTCTATTCCACATTTTCACCTATGGAGACTTTTGGACACCATAGTTTTTTGTGGTATCATGGGAGCATGCAGCTTTAAGACTTGGCATGTTTGGTATCTCTTTACTAGACACAAACCCATCTTTTATATTGTACCCAAAAATTGGGTATTGTGTGTTTGCACTTACAGTGCAAATACATTTTACCTTAATGCTTTCCCTCAATTGATCCAGAGCTGTGCACAACTGCATCTCTTCTCTTCCCTGTCTTCCTCTTCACACAAGACTCCTGCTGATGTCAAAGACTTTGAGGAGGAAGCAGGGGGCGATGCCAAGCCTCGCTGTGTGAGTCTAAGGAGCGCAGCTCCATAGGCACACACACAGCTCGGGAGCAAGCACACACTGTGTGCCCCCATAGCAAGCAGCTTGCTATGGGTGGCACACGTAGAGGAGGAGATGCTAAGATTGATGGCGAAGAACTCCAGAAGAGGAGGTTAGGCCATTCTGTGCAAAACCATTGCACAGATCATGTCAGGGATCTCCTCGATCCCTGCCGCGATGGTCCCGGCGCAGGCGCAGTGCACCGCCCTGTGCAGGGACACGGGCACTAGGTCCGGGCCGGCCGCGGCGTTCGAGTTCGCGCATGCGCAGTAGAAGCCGCGGCCGCCCGCTGGGCACCAATGGCAGCGCAGGGCGGGATATTTAAATGGCCCTGAGCTGTCATTCAGTGCCTTCTGGTCTTCCCTGCATCCTGTGAACCTCTACCCTTTGTAAGTTTTTACCCGGATTATACCTGACCTTGCTGCTTTCTCCTGTTCTGACCCTTGCTTTTCCTGAGCTCTCTCCTGAATGCCCCTGATTGGATTTGACCTGCTGTTGCTGACCTGGCGTGTGACCCGACCATTCTATGCCCGCTGCCTTGTACCTTGCCGTCCTCTCTGTTACTGACCCGGCCCGTCTGGCCTTGCTCATCCATCCATCCATCCCTTGCAGTGGGGTCTTCTGACCTCCTCACATCAGACTCTTCCCCGTGGGAGCCCTTGGCGCATACTACTACCACTGACGGACGCACCCACCCAGTAGTCACGACCTGGTCTCGGGGAGCTCCAAGTCCATCCCCACCATCAGGGGCTCTGGTGAACAAGCACCCTGGGACTTAGATTCCGTGCGCTGGGGACGCCTATTCAGTGGAGTGCTAGTGGTACCGCCAGGCTGTCCCTTACAGATCAGATGAGCATAACACATTTATTATTTTATTTTTTTAAAAATTGCCTTTAGTAACACTCATTCATTTTATTATATTTTTTTCCTGAAAATATACATTTGATAAACAGTTCAGCAAATGTCATGCAACATAAAAAAAATTGCAACTACTGTTTTTTTATTCTACAGGGCCTCTGCTTTCGGAAAATATATAAAGTTCTTGTTTTTTTTAATTATATTTTTTATTAATTTTAATTACCATACGTTATTTCACATTGTACAACAGTATTTTTCCATATCAAAAATGTTTACACTAAACAAAGAAAAAACCCTACACACCACCCTCCCCAACCCCTGGTCACCTTAACCCTCAATTAACCTTATACCTTCCTTTACTGCAGACTTCCCCTTCTCTTTCATCTTCCTTCTTCTTCCCCTTCTCCCTTTCCTTTCTCTTTCCTTCACATTCCTTTAAATTCTGCATAACTCTTAGTTGTTTTATAAACGATCCACTCCTCCCACGTTTTTCTAAATTCTTTGGTTTTATCTTTTCCGATATGGTAAAGTTCCTCCATCCTATACACATATTCCACTCTGCTAAACCAATCTTTTAATTTAAGGGTTTCCTTACTCTGCCAAAATTTCAGAATCAACCCTTTAGCTGCATATATTAAGTGAAATATTAACGTATTCTTATATTGCTTCACAGTGAAGTCTCCTTTGTGAAATATACACACCCAAGGGTTATTTGGTATTCTTGTTCCTGTTATCACCTGAATATGTTGAATTATTCCTTGCCAAAACTCTTGAATATAAGGGCAATCCCACCATATATGTGCCATAGTTCCTTCAAACCCACATCTCCTCCAACATAAAGTTCTTGGTTTTATGGCCAAAAATACTGATTTACATTTTACATGTGTGCAAAAAATGAAAACATTGCTGTACAGCTGAACAGGTTCATCATTGTGGACACATTACTATTTTTTTTTACAAAAGTGAAGTATGCCTTTAACCTATCACACACAAGTAAAAGTCCTAAAGCAGGCCATACTAGACATGTGCAATTTGTTTTGTTATAAATTGAAATTCTGACAAAACTTTCATGATTTGGATATATCCAAATCACAGTAGTAACAAATTTCAACAAATCTGATATAAATAAAAAAAATAACTGATTTATTTGTATTCATTCAGATGACATGATGCAATAGTTTGGGCCTTCAGCATCCAAAATAATGTAACAACACAACAAATGATACAAATTTATTCTGATCCATTCGTTTTTATTCGAGCGAGCGTAGTGTGAATATTCTAATAAGATTCCCTTTGTATAGGGATTGAATTTGAGAGACCATTTGTTAAACCACATGCCCTCCAGAGGATTTACTCCCCTTCCTGACCAGGCCAGTTTTTGCAATACGGCGCTGTGTTACTTTAACTGACAATTAGGCGGTCATGCAACATTGCACCCAAATGAAATTGACGTCCTTTTTTTCCCACAAACAGAGCTTTCTTTCGGTGGTATTTGACTACCTGTGCATTTTTTTTTTGCGCTATAAACAAAAAAAGACCGACAATTTTGAGAAAAAAATATATTTTTTACTTTTTGTTATTAAACAAATCCAATAAAAAAAATTTAAACAATCAAATTTAGTCATAAATGTCAGCCAAAATTTTTTCTGCTACATGTCTTTGCTAAAAAAAAATCCCAATATGTGTAAATTAATTGGTTTACGTAAAAGTTATAGCGCTTTCTAATGGTAGTATATACAGTCAGGTCCATAAATATTGGGACATGGACACAATTCTAACATTTTTGGCTCTATAAACCACCACAATGGATTTGAAATGAAACAAACAAGATGTGCTTTAACTGCAGACTGTCAGCTTTAATTTGAGGGTATCTACATCCAAATCAGGTGAACGGTGTAGGAATTACAACAGTTTGAATACGTGCCTCCCACTTCTTAAGGGACCAAAAGTAATGGGACAATTGGCTTCTCAGCTGTTCTATGTCCAGGTGTGTGTTATTCCCTCATTATCCCAATTACAATGAGCAGATAAAAGGTCCAGAGTTCATTTCAAGTGTGCTATTTGCATTTGGAATCTGTTGCTATCAACTCTCAAGATGAGATCCAAAGAGCTGTCACTATCAGTGAAGCAAGCCATCATTAGGCTGAAAAAACAAAAGAAACCCATCAGAGAGATAGAAAAAACATTAGGCATGGCCAAAACAACTGTTTTGAACATTCTTAAAAAGAAGGAATGCAACAGTGAGCTCAGCAACACCAAAAGACCCGGAAGACCACGGAAAACACCTGTGGTGGATGACTGAAGAATTCTTTCCCTGGTGAAGAAAACACCCTTCACAACAGTTGGTCAGATCAGGAACACTCTCCAGGAGGTAGGTGTATATGTGTCAAAGTCAACAATCAAGAGAAGACTTCACCAGAGTGAATACAGAGGGTTCACCACAAGATGTAAACCATTGGTGAGCCTCAAAAACAGGAAGGCCAGATTAGAGTTTGCCAAACGACATCTAAAAAAGCCTTCACAGTTCTGGAACAACATACTATGGACAGATGAGACCAAGATCAACTTGTACCAGAGTGATGGAAGAGAGGAGTATGGAGAAGGAAAGGAACTGTTCATGATACTAAGCATACCACCTCATCAGTGAAGCATGGTGGTGGTAGTGTCATGGTGTGGGCATGTATGGCTGCCAATGGAACTGGTTCTCTTGTATTTATTGATGATGTGACTGCTGACAAAAGCAGCAGGATGAATTCTGAAGTGTTTCGGGCAATATTATCTGCTCATATTCAGCCAAATGCTTCAGAACTCATTGGACGCCGCTTCACAGTGCAGATGGACAATGACCCAAAGCATACTGCAAAAGCAACCAAAGAGTTTTTTAAGGGAAAGAAGTGGAATGTTATGCAATGGCCAAGTCAATCACCTGACCTGAATCTGATTGAGCATGCATTTCACTTGCTGAAGACAAAACTGAAGGGAAAATGCCCCAAGAAAAAGCAGGAACTGAAGACAGTTGCAGTAGAGGCCTGGCAGAGCATCACCAGAGATGAAACCCAGCGTCTGGTGATGTCTATGCGTTCCACACTTCAGGCTGTAATTGACTGCAAAGGATTTGCAACCAAGAATTTAAAAGTGAAAGTTTGATTTATGATTATTATTCTGTCCCATTACTTTTGGTCCCTTAAGAAGTGGGAGGCACATATGCAAACTGTTGTAATTCCTACACTGTTCACCTGATTTGGATGTAAATACCCTCAAATTAAAGCTGACAGTCTGCAGTTAAAGTACATCTTGTTTGTTTCATTTCAAATCCATTGTGGTGGTGTATAGAGCCAAAAATGTTAGAATTGTGTCGATGTCCCAATATTTATGGACCTGACTGTATATACTGTAATTTTTTTTTGTACTAGTAATGCTGAGCGACTTATAGCAGGACTGCGGCGGGCATTCTGACACTGGGGGGAACTAACTTGGTGTCACTGACATCCCCAGTGACACCAAGACAGTGATCAGTGCTAATAAAAAGCACAATGTACTAATGGCACTGGGCAGAAAGGGGTTAACATCTGGCGCAATCAAAGGGTTAACTGTGTGCTGTTTCACTATGGGGGCTGTGTGCTTTACACTGTAAGCACACTGCTTTGTATGGCTCTGCTATGCAGAACCATACAAAGCAGTCTGCAGGAGCTGACAGGGGAGAAAACTGTATATTTACATACAGTTCTCTCCCCCGTCGGTAATGCTTAGCGATCACCGGGTGTCGGTGAGTAATCACAAGCAAGGACCCGGTGATTGACAGCCAAGGCCGTGAATGGTGGTGCGGGTAGGGCACACGCAGCCCCTACTTGGAACTGCAAAATCACGTATACATACGTGATTTTGCGCACCCCTGACGCCCTGTATCAGTATTTCTGTGTGCAGCCCAACAGTTGGGAATGGGGAAATTCATTTAACTTAAAAACATAACAAATGAATATGTATTACTACTATTATAAAGGATTTATACAGTACCAACAGTTTGAGCATAGCTTTACAATATAAGGGCAGCCAGTACAGTTACAATACAATTCAATACAGGAGGAATCAGAGGGTCTTCAGTAGAGCTTACAATCTACGAAGAAGGGCCAAGAGATACGAAAGGTAATAAGTGTGGCGGATAAGCTGATAGAGAAAATAAAAGTACAGTTGTTAGGTGGAGGCAGGATAGGCTTCTCTGAAGAGATGGATTTTCAGGGATCTTTTAAAAGTGGACAGAGTAGGAGATAGAAAGATTGGGATAGGGAGTTCCATAGGATGGGAGAGACTCTGGAGAAGTCCTGGAGGGGAGCATAGGAGGAAGTGAAAAGGGAGCTATAGAGCAGGAGGTCTTGAGAGGAATGAAGAGAACGATTTGGTTGGTGTTTTGAGACCAGGTTAGTGATGTAGCTGGGGACCGAATTGTGGATGGCTTTGTATGTTGTTGTTAGTATTTTGAATTAATTTGTTGGGCGAGTGTCAGCCAGTGGAAGGATTGGCAGAGAGGGGTAGCAGACATTGAGCTGCTGGTAAGGTGGATGAGTCTGGCAGCAGTATTCATGATGGACTGGAGGGGGGATAGCCTATGTAAAGGTAAGCCAATGAGGAGGAAGTTGCAGTAGTCAGGCGAGAGATAACAAGGGAGTGAAGTAAGAACTTGGTGGTGTGATTGGTTAGGAAGAGACATATTTTGGAGATGTTGCGGAGGATGAGTCTGCAAGCTTTGGACAGTGATTGGATGTGGGGCTGAAAGGCTAGTTCAGAGTCCAGGTTTACACCTAAAACCTTGGCATGCAGTGACGTGTTGACAGTTGAGCAATCGATCTTGACAGAGAAGTCGAGGGAAGAGGCATGTGGGGGGAGGAAATATTATGAGCTCAGTTTTGGATAGATTGAATTTGAGGAAGTGGTGTGACACCCAGGCTGATATGTCTGTTAGCAGATTATTGATGTGTGAGGAGACTGATGGGGTAAGCTGAGGGTAGAGACATAGATTTCGGTGTCATCAGCATAGAAATAGTATTGAAAGCCATGGGAGGCTATCAGCTAATCCATGGAGGAGGTGTAGATAGCATTCATTTGGATTCATTTGTTTTATTTGAATGAGAGCGGCGCAGTAGTCTTTGACTCTTGGATAATCAGCTGATTCTTTTGGCATCAACAATTTTCATTATAAAAAATGCACTACATGCAATACTTGCAGTAAGGTGGAAAAGTGGAAAAAAAATGATGATTCCTACTTATTATGTTTGGGTTGGATGGAGGTTGGTTGATCAGAATCTCTGAATTATAACATAGCATAGAATTAATTTTGTCACATTCGGTACTTTCAAATGCTAGCAACTCCAGGCAATATCGTCCAATCAGCTCATTCCAATCCTCTTTGAGGATTGGACTAGCAGGGATATAGCCAATCTTTCCAAATAACAAAGAATAATGGAACTTCCGATAATACGAATCGATTTGGATCAAATATATACTATCCTGAAATAACGAATTGTTCTGAAAACGAATCATTCTAACATAATGAATATGATGAAACAAAATTATTTACTTAACAAATTGAAACAAAACATTTGTTTCTGTTGTGCACATCTCTAGGCCATACACGATTTGAAAAACAAACAAAATTTCATGTTGAAAGAATGATTGATTTTCAAAATAGTGTCCCCACAGCGGCAACCAATTTCCATTGAAAATGACCAATCGAACATGTTGGAAATTTCTTTAACACTACTCCCCGCCTGTAGGACCTCATATGACATCCTGGACTTCAAGTGGAGATATCAGCATGATGCCTATAGCCATAGGCATCATCCCAGTATTTTTTTTTATTAAGCCACCAATGCTCTGTAATGTAAAATCAATCCTAGCAGCTAATTTGCCACTGAATTGCTTTTACAAGTGGCAGGAGCGGTGCCACCCCCCCCCCCCCCCCCCGCTGCTCTCTGATACCTTCCCACGCTCTATGTAATCAGGAAGACCGAGACTGAAGCCAGTGCTATCACCAGCTTACCATAGAGCTGAATGAGGACTGGAATGGCTCTGATCATCTCTATGGTATTAGAAACCGTAAGTGACGGGTATTTTGTCACTTCCGGTTTCACCAGTGTAAACGGTGCCATTCTTGGCTTGGGAAACTATTTGATCACACTGAGTTTGGTGTGATCAGATGCTGTTAAGGGCAGAGGAGAGATCTGGGGTCTAATAGACCTCAGATCTCGCAGTAAAGAGGACCTGTCACTGCTTATCACAAGTGATGTTTACATTCCTTGTGATTGTAATAAAATAATTGAAAGAGAAAATAAAAAAAAAAGATTTCTTTTTAAAGCACCCGTCCCCCAGCACAAAGGCAAACACATACATAGGTTGTGCTTGCTTATGTTAACAGTGATCGCAACAATCAACGGAATAATAGCGAGAGCAATAATTCTAGCACCAGACCTCCTGTGTAACTCTAAACTGGTAACCTGTAAAGGCTTTTAAAGCATCGACCTATGGAGATTTTTAGCTACTGTAGTTTGGCGCCGTTCTACAGGTGTAAGCAGTTTTAGAGTGACATGTTAGGTATCAATTTACTCGACGTAACATCATCTTTTATATTTTACCAAACAATTGGGTATTATATTGTTTGTGTGCATTAAAATTCATTAAATTGTATTTTTCCCTCAAATTTTTGTTTGAAAAAATGTTGTGCAAATACCATGCGACATAAAATATTGCAAAACCCATCATTTTATTCTCTAGGGACTCTGCTAAATATATATAATATTTGAGGGGTATAAGTAATTTTCTAGCACAAAAAAATGCAGATTTTTACATGTAGGAGAGAAATGCCAGAATTGGCCTGCTAGGGAGGTAAAGTGGACCTCCACCCAAAACGGGAAGTTCTGCTTTAAGGCTTTGCATCCCCCGCTCCATGTTAAGGACTGGCACCTTTGAGGAGTGGGGGGAGGGGGCATCTGAATTTGACAGGTACCTGATTCCACGTCCGCTGCGATTGCCTTGGCCAGGGGTGTCAAACTGGTGGCCCTCCATCATGCCTCTGCCGCTTGGAAATCATGCTTGTAACTGTCAATCTTGCAATGCCTCATGGGACTTGTAGTTTGGCAACAGCTGGAGGGCAGTTTGACACCCATGGCCTAGGCCAGTGGTCGGCAAGCCGCGGCTCGCGAGCCACATGCGGCTCTTTACAAACTTCAATGCGGCTCTTCTATGTGCCGGGCGCCCGCTCCCCTCCCTCCTCTCGGGCAGGCGGCCGCCCCCTCCCTCCTCTCGGGCGGGCGGGCGGCCGCCCCCTCCCCTCCCTCCTCTCGGGCGGCCGCCCCCTCCCCTCCCTCCTCTCGGGCGGCCGCCCCAAAAGTCAGGACTCTGTAGCTGTCAGGATGTAGGCGGGGCAGCCAGGATGTAGGCGGGGCAGCGTGACGAACTCCTCTCCTCTCACAGTCCGCCCTGAAGACCAGAACGGCGCGGGAACACGACGAGAGGAACGCGCGGAGCAAAGGTAAGTGAATTGACACAGGGGGGACTTACTATATGGGGGATGAATTACTATAGGGGGGATGAATTACTATAGGGGGGATGAATTACTATGGGGAATGAATTACTATGGGGAATGAATTACTATATGGGGGATAAATTACTATATGGGGGATAAATTACTATATGGGGAATGAATTACTATATGGGGAATGAATTACTATATGGGGAATGAATTACTATATGGAGGATGAATTACTATATGGGGGATGAATTACTATATGGGGGATGAATTGCTATGGGGGATGAATTACTATATGGGGGATGAATTACTATATGGGGGATGAATTACTATATGGGGGATGAATTACTATGGGGGATGAATTACTATATGGGGAATGAATTACTATGGGGGATGAATTACTATATGGGGGATGAATTACTATATGGGGGATGAATTACTATGGGGGATGAATTACTATGGGGGGGATGAATTACTATGGGGGATGAATTACTAAATGGGGGATGAATTACTAAATGGGGGATGAATTACTATGGGGGATGAATTACTATATGGGAGATGTATTTTCAGTTTTAAAAATGTGGCTCTCAAAATAAATTTCAATCGTGGTTTTGGCGAGATTTGGCTCAGTTGAAAAAAAAGGTTGCCCACCACTGGCCTAGGCGATTGGAAATTGTCCTCCTCCCTTCCCTCCCTGTAGTCTTCTGGGACATGTGACAGGTCCCAGAAGACTACGCGACCATTCACAAAGCGCATGCGCAGTGGGCACCCGGCTGTGAAGCCGCAAGCTGTCAGAGATGGGTGCCCACCCTGAAGGTGCCGTTGCGAGGAGATGACAGGCCGTGGAGAGGACACCGCAGGATCGATGGACAGAGAAGACGACGGGCCGTGGGGAGAGGACACCTCGGGATCGATGGACAGAGAAGACGACGGGCCGTGAAGAGAGGACACCGCGGGATCGATGGACAGAGAAGACGACGGGCCGTGGGGAGAGGACACCGCGGGATCGATGGACAGAGAAGACGACGGGCCGTGGGGAGAGGACACCACGGGATCGATGGACAGAGAAGACGAAGGGGCCGTGGGGAGAGGACACCGAGGGATCGATGGACAGAGAAGACGACGGGCCGTGGGGAGAGGACACCGCGGGATCGATGGACAGAGAAGACGAAGCGCAGTGGGGAGAGGACACCGCGGGATCGATGGACAGAGAAGACGACGGGCCGTGGGGAGAGGACACCGCGGGATCGATGGACAGAGAAGACGACGGGCCGTGGAGAGGACATTGCGGGATCGATGGACAGAGAAGACGACGGGCAGTGGGGAGAGGACACCGCGGGATCGATGGACAGAGAAGACGACGGGCCGTGGGGAGAGGACACCACGGGATCGATGGACAGAGAAGACGACGGGCCGTGGGGAGAGGACACCGCGGGATCAATGGACAGAGAAGACGACGGGCCGTGGGGAGAGGACACCGCGGGATCGATGGACAGAGAAGACGATGGGCCGTGGGGAGAGGACACCTCGGGATCGATGGACAGAGAAGACGACGGGCCGTGAAGAGAGGACACCGCGGGATCGATGGACAGAGAAGACGACGGGCCGTGGGGAGAGGACACCGCGGGATCGATGGACAGAGAAGACGACGGGCCGTGGGGAGAGGACACCGCGGGATCGATGGACAGAGAAGACGACGGGCCGTGGGGAGCAGACACCGCGGGATCGATGGACAGAGAAGACGACGGGCCGTGGGGAAAGGACACCACGGGATCGATGGACAGAGAAGACGAAGGGGCCGTGGGGAGAGGACACCGAGGGATCGATGGACAGAGAAGACGACGGGCCGTGGGGAGAGGACACCGCGGGATCGATGGACAGAGAAGACGAAGGGCAGTGGGGAGAGGACACCGCAGGATCGATGGACAGAGAAGACGACGGGCCGTGGGGAGAGGACACCGCAGGATCGATGGACAGAGAAGACGACGGGCCGTGGGGAGAGGACACCGCGGGATCGATGGACAGAGAAGACGACGGGCCGTGGAGAGGACATTGCGGGATCGATGGACAGAGAAGATGACGGGCAGTGGGGAGAGGACACCGCGGGATCGATGGACAGAGAAGACGACGGGCCGTGGGGAGAGGACACCACGGGATCGATGGACAGAGAAGACGACGGGCCGTGGGGAGAGGACACCGCGGGATCAATGGACAGAGAAGACGACGGGCCGTGGGGAGAGGACACCGCGGGATCGATGGACAGAGAAGACAACGGGCCGTGAAGAGAGGACACCGCGGGATCGATGGACAGAGAAGACGACGGGCCGTGGGGAGAGGACACCGCGGGATCGATGGACAGAGAAGACGACGGGCCGTGGGGAGAGGACACCGCGGGATCGATGGACAGAGAAGACGACGGGCCGTGGGGAGCAGACACCGCGGGATCGATGGACAGAGAAGATGAAGGGGCAGTGGGGAGAGGACACCGCGGGATCGATGGACAGAGAAGACGAAGGGGCAGTGGGGAGAGGACACCGCGGGATCGATGGACAGAGAAGACGACGGGCCGTGGGGAGAGGACACCGCGGGATCGATGGACAGAGAAGACGACGGGCCGTGGGGAGCAGACACCGCGGGATCGATGGACAGAGAAGATGAAGGGGCAGTGGGGAGAGGACACCGCGGGATCGATGGACAGAGAAGACGAAGGGGCAGTGGGGAGAGGACACCGCGGGATCGATGGACAGAGAAGACGAAGGGGCAGTGGGGAGAGGACACCGCGGGATCGATGGACAGAGAAGACGACGGGCCGTGGAGAGGACATTGCGGGATCGATGGACAGAGAAGATGACGGGCCGTGGAGAGGACACCGCGGGATCGATGGACAGAGAAGACGACGGGCCGTGGAGAGGACACCGCGGGATGGATGGACAGAGAAGATGACGGGCCGCGGAGAGGACACCGCGGGATGGATGGACAGAGAAGACGTTGGGCCGCGGAGAGGACATTGCGGGATCGATGGACAGAGAAGACGACGGGTCGTGGAGAGGACACTGCGGGATCGATGGACAGAGAAGACGACGGGCCGTGGAGAGGACACCGCGGGATGGATGGACAGGTGCCTAGTTTTTAAACGTCAGCAGATACAGTTTTTGTAGCAGCTGACTTTTATTTTTATTTCTTTTTAATTTTGAACGCAGCTCCGCTTTAAGAATGAGGTATTTTCTAGTCTTTGACGGCAGACTTGTTCAAGAAATGAAAAAGAAACGCTCGAGCAATTTCCGAACCAATGATGCCACAATCCTATTAAAAATCAAACAACTTAGATTTTCGTTCACATCGTTCGTTTTTTGAGTTCCTCTTTGAAAGTAGTTTCACTTTGTCCCTATGGGCCGGACTTTCCAACAGCTGCCAACTGCCACAATCAGCGAGATCCACTACCGTGGAGTCATGGGACTTGCTGAAGATTATCGCACACACGTTGACGATTCCCTCCCGATGTACACAGAGAAGTGTGAAGTCACCGCAAGAAATGCCTGATTCCACAATACGGAGAGAAGCTGCCACCTCTCCTCTTCTCTCCTCCATGGCAGCACGCTTCTCCGGACAGTGACAGTTATTGTACGCTTCAGGCGGACACACCCACCTCCCCACGGCCTGACAGCTCCAACTGCCAATCATCCGTCACCCCGCCCATCTCTCAGCGCCGCGTCAGTCAGAGCGCCTGTCAATCAGCGCCGTCGGTCCCGCCCCTCCGCTGTGCCTGTATGTGTGTGAGTGAGTAGTAAGTGACGAGCGGTGACGTCAGACGCAGATGGAAAAAGGGAACCGTCAGAATGGCTGCCCAGTGCCGGAGCCCTCGGTGCACGGCGGAGAGGAAGGGATTCCGGCGGGAACTCGACTCGTGGCGGCACCGGCTCATCCACTGTGTAGGTGAGGGATCAGTCCGTGTGCCGTGCAGGGGGTCCGAGGGGGGAGGGGCGGATGACAGCAACATCAGGGAAGCAAAACAAACCCGCGGAGCGCTCTGTATCCGGGATGTGTCACTGCCCGGGGGAGCGCTGTCACCGCCGAGCCTCCATCTGCACTCCGATCATTGATGACACCGGGGGGAGCCGCACTCCGGTCCTGGAGCGGGGAGGGAAACTTCCCCACCTCGTGCTCTGACACCCCCCTCCTCCTCCCAGCCCACCGACACCGCAACTTCTACTGCAACTTCTCCGACACCACATCCTGCCTCGTCCTTCCACCATACCTCGTCCCTACATCATCACACTTGACACCCTACCTGACCCCACTTGACCCCTTCCCCCATACCTGACCCCATCTGATCTTTTCCTCTATACCTGATCCTTAACTCTCTACCTGACCCCACCTGATCCCTTCCTCTATACCTGATCCCTCCTGATCTCTGGTACCATATCTGATCCCTTCTTCTATACTTCATCCCTCCTGATCCCTGACTCCTACCTGATCTCCATCTTCCTGCCACCTAACCTGGCCCCCTCTCTGTACTTTCCTCCCCCTCATACCTGATCCCTGCCTCTCTACTTGATCCCTGCCCCTTGCTACCATGCCTGATCCCTTCTCCCTGCCTCTACACTTTCATACCTGATCCCTACTGAACCCCCCCCCCCCCGATTCCTTTCTCCATACCTGATCCCTGTTGCCCCTCTACATGATGATTCCTTTCTCCATACTTGATCCCCCCCCCCCCCCCACATTCTATCGGCACACTCCTGCACTGGACCCCGGCTTTCTTTATGTGTGAGATGTGCTCTGGCTTTGTGTTTGGTTGATGACAGCTGCTTTCTAGGTGTGTGCACTCTCCTCTGTGTATTCTACACCTTGGGGCGGGGAGGCAGCACACTTTAAGGGCTGGTTCACACAGAATCCTTTTCACACACAGCAAAGTGCAAGGATTAGTGTTGTTTTTGGTAGGACCTGTTCAGATTACATGGGGGTGGGGGAGGGGAATGCATGTCCTATCTTGGGTGTGTTAACAAACTGTTTTTGGAATTTAAAGTCAGTTAAATCAAAATGACAACAGGGCTGTGCATGGTTACGGAGTATGAACCTTGCTATGTCACTGGAAACCCGCGCTCTGCTCCTCCTCAATTTTTATTTTTTTGTTGGGTAACTTAAATGACAAGACTATTACTAATGGCCGCTGCAGTCGGGTCAGTGACCACCTGACACACGAAGTATAATACATACGGTGATATTGATTAAGGTCTGGACTAGGGGACCTACGTAGATACTTTACTTTGGGAGGCGAGGGGGGTGATCGCGCTGTATTCTACCTTCTTTACAGTGTGACCCTGCTTGGCACAAATAACACTGTATGTAACTTTTCCGAGTCTTCCCCATTGTACTTTGAAGGTGTATTTCCTGGTAGCTCCTGCATTTAGCTGGAATTTGTGTACCCAGGTGTGTATCTGCATGTGCTACTCTGTGCACCCCTATTTTATATATAGTGTATAGTATATGGATGATCGATCCGTACAATCACCTCTTTTATATATAGTGTATATGGGTAAGTCTGTACAATTATCTTTTATATATATATAGTGTATATGGATACGTCTGTACAATCACCTCTTATTTTTTTTATATATATATATATGAGCATATGGATGATCCGTCTGTACAATCACCTCTTTTTATGTGTATGGATAAGTCTGTACAATCACCTCTTTTATGTGTATGGATAAGTCTGTACAATCACCTCTTTTATGTGTATGGATAAGTCTGTACAATCACCTCTTTTATGTGTATGGATAAGTCTGTACAATCACCTCTTTTCTGTATAGTGTATATCAATGATCTATGGTGTATGGCTGTGATCATTGTCAGTGTTGTGCATTCAGGTAGCTCATTCTTACATGTATAGTATATTATTGTTGGTGACATATGGTTGATGTGCATCAAAAGTGACAGTTGTGTATCTGATGGCAGTGCTTAGTAAGTACTTTTTTGATGCGGTTCTATCCGAATTCTGAACCTGCGGTTAGACATTCTATGATCTGGTGTGCCGCACAGAGTGTATGGTACCATTGTATACGGACGGCGATCTGTTGAGGATCGGCTTCAATCCCTAACCTGGGTGATAACTACATCCACCGGTCTCATCCTCCCAGGTGTGGTTTCATAATGATCCATTGACTATTTGTTAAATATGTTGCAATTATAGTGACACTGATCAGTTGCCTGTAGGTGCCTCATACAATAGATTTTCGATTTTTTTGATGCTACGTGCAGTTTGAGCAGATTTCTCGGTCCCATATAGATGCGTCTGTGTCCATCTGCTGAGAATAATCCCCCTTGTGTGCATTCATTTGAACAGTGCAGGATTAGGAAGATCTACGTAAATGAGCCTAAATACACGTCCTGCTAACCTCTCTCGTGACTTGTTTTTTTTTTTGTTTTGTTTTATCCCTGCCTGTCAGATGTGACCTGTGCCCCGGATCTTCAAATATCCTGACCCCACCCAATCTAATGTCAGGGAGGTGTTGGAATATGCTCTCATGTTGATTTTGAAATGTGCTCAGCCAGGGCCGCTGGGTAGATGTATCCTGTTTAACTGTTTGGTGACACTGACAGCTGAGCTGTGCCTGTGCTCATATTTACATTGAGTGCTCGAAGTTATCCACTCTGCACTATTCTAGTTTTTTTGCACTATTTTTATTAGGAAGGAAGGAGAGAATGGTGGGGGGGGGTTGTTCAGGAGTGGAATGAATCGGCTGGGGATCATTGCATCATCTAGAGTTAACTGGTTGTGTTGGCAGTAACCTAGCTTAAAGGGAGATGCACTTTAAGGATATGGAGGACACACCTCCTGCTAAGCCTGTATGTACTGCAGCTCTAGTTATAGCAGCAAAATCTCCATTGCATCTGCAGTAGGAGGGGGGATAGGTCAGGGACCCCCTCTGGCAGCTGAACTGTGATTAACCCCTTGTTGGCTGCCTTCGCCAGGCTCACCTAAGACGCAGTGCTTTACATCCATAGACCAGTGAAGGTAGGCGCATCAGCCACATGGAGTCAGATACAAACAAGGCTACTCTTTTGCCATTGTCCATGCCACTGCGATCCTTATTGCTTTCTCTCACTTTGTATATTTTTCTGTTAATTTTAGTAATCTTGAGAGGCATGCTAGTTGTCTGTTCACATGGTGTATATATTTTCCTCTTTTAAATGATGTGCCTTGGGACTGCATTGTCGAGCAATCCCCTTGCCAGCAGCGTGGCTTAATTCTAATTAAACATTTTTTTTTTTTGGGTGGGGGAAGGGGTCCCATTGTTCCATCTCCTTTACATGAATGCTAAAGACAGATATTATGGACATAAGGTGGATGAATGAGGAAGAGGGCAGTTTAGCTCATTTTATTTGATTGTTGGCTTTATTGAACTGTTTAAAGTGATGCTATATCTTTTTTTTTTTTTTTTTTTTTTTTTTTTTTTTTTTTTTTTTTTTACTTTTACCCCCTTTTTTGTTTTTTGTGTTTGCTTTTTTTGTTTTGTTTTCTGTGTGCATCTCCTTTGTTTTCTGTGTGCATTTCCTTTTTGGAAATGTTTTTTTGTTTATTTTAGCTAACAATCACAGCAATGGACTTGGTATGTTTCCATCACCTTAGTAATGCTGTGTTTGGAAAACTCATGTATTTTCATCATCTGTTTGCAAATATGTTTCATGTCAGGCTGTTACATTAAGAGATGACCAATACGCTTTCCTTCGGCAACACAATGCAAAGCACCCCATTGTAAGGGAAAAATAATTATTTGCATGAAGATTTTATCATTGCAACATTCCCTGGGCTTGCCTGCTTGTTATAGGTGCAAAAATACTTTTACTATACATGATGTGACACTTGCCGGTTTGCTTTAAGTAAAAAGACAAAGTGCTGTATCCTTCAGTAACCAATCAGATTACTACTTTCATAAGTTTAGAGCTGTAAAAAATGAATGTTGCTTGGATTTTATGGGCTACTGTACTGTGTGAATTTCTTTTTCTCTTTGCATTGCCTTTAATATGTATGATTGCAGTGTGTGATCAAATATATATATATATTTACAGGTGTATATATATTGTGCCGAAAATGTATACAGCATTTTATATATTGTACATTTACATCAGTCCCTGCCCTCCAGGAACTTACAATCTAGGGTCCCAGCTTCATATTCATACATATATATATTTGGGCCAATTTTGACGAGCGCCAGTTAACCTACTAGCATGTCTTTGGGGTGTAGGAGAAAACTGGAAGAACGTGATAACTCCATGAAGGTAGCGTCCTGACCAGAATTTTGAGCCAAGGACCCCAGTGCTGCAAAGCTGAAGTGCTAACCACTAAACCTGGGTTCACACATATTCATGCCAAAATCTCAGTGCGACAAAAGCATGTGTTTTTGTGTGAATAGTATTCAGTTTTCAGTGCGATTGTGACTTCAGCATGCTCCGTAGGATTTCGCCTCCCATTCATTTCAGTGCAGAAATGCCTTCCTATTCATTTCAGTGCAGAAATGCCTTCCTATTCATTTCAGTGCGGAAATGCCTTCCTATTCATTTCAGTGCAGAAATGCCTTCCTATTCATTTCAGTGCAGAAATGCCTTCCTATTCATTTCAGTGCAGAAATGCCTTCCTATTCATTTCAGTGCAGAAATGGATGTCATTCACAATCAGGTGAACACTTCTTTTCGAATGCTACTAAACTTTGTCTCTTGCGAGTTTGGAATGCACCGTTTGAAACTCTCATTGGACCCTTTATGGAATCATGCCGCTGTATGTCGATTGCATCTATGTGAGCCAGAGCGATCAGAAAACATTACATCTAGTCTGTCGTGGAAGTCTGTGCCTTTCAAAATTTTTCCAAAATCGCATATATGTGAACCTAGGCTAAGGCTACTTTCACACTGCTCTGTTGCAAAAACGCAGTAAAAATACGTATGCGGTTTTGCCACATTTCCAGTGTGTTTTGCACATGTGAAATAGGACATGTAACTCAAAAAAAAATGCAACGTCTGGTGCGTTTTTGATGCATTTTCCATTCATTTCAATCGGGAGGTGCATTTTTTACCGCACCAGACATGCTGCAAAAATGCAGTTTGCAGGACTTTGAAAAATGCAATGGACCTGCAACTGACCTGTGTGAAGAGTTTCATAGGATTTAATGGGCATGTGTTTCCCTTCCGCTTTTTTAAACGCAAAAACGAAAGGAAAAAAATGATCAGCGTGAATGCAACCTAAGGATAGCCATAGATGAGCAGGAAATTGATAAAGATCTGTCGAATGAGTGTGGTAACGCCATCATTGATACAATTTGTTCTTCCTCCCGCTCATCGATATATTGTCAACACAAATGTTTAAATTTTTTTGGTCGATCGATTACAGGATAAACACTCGTGCGCACTATGTATAATTTATCATGATTGATTCCTCTACTCACACTCACTCATACTAAAAATAACCCCTCCAACTTGTGTTTTTGTCATAAATCGTTACATTTCGAGAATAAATATGAGCCTCTAACATTTAGAAAGTTGAACAATTGGGCATTTTTAACAAAGTTTCAAACCATTTTCTGTTCATCTAGCTTAACCCTGTCTATTTATTTTATTTTTCTTTTAAGAAAGTTGACATCTTTTATGTTTCTTTTGGGTGTCTGCACATGAATCTAATGTCAGTATTTTTATAGCTTTTGAGGCATGTATGCATTTTGACAGGAAAGACAAACCAAGTGGGGAATAGTGTGGCTCTATGCTATATGATTTAATGTTGACGTACACATTGACAGGCGGATAACGAGCACTCACTTGCAACAAAAGACAGCTACTGCGTGGACATTATTTCCCATTTTGGAAATGTCTTTGTACAATATGTTCAGAATAACACTATGAGCTGTGGTTTGAACTTGGGGCTCCCATCGTAGCAGTGAGGACCAGGCGATGGTGGATTGTCACTCAGTCTTTTCCTCTGTTTAGCAGACCTTGGAGGTGCCTCGTATTTTTTTCTTTTTTTTTATCTGAGAGGTAAGTTTCTTCACTATAGCCATGCACCTACCCACTATTCCGAATGCCTCATTCGTTGTTGATGAATCCTAGATGTTTGGGTCTACTTGAAAAGATAATTGTGCTAGAATTCCTACAGACCCAACCACACAACATAACTTTTCAGAAAATGGTCTTTGCTGTGCACTTTGAAAACCTTTTTTATGGCTCTTTTGTTAGAAAATGTATGTTTTAAGAACTTTATTTTTGTGTGTGTGTGTGGGTGGGGCACGCACGGGGGGTGGTTGTTCATTCATTTGAAAATCAAATGTTTAACACACTGTTTTCCAGTTGAATCCACTAATTGCACTTCTTTATTGAACACTGCTCTTTGAAAAAAAAATTAAAATTCAAAAACTTTTGTAAAGCAAACAAAAGTACTTTCGAATGACATGTCATTGAAAGTACTAAGATTCCAAAATCTACTAGTGTATGGGTAACTTTAGGAATTGGAAAAAAATTGGATTGCAAGTGTGGTTTTTAATCACTTTCCTGAAATGGACATAACCCGTCCGTCCTTCAGTTTCAGTGGTTATACCATGGCCAAGGTGTAGCTGTAGTCGAGACCCCAGTAGAAGTCTTTTCAGCAGGCAATGCTTAAAAGCGATTTAAGTAGCTAAAGGCGCTGGATCACTTTTATATGCAGCAGAAGGGGGTTCTAAGTGATTTTGTAGCAAAAACAGCATATTTTTACATTTCTTAGAAGTGTTAGAAAAAGCTTGGGAAGCAAGTTGCTAGCTCCACTACTGCAACCCTTCTTAGACCTTGTGCAGATACTGACTGTTCTAGAAATTTGTATTTGCTTAGTGCTAGACACCCTCGGACCCCCACATGGCTTAGACACTCAAAACTGCATTATTTGCGGCAGAGGACATGTGAAGAAATCATTCTAGCTCCACATTGAGACATAGTTTAGACCAGCAGTTCTCAACCTTTTTACCCCTGAAGCGCCGTTGAACTAAGTTTCAGGGAACCCTTGCTAAACCATTACGTTGGTGCTTAGTGGGAAAAATGCTCCTTGCATTGATGGACAGTGGAAAGAATGCCCGTTTCATTTGGCGACCCTACACACTGCTAGCAAACGTCATTGGGTTCAGGTAGCTGTCAACGGTGTTGACTGGAGCTATGCAGGCACCATCAAGTTTGAGGTCATGTAGCCATGTGTCAAGGAAATCCTCTAGAGGGACCCTGGTTGAGAATAGCTGAATTAGATGGATGGCATTTGGTCAAAAAGTCAGAACTCAGCACAAAAGAAAGGAAGGCTTCACGTCACTGCAAGTTGCCAGTCAGAGTGGGAGAGTTTGACAGTACATTCTCCATCGGGGGGGCTCTTCTGGATTTGTGCAGCCCTCAAATAGGCACTCAAAACACGGTACCCTAGGTTCACATCTTTGTGGGTTAGCAGCCCAAGTTTGTGTGGGCACAGCAGCCCATTCCTTTGCTTTAAGTTTGCATTTCCTGGAAAAAAAAAAAGTGCTTGTACCTTTTTAAAAATGTGGCCACAGGGAAATTGCAGTGTGCTTTTGACCATGCTATTTTTTTTATTTATCTCTTTTCTCGCCCTGTGATTCCCGCACTCCCCCCCCCCCCCCCCCCCCCCCCTCCCAACGCATAGCATTTTTAGATGCATGAGGGTGCCGTTCAGAACAGATGGCAGACCTATGTGTTTTTACACAGCAGTGCATTTTGACTGCACTTTTTTTCTTTTGTGTTTTTTTTTATTTATTTTTTGCTCTTTTTACCCCAACATACTCTTTTTAGTGCTGACCTCCGGGCATTAACAATCCTACCCCCCCAATCTAATTGCTGAGTGAAAATATGGGTCTTTTATTTCTTTCACCTTGAAGCAGGTTTCTCTGTCACTGCCTGGGTGATATGGACATTTCCTGGGGTGGGGTTCTCTCAGTCTCCCAAAGACTGCACACCATGATGATGTCACAAAAGAGTGACTGGTCGGCATGGGTATAGACTGCAACACTGAATAAGTTTTAAAAGAGCATCAGTTGTGTGCGTGTTTAGTTTTTTTTTTTTTTTTAAATGTTAAATAGTGAGGCAATATTTGAACCTTTTGGGCTTTTACTGCTGTCAACGGCTCTGTTAACTCCTTCCTGCCTGGCCTATAGCAATATGATGGCCGAGTGGGAACCCTATTATCCTGGGAGGACGTCTTATGACATCCTTCTAGGATCATGCCTCGCGTGTGCCCCATGGGCCGCACTCCGGCGAAATCTGTCACCAGCCATGCCCACGGGACAGGGCCGATGACAGATCGCTACACCGGCCCATTGCCAGTGTCGTATGATCGCATTACAGTTGTGAACAATGAATGGCTTCCTTTCATGACATTCATTGCTTACAACTGTGCTGCGAGCTGTCATTGGTCACAGTGATCACATGTACAGCCCATCTATAGCATATGATCAGCTATGGCTGATCACAACAAAAACTGCTCAATGAATCCGTTTCATTAGTAAAAATGCTTGCTTATATCAATGAAATTCGTTGGTATAAGCAATCATAATGCTAGAAATAATCCTGATCACTTGCCCAGAGTAGTACAATGTTACTGTGATAACATTGTATTGGTCTGGTCTCAGGAGTAGAAAAGAAAATTATAAAAAAAAAAAAGTGAAACATTTTAATAAATTTTAGAAAAAATGTATTTATTTTTTTACACAGTCACCAGTCAGTGTCCATGATCACTACTTCACCAGTTATATGGTGAAAAAAATCGGCCATGCTCCCTCATTGGCTCACTGGCTGTGATTGACAGCAGCAGGAACCAATGGCTCCTGCTGCTGTCTAAGCCAAGAGGAGGGAGAGTCCCCAGACAGCTGAGGCTCTCATGTACATATCTCAATCGAGAGGGGGCTCGAGTAAGTATTGGGGGAGGGCTGAGAGGACTACTGCACAGTTTTTGTTTTTTGGGGGTTTTTACCTTCATGCATAGAATTCCTGAAGGTAAAAGTCCTTGAGCCTTTACAACCACTTGACGTTTCTGCTTAACCACTTGCCACCCCGTCACAGTAGATTTACTGTGGCAGCTGCAGGCTCAGCAATGTAAATTCAGGTTGTGGGCCTGCTTCTGGGTCTGGGGTGCGTGTATGCACACCCACTGCTGACCCATACTGTGGTTGGACACAGCATGATTTTGTCAGCAGGTCCTGGCCAATGATTTATGGCTTTACAAACACAGGGCTCTGTACACAGAGATCTGGCCGATTCTTCTTCCTGCAAGGCAGGGAGAAAAAACAATCACGTCTGTTCGTAAAAGCGGCACACAGATTACACATCTCTAGGCAAACATTTAACCCTTTGCCCTTAGATGTTAACCCCTTCCCAGCCAATGTCATTAGTTCACTTCAATGTCCGTCATCATGCCTCCCAGCCAGTATCAGCTAGGGCCAGGATGCCCACCACACTATCACAGTCCCACTATAAGGCTGCATTCACACTTGAGCGTTTTGTAGCTTGAAGCTCCAAAAACGCCCAAACTGAAAAAATCATGATCAGGTGTGAACAGGCACCATAGAGAACAATTGATTTTTTAGGTTTGAGCTTTTTTGGAGCTTCAGAGTTTTGTAGCTCAAAGTGTGAATGCAGCCTAAGGGCTCGTTCGCACTTGACTGTTTTTCCAACTCTTGCCAAACGCCCCTATAGCGTTTGACAAGCGTTGGTCCGGCGTTTGCGGAGCGTTTTTAATTCTCCGCAAACGCCGCATGCGCAGTTTAGCGGGAGTTGCTAGGCATTTGCCAAGCGTTTAAAAACGTCCCACAGACACCTATAATGAAGTTTGAATGGTGTTAACGCTCCGCAAACGCCCCGCAACCGCACCTCAAACGCCGGCCAGGCATTTGCGGAGCGGCACCATAGACTTGAATAGGAGGCTTCAACTCCTCCTGACTCAACCAGAGGCATTCGTTTTGCCACGACGTTAACGCTCCCATTTGAACAGCACCATGTGCTGCAACGTGCAGAATTTCCCAGGTGTTTGGGAAACGGTAAAAACGCTTCCCAAACGCCTGTCTGCCGCTTGCTAACAAGGCTAGTGTGAACGTAGCCTGTCACTGATCACTGCCATTACCAGATTAGCATAATCGCTGAGTAAATTTCAGTATATATACACCATAGTTTGTAGATGCTATAACTTTCACACAAACCTATTAATACACTTTTTGGGATTTTTTTTTTTTTTTTTTTTACGAAGGACATGTAGCAGACTACATGTTAGCATAAGTTATGTAGAAATTAAAAAAAAAAAAAAAAATCTAGTGTTTTTTTTTTTTTGTTTTTTATTGGATATCTTTTTATAAGTAGTAAAAAAAATGTTTTTTCAGAATTTTCGGTGTCTTTATCATTTATGCAACAAAAAATAAAAAAACCCAGTGGTGATCAAATACCACCAAAAGAGAGCTCGATTTGTGTGAAAAAAAAATATCAATTTCATTTGGATGCAGTGTTGCATGGCCGCACATTTGCCAGGTAAAGTAGCTCAGAGCAGAATAGCTAAAAATGCTCTAGTCATTTAATTTTTTATATTTCTGTCTGTGTTGCTGTTGGAGAGTGTCTGGTAAAGTATTGTCAGAAAAGCAGAAAGTGAGGGGCAATTGCTTTAATGATATGTAAATTTGCAGTTACTTGGATCTAAGGCAGCACAGTGGCTAAATGGTTAGCACTTCTGCCTAGCAGTACTAGGGTCATTGGTTCAAATCCCACCCATGGCACCACCTGCCTGGAGTTTGCATGTTCTCCCTGTGCCTGCGTGGGTTTCCTCCAGGTACTCCAGCTTCCTCCCACACTCCAAAGACATGCTGGTAGGTTAATTGAATCCTGTCTAAATTGTCCCTAGTATGTGTATGTATGAATGTAAGTTAGGGACCTTAGATTGTACGCCCCTTGAGGGTTAGGGACTGATGTGAATGTACAATATATATGTAAAGCACTGCGCAAATGGACGGCGATATTTAAGTACCTGAAATAAATAAAAATAAATCTTTCATATCTGTCTAGATTGCAGTAGATAACTACAGTGTGTATGTATATGTGTGTGTATATATGTGTGTGCGTGTGTGTATGTGTATGTATATATATATATATATATAAAATATAATTTGCTTGTGGCATTGGTGTGCTTTGTGAGACTTGCCAGACTCTTATTGCTGCTTTTAGGTGTTCAGTGCAGTTCATGGACAATTATAAGTCCTGGAATTACCTTTTAAATACCCTAATCATCTTTTAGGGGATAACATAGATCTCTCTGGGCTTTTGAGAAACTGTCCCATGTCCAAGACAAGAATTCTATTGGTCTAGGGTATAATATAATACCATTTGTCAGTATAAATTGCATAGCAGTGTGGTCACATGTAACATTTATTATCATTTTATTTTTTTACTTGGATAATTCCCTTGTGACCCTGTTGGGCCTTACAGAGATCACGTAAAGTTCAGTCCTAATTTAGACTGAAAACACTTGATCCCACCTGGTATGATGCTCAGTCAAGGATCAGGTGATTTAGTAGTACACATTTGTCAGTAAATACTTGTTCATATCCATAGAGATTTCCTAACTAGTTGCAAAACATCACATGAGCCGATCAGTTCTTCGCTCTTCTCATTGAGTCGTTGGTCACACCTATCCAACTTTGAAATCGTGCAACATCCAGTGAAGTTGCACAATTTCAGATGTCAGTCTGACTTCAGATGTGACTTGCAAAGACATCTGTTACTTGCAGGACACGTGTCTATGCAAGTTGCACCTGAACTTGCAAAAAGCAGTGCATACATTACTTTCAAAATCGGTGCGACTCCAACGAAGTTGGAATCGCACCAATTTGACCACTTCATTAGTGGACAATGGGGTGCCATCTGTCATGCGATTTTAAAACCGTGAGATCGCATGACAGGTTGCACTGTTATAACTTGGCACTTAAGGAATTGTTGGGAAGATGTCGCAACTAACACCAGCATCTTGCATTGCAGATCAGGAAAGTCCAAGAAGTCAGCAGTGATTAGTGTCCTGTAGTGAAATATGGGCCGATGGATAGAATTACATTTAGCAGGGGACCAGGCATCAAACATGCCTGAAAGTGTGCCAGATGTGAATATTCTGACAAAAGCACTGCTAGGGAACGGGTAGCAGGATAGGTGAGCATTTAACGTACAACTAAACTTTCTGAAATAATGTTTTATTTTACTTTATCTCTCCCTCTTCAGCAAATGCTAAAAATGTTTAGATTTTTTTTTTTCTTTTTCCTTCCTTCCTTCTTGACCTAGGCTGGGCCCTGCTGCCTCCTGGGATTGCTAGGTCATAGATCTCTTGGGATACAGTGTGTAAATAAGCCACGTGCACATGTGTGGCGGATCTGCATATGTGCACAAATGCCGCAGGGTACTACAGGGCCCATCCACCAAAAGCTGGCACCATCTGTGCACACACATGGAAATACGCTGCGTGTGTGGAGATGTGCCATTGGTCTCTACCAGCTCCCAAATGCCTGGAAGAGACCAGCGGCAGATCTGCGCATGTGTCGTTTGTAGAGGCCATTCAGAAGTGGTTGAGTTCTGATTTAGGCCTCATACACATAATTTAATTGTAAACGCTGTTTCTCTTAACCAGAGAAAATTTGCATTAAAAATGCACCTTTTTTTCAAATGTGTTTAGGCGCATTTGGGCTTTTATTTAATTGGCCAGAATTTTCATTTATTCTGGACCTTGAAATGAATTAACGCTCAAGTGCTAAATGCACTTAGGTGTGTTTAGCCGCATTTTACTTTTTTTATGCCCAAAAGTTCCTCTCCTGAAAGCTTTGACTGCCTGTAAACACTGCTGCTCCTAAACGGCGCTAAACGTCTGTGTGTGTGTATGTATGGACACAGGCTTTTATTGAGGTGCGCAAAATGCTAAAAGCCCCAAAAACGTCAGTTTAGGAGCAGCAGTGTGCATGAACCACTAGGCCTTGTTCACACAATACATGCAAAAAAAAAAAAAAAGTATGGAAAAAAAAACTCAGATTTCCCTTGCAGAGATATCCATTTACATGAGTTTTCCTGCACATTGCAGTGAGTTTTATACATGTTGCAGATTCCTGTGCAGAAAAAATCCGCACATGATGCCAGTGTTGTAGCGTGAGCAGGGCACATGGAGAACAATGGTTTTCTTTGTGCTCTTGCAGAACACGTGCAGAAAAACACACATCTTAGCACATGGTGTGAATGAGGCTTCTACCTGTGCGGGTTTCCTCCGGGTACTCCGGTTTCCTCCTACACTCCAAAGACATGCCTGTAGGTTAATTGGCTCCTGTCTAAATTGGCCCTAGTATGTGTATGTATGAATGTGAGTTAGGGACCTTTTGTACGTCCCCTGAGGGTTAGGGACTGATGTGAATGTACAATATATGTAAAGCGCTGCGTAAATTGACGGCGCTATACAAGTACCTGAAATTAAAAAAAAATATATAAATCATAAATGTTCTACTTTTTACAGGCTGCTTTTTTTTTTTTCTGGGACATTCTTTTCCCGGTATGCATAGATGCTCTTTCTCCACAATGTACTCAAAGTGGAGCTAAGCCCACCAATGTAATGGTTTCCCAAAACAAGGCATGCCTTGAATGATAATTTTTACATTTCCTAATTTTCATCTGAACTGTCAAACCGTCAAAGGTCTGGCATCCTAGCTGATCACATGTACAGCTCCATGGCAACTGCAGATCAAACGGAGGATAAGATGGCAGCTTCCTTGTCTGTAAAGGGTGGAGGGTTTAGTTCGGCTTTAATATCTAGTAAGGGTATATAACAGAAAAGTTGTCATGGTAATGACCATACTATTCAAAATTATGTATTTGTATAACTTGTCTTTGTTATAAAGAATGAGTAGCGTTTGTTACTGCTTTTTAGGTTAGCACATGATACCTTTTCAATGGATACTCCAGTCCAAGAAACCGAAGATGTTTAGAAGGACTGCAGTCCATATACTTAAAGGGATAGTTCACCTTGACCAAAGAACTGCCTGTGCAGATAAGGGAGGGGTCGCTGTAAATTAACCCCTAGACGCTGAGCGCATGCAAATATGAAGCCTCTAGGCCTTGATGCCTAGTGGCCGCATATTTGCATACCATTTGAAAATACATATGTGCTGAGAGCGTGCTCCCAGCACATATGTCCGTAACTCGCGGAGCGGTCCCGATCTCCCCTTGCGATCAGGACCTTTTCTGATCATGTGACAGCGCAAAGGGGATAAAACAAACTGCAGCTCTGACTAAATATTACACTTGCTAAAGGTGCAGACCTTTTTAAGTACCTCATGAAGCCTGACTGGAATACTCCCAGGACGTTGTAAAAGGGAGGCCTAGTCATTCCTGTCACCTCCGCCATCACAGGTGTGAGCTCAGAGCTACTGTATCAGGGGAGAGAGAGCATGTGAGGGGGTCTGAATCTGAGAAAAAGCTCACTCCTGTTGTGGTGGGGGTGAGCAGTAATGACTAGGCCTCACTTGGCAACGTCCTGGGAGTATTCCTGTCAGGCTTCATGAGGTATGTAAATGGCCTACACCTATGTCAAGGACATTGTTCAACTTTAGTCAGTGACACACAGTTTGTTTTTATTCACAGAAGCCCCTTACCTGCATAGGCAGTTCTTTGGTGAAGATGATGAACTTTCCCTTTTATGCCCTGTATACACATTTAGAATATCCGACGAATGATCGTCCATTTTTTTTTTTTTTTCTTTTCCTGCATGCTAGTCTCATATCAAAAGTGAAGAGGTTACAAAAATTCTTTATATTCTTCATTATTTTTATTCTGCCATCAATGTATTTGTATTGTATTTGCGGACAAATACTACTGGTTAAACGAAAATTGTACGATAAACATTTTTGTGCTTGTGCCCATTTTTTTTCTGATTGTATTCTAATGATCAGATTATTGTACGATCGTTTTAAAAGCAGGGTTTTTGTACGATATTCTGATCGTGTATATGGGGCTTATAGGGTAATTCACCTTTTTGGGGAAAATAATAAATGCATTATTATTGTCTACAGGAGCCTGGAAAGCTTTTTTTTTTTTTTTTTTTTTTTTTTGGTGACCGGTTCTCTTTTTTTTATTGGGGACATCTCTCCTGTGCTTCACTGAATGTAATGCAGTGCATGTCGCACTGCATTACAGTCTTTCCTGGCCTCAATGACCAGGAATCTGCCAAACGGGGACCCGGAAGTGACATCACATCACTTCCAGGTCAGGACAAGAAGGGGAGGGGAGCGGATTTGTCCGCTCTCCTCCCTCCCCTCCACCACATCCCATGGCACCCACTGAACCAGTCCTGGGCCCGCAGATGGACAAGCAGAGTCCGGGATATATAGCAGGTGGGGGGGGGGGGGGAGGCTGGCACTGTGGGCTGTGTGGAAGCAATCGGGCGGCAGCAGGGCTTAAGGCGAAAAAAAATCTACCTGCCCGGCGCCCGGAACTACATGTCCCAGGCATTGGGTGATAGGAATTGCACATCCCTGTAATGCTAGCAGCCTAAGGATTAAAAATGGTCAATGTTGATTGAGAGAGTGTGGTTCCAGTTAAAGCACAGCACTGTTCCCTTGCTTGGATGGGGGAATCTGTTTGCGTGTGGGTTTTTTTTTTTTTTTTCTATACTTGGCCGTCCGTTCTCTGTCTGTAGAAGAGAAGTATTAATGGTCTTCGGTTCCTCCTTGGAACATAATAATAAGTACATGTACAGACTATATGTGCATTTAGTAACCACTAATGGTACATGAACAGGTTTTGGCCTACTTTGCAATAGTTCCTCCTGGAGTGTTTCAGTGAATCATTAGAGCTGATCTCCAACTATTTTTGAATGCCGTTCTTGATTTATAAAGGTATTCTGTGGTGTATTTCATCTGGAGGTGAATATGTAGCAGATAAGTCTGGCTGTAAACAATGTTTTGGATGGAAGTTGTTCCTCTTGGGGAAAGCTGGGTTGATATCTGCTTTCTGATTTTGATGTGAATTGCGAGATTTGGGAAATATTAATTCCTCATCCAATGCTACTCGTAGTAAAATATTGTCTTTGCAGTGGGAGTAGACCATTCATTTGATGTTTGCTAAAAGTGTTTATGCAGTATAGCCATAATTAGCTGGCAGACTGTGGCCTCTTCTCATTGTAAATGGTATATAAATGTCCTCCCTAAAAGAGACTTGTGCCAACCTGATTGCATTGACGTAAATTAAGGTGGCCATAGGTGTGTGTGTTTTATTTTTTTTGTTTCTATTAGTGAGTGGGTGGGGGGAGGAGAAACGGATTTCTCCATTCACACAAAGCGAATAGAAGAATCCTCCCAACTGAGACATTGTGAATACACTGATCAGCGGCTGCAGATGCTGATTGAGAAGTTTTCCAACATTCTAAAGATAGACTTCTGTAATATGGAGAGGACCATACATGGATACAGATCCAGCCAGTCCTCGATGAACTGGTCAAATGTTGATCCATCTATGGCCACCTTTACTGAGGCCACACCTCCTTCTTCTTTTTTTTTTTTTTTTTTTTTTTTTACACTATAGTACAATCTAATATAGTCTTTATTTCTGTAGTTTTGTCTTTTCAAATTTGTATGCACATTTTGTTAAAGTGGTAGTAAACCTCCAAATGGGTCCCCTGCCACTTTTCAACATAATATGCTAGTATGCACCACGTACTAGCACATTATTACACAATTACCTGCAAATGGAGCCCTCCAGTGCATTGCTGTCATGGCTCCCCCAGCATTTCCATCTTCACCCGTTCTTCCCTCTGGGCTTGCAAGCTCCAGCTATTTGAATGGCCGGGGTTGCAATGACATCACTCTTGTGCATGCACGTGGGAGCCATGGCACAGCAGTCTGCATTGCACGGCATACTGTATGCCCTGAATGAAAAGCGTCACTGTGCATTTGCGGGTGACATCCGCAGCTATTGCCAACTGGAATATCTGTTAAACAGTGCGCGTTTTGGGGGATATTCATTGTACTTACAAGTAAGCTTCACTTGGTGATGTCACCAGGTGCCCCCACCCCTTGGTTATTTAAGAGCTGTCTGACATAGCTTGTATGAAGGTAGAGACCCTTCTGCCTTTACAACCACTTTTAAGTTCTGCTATGTGAATGGAGACATTTAACAAAGAGTAGGTATTATCCCAATTTGGCTGCAAAAATGGAAATACACTTTAAGGCTGTAGTGGAGAGCACATTTGTAAAGTATATCACTGTGCTGTATAAATGTAATGGGTTTTTTTTCTCCTCTGAGAAGCAGCACTATGGCCTTGGTAAGGCTGTTCCAGCACTCTATAAGCGATCCCACTAAATGTGACTACGTTGCATTTTTAAAGCTAGTTGCAGAGATCTGGGGACCTATAGGGTATACATTCAGATAAGCTCTTTTTATGAATGAAGAATGATCAGAATGTGTGTACTGATGCAACATATAAAGTTTAATGTCCACAGTACTTCTTTCTAGATATGTATTTTGTTTCATTACGAATCAAAATTTGGACAATTTTCATATTTCCGAATTACCTGAATCTCAGAATCACAATAATAACAAATTTCAACGCATCCAAAATAAATTATAGCAAAACAATGAATATTAATTTGTTTTGTTTAATTTGTGTGACAGAATGTAGTAGTTTGGGCCTTGTTGAAGCATCCCCAATAACGTAGCATAACGAATGATCCAAATTCTGATCCAATTGTTTTTATTCTATGATCACTTGAATAAAAACAATTGGATCAGAATTTGGATCATTAGTTATGCTACGTTATTTGGGATGTTTCAACAAGGCCCAAACTACTACATTCTGTCACACAAATTAAACAAAAATTAATATTCATTGTTTTGCTATATTTTATTTTGGATGCGTTGAAATTTGTTACTGTTGTGATTCTGAGATTCAGTTAATTCGGAAATATGAAAATTGTAATCAACCAATTCTTTGTGTATTTACATTTTTTCATTATTATAACAAATGCACTACATATGAAATGGAAACCTATTGTAAGACATAAAGTAAGGTTTAAAAGTGAAATGAGTGTGTTTCTGAAAAAACAAAAAAGATGATGATTCCTACTTATTGGATCCATTAGTATCTCCGAATCATAATATACAGAATGAATAATTTTGTTCCATTCATTACTTTCGGATCTATGCGAGTTTATATCGTCCAGTTAGCTCATTCAACTTTTTATTTTGGGTTGGATTATGCAGAGTGAAGAGGTAACCTCCCAAAATAATTAACATTAAAACTAATATAGCCAATCTTCTGAAATAACAAAAGAATAACTGGAAAATACAAATTATTCCGAACAATGAATATATATTCTCTCCCCAAATAACAAACCGTTCCTACAGTGAATCATTCTAACATAACAAATAGGACGAAAAGAAATAATTGAAGGAAACCAAAATTAAGCAAATGTTTACATTATGCATATCTCTACTCTTTTCCTTCTTGCATTTTTTTCCTGGAGTTTGTTGTGTACAATGCGATAGAAGTCTGCTTTAACCGCTTTCTGGACCATCCTATAGCAGAACTACTGCTACAGGGCTGTGGAAAATCACATATATACGTGATTTTCTATTTCCGAGTAGGGGGCGGCTACAGCTGTCAATCACCGGGTCCCGGCAGGAGATTCCCCGCCGGCACCTGGCGATTGCTGTGGAACACTGACAGGGAAGAGGTATTTTATGTAAGCAATACAGATCTCTCTCCTGTCAGCTCCAGCACGCTGCATTGTATTGCTCTGCATAGCAGAACAATACAAAGCAGTGTGCTTACACAGTAAAATACAGCACACAGTTAACCTTTTGATTGCCCCAGATGTTAACCCCTTCCTGCCCAGTGCCAGTACAGTGTCAGTGCTTTTTATTAGCACTGATCACTGTATTGGTGTCACTGGGGATCTTAATGACAGTCAGTGCACCCCCAGTGTCAGAATGCCTGCCACTGTCCCGCTATAAGTCGCTGATTGTCTCCATTACTAGTGTGTATGTATGTCTATATATATGTATATGTGTGTGTGTGTGTGTATATATCTATATATATCCATTTGTAGACGCTATAACTTTCACATAAACCAATTAATGTACACATATTAGGATTTTTTTTTTTTTGCAAAGACATGTAGACATGATGCAATTTGATTTTTTTTTTTTTTTTAACAATTTTTATTGGATATGTTTTATAGCAAAAAGTCAAAATTGTTTTTCAAAATTGTTGGTCTTTTTGGTTTATAGTACAAAAAATAAAAACGCACAGGTGATCAAATACCACCGAAAGAAAGCTCCATTTGTAGAAAAAAAAGGACTTAAATTTCAGTTGGGTGCAGGGTTGCATGACCGTGCAATTGTCAGTTAAAGTAACGCAGCACCCTATCGCCAAAAATGGCCTGGTCAGGAAGTTAGGTAAATCCTCCAGAGGGCAAGTGGTTAATATTAAACTACTGGTGAGACTTTTGTATAACTGGGGTTGGAAATACAGATGCGAACACTTGAAGTGCTACTGTGTTTTATTTTTTTTTCTCTTGCTTATGTTTCGCATCCGCATTTTTTTTTTTTTCACCCTTTTTTATTTCATTTTTCTTTGTTCTGCTGTGAAAATCTTGCACATGCAGTGGGTTAAAAAGTTCTGAGCCTTTAATGCTTTGCTGGAATGTAGGAAACCTACTGCTAGAAGCTCCCTATACTGCACTATGAATGCTGCAGAGCCTTTCATGAAAACGTAAAGTTCCTGGAAAGAAGAGAATACGTAGTCACTTTTACAGCCAATTTTTCGTCCTTGAGCTCAAAGTATGGTGAATGGTAAAAAAAAAGCATTTTAATACATAATAAAATATTCCTTTTTAGTCTGAGTGTTTCCTATGTGTGGGGAATGATGGGGGAGTCTGCTTTTCTGAGAAATGTCCTTTGCAATAAGCAGTGTGCCTACAGAATGGTTTCTATACCGTCCATGAATGTATATTACTAATTTAGTGCATGCCCTTTAAAGAACAGGCCTGGCTGTACTCTACTGAAAAACCGTTCTAGTATGTTCTCTCATTTTAACTGGATGTACTGTACTGTAATTGTAGAGGTTTATTACAGCTCAAGGCTGGGTGAAAGGAAGACAAGGACAAGGGGGGGGGGGGGTGAGCGAAGGTGGACAGCGAAGATAAGGCTTTATTGGTGGTAACAGATAGTGCTGCTGAAATGAGAACAGCTCAGACTGAAATTTTTAGTACAGGACAAAACATTAAGCAGCAAACCATTTCTTGAGCTAGCCCATCAATGACTGCTTTTTAAAGCTCCTTCTCGAAGGATAGCTTGTGGTGAGCATTGAGGGAGGATTTCCACACAAAGATAACTGAAATTTATGTATTTTGGGTCGTATACCAACTTCCTTTCCGTAGCAAGACAGGGGAGCACAAAAAATATGGACTATCTTAGTATCCAAGGAACAACAAGTAAGTATTGTTAAAATCCAGACAGTTTATTATACGTCTTCAAAGTGTTAGCCATAAAGAAGAAATAATAAAATAACTGACAGTTTAGCCAATTACAGTTCATATTAGGCCGCAAAGAGTTCTCCAGATAGGCCGCTGATGACATTGGTTAACCAGTTGCCGACCGCAGATAGCTGAATGACGGCTACACTGCGGCCGGCCAGTTCTGGGAGGGCGTCATATGATGTCCTCCCAGAACGCGCTCTTACACGCGTCCGGCGATCTCCATCATCGCTGTGTCCTACGGACACAGCTGACCACGTGATGTGGTAAAAAGCCAATCACAGCGACTTTTTACCACGTGATCAGCCGTGTCCAATGACACGCTGATCACAGGGAAATGCAATTGCCTGTTCTCGGCTGCACTTTCCTCACGCTGTCAGAACGTGGGGAAAGTGCTGCCGAGAACCGGCAGTTGTCAGAGCGGGGATCGGCACCGATCATCAGGGTATTGATGATCGGTGCCCACCCAACTGTGCCCAGCAGTGCTGCCCACCAGTGCCCAGCGGTGCCACCCACCTCTGCCCATCAGTAGTGCCCAGCAGTGCTGCCAGTCAGTGCCCAGCAGTTGCGCCTATCAGTGCTGACTATCAGTACCCATCATCAGTGCCACCTATCAGTGCTGCCTATCAGTGCTGCCTCATCAACGCACATCAGTAAAGGAGAAAAATTACCTGTTTGCAAAATTTTAAAATAGAAACAAAGAAACCTTTTGTGGGGGGCCCCAAACGCCTCCCCCCCCCCCCCCAATTGCGGGCGAGAAGATCAAACATAGCTGTAGTAATGCAGAGTGCCAAAAGGACAAAGAAAACAAACCGGAATGGAAAAGGGAGAAGGGTAAGGGACAGAAGAAAGGGAAAGAGGGAAACTGGGGAGGGGAAAGGAAGAGGGGGGAGGCTGAAGGTTTGGGATTTTTGAATTATCCATATATAAGATGTGATCTGAAGACACCACAGATTAATGTATTGTACCTCCATCCCAAATGCTGGAAAGATATGAATCCATGGTGCTGTAATCCATTCCAAATGCTGGAAAGATATGAATCCATGGTGCTGTAATCCATTCCAAATGCTGGAAAGATATGAATCCATGGTGCTGTAATCCATTCCAAATGCTGGAAAGATATGAATCCATGGTGCTGTAATCCATCCCAAATGCTAGAAAGATATGAATCCATGGGGCTATAATCCAAAGTGCCACCCACAACAGGATTTAAGGCTGTAATCCAAAATGGGGTCTGATGCAAGAGAGAGCACATTCCATTTGCCATAACCATTTATCTCATGGAGCTCATGATGGGTCCCTCCCAACACCAACTAGGGTCTGCCCATGAGGGGAAGGCACACTAACTGATAACTAGCCAAAAAAAAAATAAAGATTCTTCTTAAAATGAACCTAGATTGTCACATACTTGCCTAATCCAGAGCTGCCAACACCTAGTACACACAATTGCAATGGAAAAGGTGTTTTTGTGTGTTTTTTTTTTTTTTTTTTTATATATATATATATATAGATCTCATTATTATAAGATGCCTTTTTAAGCAGTAGAAAAAAAAATTGGCACCTACAGGATAATATAGTATGCTAGCATGCAGACTTTCCTTGAAACAAAGCCCTTCACTGCTCTCAGGCTCTCAGGCTCTCAGGGCTTCCATCTTCACCCGATCGTCCTTCCAGGTTTGGGGGCTCTGGCTGTTTGAGTGGCCGTGCTGCAATGATGTCACAACATAGAGCTCTGGATGGACAGCACTGTAAATATCTCCTAAACGGTACACATATAGAAGATATTTACTGTACTTACAGGGTAAACCTTATTGGTGTAAATCTGTAGGTATAAATCAAAAAGCAGAATTTACTACTACATTAAAACCTATTTATTTACTTACAGTGCACAGTTTTGTTTTGTGTGGTTTTTTTTTTTTCTCCATAATGTTCTTGTTCATGATAGTTTGTGAGTGGACACAAGTATCCACCAAAATGTTGTTGCCTCTGATAGGAGTGAGTATACCCTGGCACTCAGAAGAGCTCTGGGGAGGTATTTAGATGCTGCCGGTAGCTTTTACTTCGGTCAGTCATTATGGTGCTTTCTACAATGGATGTTCATGAGCACTGCACCTATAAATGGCCAGCCATTCTGGAGAGGCCACAGAGAAATCTTCGGCAACACAATCCCCGTATCTGGTTTAGAAAGGTGGTTTTCCTGAACCGGCAACGCCTAGAAACCGATATTTTTTTTCAGCTTTAGTGCTGATGTTTTGATTCATGCATTGGCTTCCTATGTCTCTTGGGAGCTTATTTACAAAAAGCCAAAATCAATGTTTATGATTTTGATCTATTTATGTAGTGTCTCGGGGCATTTTCTCTACTCATTTTCACAATCTTTCAACAGCCGTAAAAATCTGCAATCCATAGATTATTTAAACAAATTGTGAAAGTCTTTGCCTTTCCAGTGGTTTTTCTCTCGATAAAACATTAAGCCAATCAAATAGGCAGGATGCCTCCTATGTTGCTATGGTTACAGAAAAGCCACATTTGACATTTTTGACACTTTTTTTTTTTTTTTTTTTCAAAATCATGGCTGGCTGAAGATTGAAATTGGTGTTTTTTAAAAACCTTAAATTTCACAGTGGCTTGTTTTAGCAATTGTGTTCTCTTAATATGATGTGTAAGCATCTCTGTATGCCAGCTAGTAAATTATGAACGGCAATCTGTTACAGGCGCTTGATGTTTTCTGTATTCAGTAAATTTCAGCATATTTAATATTTTGCAATATCTATCTGCTTTTTCCAGTGTTTTTTTATTTGATACAATTTTTTTCTCCTGATTCCTTTTACAGATTACCGGTTTACGGTCTGTTTCCTTTATAAAACTTTAAATAAACATGGGTTTGGGCCAAGTTTACTTTAATTATTGGGTCAAGTGCCAGAAATGACCTTTTTCAGTAATACTTTAACTAGTCTATTGTTTACATGTTGATTGTGTAAGCTGAACAAAAGTAAGCAGAGACTGAAACTAAAATAAGTTTGTTCATAGCCTGAAAGGACCAGTTGGATATGCACATAAGTCCTTTTGGTAGAGGCAAGACTTTGCTGCCAACCTGATGACTGGGACTATGACAACTGGTGAGGTCCAAAGAATGTAGCAGGAACATTGGTATCCTTGCACTGCAGATTCATATGTACAGCAAGGAGAATAATACAGTATTGACATCACTAAACTTTGCTTCAAGTCTCATGAGACCAACAGTCAGAGGTGGCAGTGCCTTAGGTGGTCTCACACTGCAGATATATAGCAATAAGCCATACTGCTGGTTTTTGGAGACATTTTATATCAAAAGTAAATTTTTCCAGGGTACTTGAAGGAGTGAACACCAGTCACCTTTGCTGCAGGCCATCTGTGCCAGTCACCTGTTTTGTTATCCCCTCTCTTTGCAACATCATTGTGTTGCTGGAAACTTCACAATTCTCTTTATGGGCAGCAATGTAGAAATGTGCACATCACTGAGCACAAGACTTTGTTACTGGCACAACATATATAAATCCAATATAATGATTGTAATATGTGACCTTGGATTTTGCTGCCCATCTGAACTGTCCCAATCAGGGGCGGACTGACCATTTGGAAACTCGGGCACTGCCCAGGGTCAGTAGGGGGCCCCATGAGATGCCCCTGGTACCTTTTTCATAGGCTTTTTTGAGTTTGGGCAAGGACACAGGGGCCCCATGATCCCCTATTGCCCGGGGGGCCCCATGAGTTGTCAGTCTGCCCCTGGTCCCAATAGAGCTAGACGGGGTGCCGATGTCATGATACTTTTTGTAGCAATGGCACTTTTAACTTGGAGTGTAGATTTTGATCGGTGATCCCTGGTAGAGAGAAGCCTCAAAAGACAAGTAAATATAACTTTACTTAAAATAAACATGCCTTGCGAAAAATACAAGGTTTAACCTCCTTTTAGAAATGCTGGTTATCTTTCTGTCATATTGATCTAGTATCTAAAGCTAGCAAATTTTTAGATACATAAAGTATATATAATTGTTTTCTTTACAGCAGGTACTTACCATGAATGAAAAGTGTCCCGTATGCTGGTGGTTATGAGCAGCTGCAGTTGACAGGCACTCTTCAACTCCCTCTTCCATTCATATCAGTAATCTGTTCCCACAATAAAAAGCACTCTATGAATAGAGGAGGACCTTTCATTCATCTGCCTGTCCTCCATACATAGAATACGTTTCATGGGGAGACTCATTAGTACAGCTTCTTTGAATGATGTACAGAGGCAAAAAGGGCAGTTGTAGTCAGAAGTTGACATTCTTGCCACAGCTTCAACAACTCATTTTGACCCCCGCAGTACCAGAAGATCGTGAATGTGGAGTATTTGGAGGGTGGGGGACAGAGGACTTCAGGTTCCAACCTAGCACAGCAGCCACCACTACACAGGACACTCTTCATTCAGGGCGAGTACCTCCCTGGTGCTTTATAAAGAGAGAAAAATTCCTAAACTTCAGTGTTAATACTTTCTGGCTTGTAGCAAGTGTATAGATTGGGAGGGTTAGGGAAAATCCTATTTTGTGTACTTGTTTCATGCCAGTGATTCAAAGAGAGGATCAGCCAGGCTGCTATCCTTTTCAGATGAGCACTGTGATGGCATTCTTCTCTCATGGCAGATTTCTTTTTTCTTAAAATGGTTAAAGTGTTACTAAACCCAGGACGAGGGGTGGACTGACAACTCATAGGGCCCCTGGGCAATAGGGGATCATGGGGCCTTTGTGTTCTTGCCCAAACTCGAAAAAGGTACCAGGAGCATCTCATGGGGCCCCCTAATGACCCGGGGCCCTCGGACAGTGCCCGGGTTTCCAAATGGTCAGTCCGCCCCTGCCCAGGACCTTGCATTCACTCTATCTGGTCTCCCACAGTACACACAACATGGAAATGCAATTATTTTAGTAAATATAAACTGCTAAATACCTTTTCTCATCAGCAGTTAGAGCAGTCTTGTGACTTTTATAAGTGTTCAGCTGAGCACTGGTTTAAGTTTGTAGGAGGCGTTTTCTTTCTGCTCTAGCATGAAGCAAAACCCCTGACCTCTGTCTGGACAGTGCTGATTGATCCTGTGCTGATCCCATGCACTCTCCCAAGAAAAGAAATTGCCTCTCTAGCAAATCACACCAAACTGAGCATGTGCAAAATGCCTATGGGTAAGTCTGTCATATCAGGAGGTAAGAGGTGGTCTTTTGAAAAAGAGAGGAACAGAGAAGAAAGTATCAAGCAGCCTTTTTACACCGTGTTGAGGATTAACTCCTTAGGTGCCACAGTCAGTATAACAAGCATGCTTTACTGCATATACAGACTGATTTTACTGTGGTGGGATTAGTAACACTTTAAAGTGTAAATGCACTTCCAATTATGTTTTTGCTCTTTATACCCACCTCCTGTACTTGTCTGATCCAGTGAGATTTTCAGCTAGTTCTTGATCCTGCAAAATCTCACTTACAGACCGCACAGCTGCTTGTCAAAATCTTTTGTGCTGACCTGTGCATGGAGGAGTATGTGAGACTGGCTGGTCTCATGTTCTAATGTATGGGACACATGGAGTCGCTTTTCATTTGCTTTTACCAGGGAATTGTTTTCTCTTACAAGTCTGGGACTGCATTTTGAATTTGTCTGAACTTAATCTCAGATGTAAGCAATGTTAAAGCACCTGAAGGCATGCTTGATTTGACTTCCTACTCTAACATATGCACCAACCTTAATTGGCTTTTGTTACCGTTCATAGGTGAATGTTTATCTGGAGTCTTTATCAGAATGATTATCAGAAGGTATTTAAAAATGACAGTTTGGTCAAGCGCTAATTTTAGATTTTAAAAAAAAAAAATCCAGATTTCTTTTCATTGCTCACCAACCATCATTTTGATGCATTTGCTTACCTAAAATGACTACAATAGGCTGTATAATGTGAAGTATACCCTTTATTGCATTTTATGCATTAGAGTAAAAAACCTTAGTCAAGCAGCTCTCTCCTCCTCCCGCCTTCCATTATACTTTCCTGAACACAATCTCGATCCTGCAATGTGCACAAGAGCAGCAAGTCTCTCCGCTCTCTGTCCTCATTGGCTCAAACACAGCAGCGGGAGCCATTGGCTGTCGCTGTTGTCAATCACAGCCAGTGAGGAGGCAGTGGGGGGGGGGTGGTACTGAGCCGTCTTATAGATGCACAGAGCCAGTTCGGGAGTGTGTGTACGAGTGCCCCAAGAGGGAGCAGCTTGCTCTGGTGGCACTTCACGGGGGAAGAAGCCAGGAACGCCAATGGGGGACCAGAGCAGAGAAGGATCGTGGCCGCTGTGCAATGGTTTTGAACACATTAGGAAAGAGAGCGCACCAACCTTGCGCATTACCTCAGTAAACCATAATTTTATTAGATTCAGAATGATACCCACAAACAACGAAGTAAATCAAGCATGTAAGTCCTCAAAGGAACTTTAGAAATGTGAAGCCTGTGCGACTCACATCGTAGGGGTAGACATTCAAGAGTAGGGCTGACGCATTTTGAAGGGGATCCCTTCTTCATCAGAGCTCTGATGAAGGGATGCCCTTCAAAACGCGCCAGCCGTACTCTTGATTGTCTACCCCTACAATGTGAGTCGCACAGGCTTCACATTTCTAAAGTTCCTTTGAGGACTTACATGCTTGATTTACTTCGTTGTTTGTATCATTCTGAATTTAATAAAATTATGGTTTACTGAGGTAATGCGCAAGGTTGGTGCGCTTTCTTTCTTGTTTCACTTTGCAGTACTGGTTGGGCTTCCCCAGCCTTGTTTAGAGCTGCACACCCTTATTCTGGGTCATAGAGCGCTGGAGAGGTTGTTTCTTGTTCCTTTGAACACAGCAGGTACAGGGGTTAGACATAAAAATGGAAATGCTACATGATTTTCAGGTGTGAAAGAGACAACATGTTTCACATTGAAACCAGAAGCTTCTGCTGTGTGATGAGACACCTAGCTAACAGGTGGGAAGCCTCACTTTCGTTCATTTTGTGCGCTGCTAGTGTCAGAGCTTACTGAGTTTCAAGGATGTCAAATTGTAGCTGGTGCCTCTGTACCTGAAGCTGTCAATTTATTTGCCGTGTCACGAGGTATATATATATATATATATATATATATATATATATATATATATATATATATATATATATATATATATATATATATATATATATATATATATATATAATTACACCGAAATTAAAATTCTGGTGCTGAAACCAAAAATTCAAAATGCACTTGGCCGAAATGCGCAGTTTTAATGAATATATATTTTTGGTAAACAAAAAACAATATATACCCCATTATTTTTTTTTTTTAAATGAAAGAGGATGTTATGGCGAGTAAATAGATACCCAACATGTCGCGCTTTAAAATTGCGCACACTTGTGGAATGGTGCGAAACTGCGGTACTTAAAAATCTCCATGGGTGATGCTTTAAAAATTTCTACAGTTTGGCAGTATAAAGTTACAGAGGAGGTCTAGTGCTAGAATTATTGCTCTTGCTCTGATGTTTGTGGCGATACCTCACGTGTGTGGTTTGGACACCATTTACATATATGGACATGGCCTACATATGCATTCAAGAACAGGGGGGACAGGGGCACTTTAAACTTTTTATTATTTTTTTTTTGCTATTTATTTAATGGGGTGTTTTTTTTTTTTTTTTTTGGTTTTTTTTTTGCACTGTCCCTTTTTTAAAAAAAATTTTAATCACTTTTATCACAAGGAATGCATGCATAATTACATAATTAGTGACCGGTCCTCTTTATGGAGAAATATTGGGTCAATAGGACCCCACATCTCTCTTCTGCAGTGTAAAGCACTAGATTAAAAAAAAAGCATTAATCTAATGCTTTAAAAAAAAAAAAAAAAAAAAGTAAGAAATGGCTGGAACTGGAAGTGCCATCGCTCTGGTTCCTCCAAGGTCATAGAGATGAGTGGAGGCCATCTTTCCTTCACTAATCTCTATGCCCAGCGCTGGGATCGTTCGATGGTTTCTCAGGTAAGGCTGAGAAGTACCGAGTGGCGGCACCGGCGAAGGGCAGGGTTTTTTCGGCATCTAGATCTGTGCTTTTTTTTTTTCATATCGGCTGATGGCCGAAAGGGGTGTTTTTTCAGTCAAAACGATTTCTGCAAAAAAAAAAATGTGTGTGTGTGTGTATATATATATATGTATATGTACGTATATGTGTATGTATGTATGTGTATATATATGTATATATATATATATATATATATATATATATATATATATATAAATGTATGTATATATGTGTATTTTATTTATGTGTGTGTGTGTGTGTGTATATATATATATATATATATATATATATATATATATATATATATATATATATATATTAATGTTTGGGTGTTCTAAGCAATTTTCTAGAAACAAATTTTTGATTTTAACTTGTAAACAAAAAGTGTTAGTCATTTTAAAGGGCAGGCCTTCTTCTAACGGAATGGACACCAGAGCTTGAATTGGCTGCTCAGCATGAGCACCTCACACTACAAGGTCTCTCCTCTCCCTGCTAGTCCCTGGGTGTGGTGCTGGTGGGAGGTGAGTAGGAGATGAGCAGCGTATTGTTAAAAACATGTAAAGTTTAAGTCGCCATAAAGCCCCTTTTCGTTTTTAAAAACCCCAGGCAAAAAAAAAAAAACCTTCACCGTATTTAAATAAGGTTTTGGTTAAGATTATTTTTTTGGCTTTTGATGGTTTTTTTTTCTACAGTCCGTAAACTCCCCAGCATGTTATCCTATGTGTTCATGCGCACACAGACTGTAATCAACGTTTTTTTGGCTGGACAAAAAACCTAGGACTTGGGGGTTTCTAGGCAAGTTTTTTTTTTTTAGCTGTAAAAATGCTTGAACGCTGAAAAATGTGGTAAAACGCTGCAAACCAGCCTTTTTGGACATTTTTTTGACCAAAAAAAACGCAAACACCGCTAATGCAAAAAACACTAAACAAAGCTGAAAAACTAAACTTTTTAACGTGACTTTACACAGCTAACGTTACTAGCATTATTAAAATGCCCCGTGAGCATGGAGCCTTACAGAAAAACTTTTAAAGAAACAAAGATGGAAATAGATATCAAATGACAGTGGTGCCAGAGAAAATAGATGCCAGTGAGATTACAAAATACAAACAGATGAAGGAGATGGCCCGATAGGCCTATTGTTACAAAGGCGGTACAAAGACAGATAAGCGGCACAACAGAAACTCAGTGTTACCAATATATCTAGAACATGAACACATGGTAATGCAGGAAAAAAAACTAAAGAATGCAGAATTTGCACGTAAGACATGATCGCAATCCCCCAGAGGGAGGGGGTGAGCCAGGTATTCCATACAAGCCAGCAAAAGAGAGGGGCTGATGAATGCTCAAAACCAAAAAAAGAACAAAAAGCCAGATTAAAAAAAAAAGGGGGGTGGGCGGGTTGTAGGAGGAATGGAATCCCAACCCTAGTTCCGAGTCACCTCAATGCTATTACATAGAGAGCAAGGAGTAGTCCTGGTTAAAATTGTCGTCATAGGCCACCCATGGTTCTCATACCTTCAGGAATTAGACAAGTCATTTAAAAAAAAAAAAAAAAAAAAAAATTTGCACACCCCTGTGATTTTTGAGACCTGTGCATTTTGAAAAACAATAGTTTTGCCACTATCAGAGAAGAGCAAATCGGTGCATTTAAAACCACTTTCTGACCACTGTTTATGGGGTCTTCATTCCCATATGAAAAGAAAATAGCAAATTTATTGCTCACCTCTACTCAGCATGTCATAGAGATCGCTGGGCGCAAGCAATGTACACTGCATTCTGGTGTGAACAAGCCCTGTTTATCGTCTCGCTTTATGTGCCCCTTTGAAATATGTTACTGTTTGAATGGCATCTGTTTCTGCAGTGAACGTTCCCCACTAATAAATGCCTATTTCTAATACTACAGGTCTTTAGTAGGTATGAGGGAGGTGTCAACGTCTTAATCAAACCTTGTGTGTTTCAGCTACTTGGTGTCATGGGTAGCAGCTTCAGGTCACCTGCAGCCTTCATTTCCCACTACAGGCCCAAAAATGTATGTAATAATTACTTTTTACAAAAGTTTTGTGTCTTGTCTGCATTTTTAAATGTTCAGATCCAGCACTAATAAGGTTACATTTTTTTACTTGGCTCAAGCAATAGTGTTCGTTTAAAGTAATGATTTTTGTATTTCAATATTTTTATTAATTTATAAACAGTTTAAGACAGGAGCAACAAAACCCGCCCACGCAGGGGCTATCAATTACACATACAAAAAATAAAAAAATCAGTGCTCTTACACCAACAGAGCAAAAGGTGCGCCCACGCAGGGGCTATCAATGGTACATAAATGACAAAAACATTAGTATAACACTGATAGTAACTCAAACTAAAGGCAGCTATCCAGTGCCACACCAAAAAACAAACAAAAAAGAAAAGGAAAGAGAAGTACAAAAGGAAAAAGAAAACAAGAGCAGGGGTCAAAGAACGCCAATACCAAGCAATAGCACAACCCCAGACTAGCTGGGGGGATCGTGGGAAAGGCATATTGCAACCACGGCTCCCATATTTTGAAGAATTTCCATTGAGATTCGTTACAGATACTCGACATCTGTTCATTGAGCATCATAGTGGTCATACGGTCCCGCACCCCCTGAAGGACAAACGGGCTCTTCCATGCCTGAGCAATTGTTCTAGTTGCTGACAAAAACAAATGGGAAGCCAACTTCTGCTGGTGAGCCAAGAGGCAAAGTAATGATTTTTATGTCATTTAAGGGAAATCTTTCTGCTTTTTCATTTTGTTATTGAAAACGACTCTCAAAATGTTTTGTTTTTTTTTTTTTTTTTTTTTTTTATTTTGCAACACTGTCAAATTTCAAATGTTGCTCTCTTGTGATAGGGCCACCTATGGGATGTGGGTTCAGCAGTTTTTCTCATTACACCATGGTCATTCAGGTGAAGAAAGGACATCAAAAGGCAAACGGCATTACCTTTTAGAAAGTTGTGTATCTGCAAAAAAAAGCTTGCTGAAATCCATTTTTCTTGTAGAAGGTGGAAACACCCTCATATGAAAGTTACAGCAAGTACACACATTGAATTATTATTGTGGCATTTACCTTTAAGTGGTTTAAGATACTACGTTCACAGTTTAGTTCTTGTAAGTCTCAGTCACAGATGAGGAACAAACTTTTTTTTGTCAGGAATTATTGGAGCCGTTGCATGACAACAGGGCAGCTAGATTTGTCATAGGAAGCTCAACAATGATTGCCTACATATCTATTTACGTAAGGTTTCTTTAACCATTATTCTACCAGAACCATTTTTTCTGGTTTTTGCATATGTTAAAATGCATATTTTAGACCTGAAAGTTAGTTAAAATACCCTAACTTTTATTTTCTAAAAACGGAGAGCCTGGAGAATAAAATTGCAGTAGTTGCATTTTTTTTTTAAGTCCCACAATATTGGCACACATGTTTATCAAACCCATATTTTCAGCGATAAAAAAAAAAAAAATACACCAAAGTTACTTGTATAACACAAAAGCACAGAATATTGGCAGTTTTTTTTCCCCTTTGCAAAATATAAAAGATGAGGATGTGACAAGTAAATGGATACCAAACATGTCAAGCTGTAAAATCACGGTGCCTGTGAAACCGCAACCAAATTTGGTGCTCAAAACTTCCCACAGGCAACACTTTTTTTTAAAAGCCTTTAGAGGTTACCAGTTTAGAGTCTGCTATGAACGATGGCCCTGGAATTATTGTTCTCACACCTGCTACATGTGTGTTATTTTTGTTTGTGTGGCGGCTGAGACTTTAAAACTTTTATTTTTTTGTGTGTTATTTATCTTTTTAATTGTATTTATTATCAATGACCTCCAATGTAATTGTATACTGTAATGACAGATTCCTGTTTTAAAGTGAAATTTTAGGTAAAAATAAAATGAACAGGCAGGAATTTTAATACAGAAAAGGTATGCATTGTTTCTCCTGTATTAAAGTTACTTACCTGCCTGTCTGCCCCTATACAGTAAGCCACGCATGCGCAGCTCACTGTACAACTTCAGCAATGCAAAATCTGACTGAACTCCCACGCATGCGCGGGAGTAATGTCATCCCTGCCCAGCCAATGACAGCGGCTGGTGATCTAGACCTGCAAGCCGGCCGCCTGAAGATGTTGGCAGCAGGGCAGACAGCAGCGGGACGCTGCATCGCTGGAGCCGAGGTAAGCATAGCTCCGCTTTGAGATCTAATAGACTCTTGCTGTCTCCCCTCTCCCCCACTGAAGCGAATGGATTACAGATTGTGCTCAGCTAGCTTTTTCCCCAGCCACAGCAGTCAAAGTGACAGCTATACCCACAAATACATGTCACTTCCGTGTCCATTCTCCAGATTTCCCTTTGTTCCACCCATTGACACATGCCATGCAAGGACGTGGGGGAGGGGAGACAACTTCCACCAGAAAGCCCATTTCCAGCTAAATAAATAACCAAACTCCCAGCTGCTATATTAGTGTGATTTAAAATCCCATTCTACCAGCCATCATTTAGAAGCGGCACTAGTACAAAACAAAAAGGTAAAACTATTGCACACTAGTAGCTGGTGGGGCAAATCTGGTCCGTTGGCTCGGCCTCTCGCCATGCGACTGAGAACCAGAGTCAGCAGTGGTCAACCCTTCCTCCATCTGTCACTGCAGTCAGTGCTGAAGCAGCAGAGAGGAATGTGGGCAATCACAGCAGAGGTGCCCATGGAGGTAGAGACCAAGTTCTGTCCAGTCTGTATCTATGTGACTGATCATGTGACTATAGCATGAAAAGCCACCCACTCATTCAAAAGAAGTAAGCGAGTGGAGATCCAGTGCGAGTGTCAGTAAAATGGTAGTCTGCCATGGCATTTTCTACAATATTTACAATGTATGGAATTGCTCTGGGAAGGATTTTTGCACCTCCAAAAGCTTAGCTGAAAAACTCAGAGATGGCATCCGGTCCTGCCTTGTTGCTAGGACGCTCCCAGCCACTACTGCTCTCCCACACCTTCACAGGAATGAGCGCTTTCTGTCATTCAAACCCCCTCACATGCGCTCTCTTCCCTGTCACAGGAGCTCAGTGATGCTACAGTGGAGGAGATAGTGGTCAGTTTGAGGGATCACTCCTGTGATGGTGGGGGTGAGCAGTAATGACTGGGAGTGTCTTGGCAACATCCTAAGAACAAAGCAAGATTGGATGATATGAAGTTTTTCAGGCTGAAAGTAGATGGCCTACACCTAGTGTATTCATTTACAGTAACTCCTTACCTGCACAGAGGCAATCTTCTTTTTTTTTTTTTTTTTTTTTTGTAAAGGTGAACTATCCCTCTAAATGTAGAGCTGGCACTTACAAAGCAAGTCCTGTCATCAGCTGGCAGAACTCTACAAGCCTCTTAGGCTAGGTTCACACTGCTGCAATACGACTTTGATCCAACGTTCTATGCAACTTAGATATGGTTTTTATATTCTATGGGGTCAGAATCGCACCACAGTAGTACAGCAATCCTTTCCAAAATTGCTCTGTTCCGAGTTGCATTGTTGTGAATGGACACCATTGAATACAATGTAATTTCCCTCGCCATGAGATTTTGTGCGACTCAAGTCGTGTTTGAAATCATACCAGTGTGAACCAGGCCTTAAAGCGGAGTTCCAGTCCATTTTGTGTTTATTAAAAAAAAAAACTGTAGCTGCTTACTGTTAACACACACTTGCCTGTCCCAGGGTCCAGCGATGTGCTGACCTGCGCCGTCCCTTCTCTGCCTCTTCTCTCCCCGGTGCCGGCATCACAACTGTTGCTTTACAGCCTGGTGCCCACTGCGCATGCACGAGTCATGCTGCACATTTTGATTGGTCTGGCAGTCTTCTGGGACTTGTGAAAGGTTCCCAGGAGACTGCGGGAGGAAGGAGGGGGCTGAACATCCGGCTCACTTTGCCGCGGAAGTGGGAGTGGGTATCTGTCAAAAACAGGTATCCGCTCCCCCCTCCCACCCAAAAGGTACCAAACATGGCAGAGGAGAGGGAGGAAACAAGCGGAGCTTCCACTTTTGAGCTTCTCAAACACAAAGCTGAAACAGCTGATCAATGGAGATTTAAAAATGGAAGTAAAGGCTAATATATGTTTGGTTAAAGACGTTTCCTCCCATCTTCCTCATACCTATGCTACATACAGTATTGTCTGTAAATGACTGGTGTGAATTTTCTTATCAGTTTTGGTATGGTCACATGATCTCGAAGCTGCCACTCCCCTGTGTTGTTGAGCTTTTGACAACGGGGCTGAATTCACAGGGCCATGACATCACCCATTGTCTCCCATTGCCCCTCTGTTGTCAGCATTCCCTCTCATCTGTAGCAGCTGTTCACAAACGCTGGGGACCCACAGCTCTGATCATGTGACTGCACCAAAGCTGATTTAAAAAAAAAAAAAAGTAATTGCATTAAACTCTTATACAAAAATTTGTATAATAGGCAAGAGGAGGGCGAGACGCACCTGTCATAAGAGAAATCTGGATGCTTCTGTTTACTTTTTTCTATAAAGAGCATGTTACTTGGCTGTGTCTGTCTGCTTTTAATACATTTGAATTGCAAATGCAAATTTTAGGTTTAGTCTGGCTATAGATGATTGTGTGGTGTTTTTTGGAGTTTTTTTTTTTTTTTTTTTTGCTCAACTTGCTGGCTGAATGGGGGAAAAATTAGCAGATTCCTCCACCCACAAAAAGCTGAATGGAAAAATTAACTCCCCCTTTTCCTTGGGACATTGTGTTCTGACAGTTCGGCACTGTCAGAATACCTATTGATCATCGGCTACAGCCACTGATCGACAAACTGCTTACAGCTTGTTCATTCAATGATCGACTTCTGGCGAACAGGGTTGGCCACACACTGATTAATATTTGGCTGGTCCCTGCTGAACCATCTGTGGCCTCCTGTAGAAAAGTCAGAATACCTCATCTCTGTACTTGTTTGAGATAAGTAATTCAGAAAATGTTAAAGCCAAGATATTAGTATGACAGTCAGGCAACAAGTATTTTCAAAAGAGAAGGACTGCAATGGCAGCCTCTATTTTATGACGGGTATACTTTAGGGACACAAGTGTAGGGGTTTTCCATTCTCGTCAGATGTTGAATGTCCCTTCATGGGAAAGAAGATTGTTTTTTTTTTAGTGAGTATACACATTGAATTATTGTGTCATTTTGGTATTTTAACTGATAACTGTCACATTTTTATGATGGCTGTTCATATATGAATTTGTAATATTTTAGTGTCAGTCTGTTTAGTCAAGAAGCCTGATAAACATCCTTGCTGAGATAAACCAGATAGGAACGCTAATTGTTTTTGCTTGCTTGGAACGGAATGATAGACTTTTCAACAAGGGAGGAAAAGAGTGAAGCACAGTCACTGTGCAGCACTGCATCAGTTCTTTTTTTGCTTTTAAACAGACTTTGATGGAGTTTTTGTTTTACATTAAAGGATAAGTTCACCTTCGGAGCATACGTTGTGTGCAAACAGCCAGGACGAGATTTGTACTCTATACAAAACCATGACTGCCGTTGCCGCTGTTCACTGGTAACAACTCGTACAAGCGATTACATACGATTAGGGCCTGTGTTCGACCCTAGATGTGGGTAGTTTGAACCCAGAGCCAGTGTTCTCTGGCCTCATACAAAGTGGACACTGCTAATTGTCCAGTGTCTATGCAGCCACAGTAGAATGCTGCTACGTCCAGATGCGATTTTGATCCCTTGTGAATGAGCCCTATATGGCTAACTGTACATCTAGTGGATGCTGTTGGCAGGAAATATATGAGCTTGTCTTAGCTCTACTTTTTTTTATTTTGGAGTATTGGCCTACTTATACCTTCTGTTTGACTATGAAGCTACCATTTGACTTGAGATGACATTCACTCGATCTGCTTTTGCCTGTGCTGAATAGCGATCTCATGTCTATGTGAGCAATGCACAACAACACTTGGAAAAAACCGATTGGGCAGATCTGTGCTTTCCTATTTTTGAAGATCATGTCTGTCAGCCATGGGCATTTTTGACAAAGCCCCATTGTGTTTGAAATGTTTTTCTCTGTGTAGCCTTTATAGGTTTGTTATGCAAATGATGTTACTTTCTCCCACAGTTACTAGGAAATTTACTTTAATTCAGTTAAAAGCCAAACTTGCCTAATACAAATGTTTTGTTTCGGGATATTGATTTTTCTATTGTTGTCTGAGCAAACTGAAGCTTTTCAAACATAAGGGCACATGGTTTCATTTGTAAGGTGTTTCCTTGTTTCACAGATTAACTCCACTGTTTGTTGAAATTGTAAACCTTCATATTGTGTTACCTAGGCATCTCTTTATGTACCATAATTATGTAAATGTATGTTGTAAGTATGTGTCCAGAATCCATGGTTAAGATCCTTTCGGTCACAGTACAAAACATAGCCTTATAATATAATTATTACCAGTCATTTTTACAAATGATTTGCATAGTATAAAAAACTCATATTGTAGATGTTCTACAGTACCTTGAAACAGTATTCATACCCCTTTAAATTTTCTCATGTTACAACCAAAACAAATGTGTTTTATTGGGATTTTATGTGATAGATCAACATAAAGTGGTATATGATTGTGAAGTGGAAGGAAAATTGATAAATGTTTTTCAAAATTTTTTACAAATATCTGAAATGTGTGGCATGCATTTGTATTGAGCCCCCTTTACTCTGATACCCCTCACTAAAATCTAGTGGAGCCAATTGCCTTCAGAAGTCACCTAATTAGTAAATAGAATCCACCTATGTGTAATTTAGTCTCAGTATAAATACAGCTGTCCTGTGAAGTCCTCAGAGGTTTGTTAGAGAACAAACAGGATTATGAAGGCCATGGAACACACTAGACAAGTCAGGGATAAAGTTGTGGAGAAGTTTAAAGCAGGGTTAGGTTATTAAAAAAAAAAAAAAAAAAAAAAAAATCAAAGCTTTGAACACCTCATTGAGCACTGTTCAATCCATCATCCGAAAATGGAAAGAGTATGGCACAACTGCAAACCTACCCAGACATGGCAGTCCACGTAAACTGCCATGTCAGGCAACTCTGGAGGCGCTGCAGAGATCCACAGCTCAGGTGTGAGAATCTGTCCACAGGACAACTATATTAGTCATGCACTCCACAAATCTGGCCTTTATGTTAAAGTGACAAGAAGAAAGCCATTGTTGAAAGAAAGCCATAAGAAGTCCAGTTTGCAAGTAGCCATGTGGGGGACACAGCAAACATGTGAAAGAAGGTGCTCTGGTCAATTAAACTTTTTGGCCTAAAAGTAAAGCGCTATGTGTGGCAGAAAACTAACAAAGCACATCACCCTGAAAACACCATCCCCACTGTGAAACATGGTGGTGGCAGCATTAGGTTGTGGGGATCCTTTTCTTTAGCAGGGACAGAGAAGCTGGTCAGAGTTGATTAGAAGATGGATGGAGCCAAATACCGAGCAATCTTAGAAGAAAATGTTAAGAGTTAAAAGACTTGAGACTGGGGCGGAGGTTCACTTTCCAGCAGGACAACGACCCTAAACATACAGCCTGAGCTATGAGGGAATGGTTTAAATCAAAGTATATTCATGTGTTTTAGAATGACTCAGTCAAAGTCCAGACCTAAATCTAATTGAGAAGCTTTGGTAAGACTTGAAAATTGCTGTTCACAGACGATCTCTATCCAATCTGACTGAGTTTGAGCTACACTGCTCAAAAAGATTAAAGGAACACATCAGATATCAATGGGGAAACATATCATGCTGGATATCTATACTGATATGGACTGAATGATGCAGCAGGCTAGTCCATTTTGCTGAAATTTATTGCAGCAATTCAAAATGGTACCCAGTAGTTTGTATGGCCCCCATGTGCTTGTATGTATGCCTAACAATGTCGGAGCATGCTCCTAATGAGATTACTGATGGTGTCCTGGGGTATTTCCTCCCAGATCTGGACCAGGGCATCACTGAGCTCCTGGACAGTCTTGATAGGCAACCTGGCGTCGTCGGGTGGACCGAAACATGATATCCCAGAGGTGTACTATTAGATTTAGGTCAGGCGAGCGTGGGGGCCATTCAGTGGTATTCCTTCATCCTCCAGGAAATGCCTGCATACTCTCGCCACCTGAGGCTGGGCATTGTGTACCAGGTGGAACCCAGGACCCACTGCACCAGCGTAGCGTTTGACAATGGGTCCAAGAATTTCATCCCAACACCTAATGGTTGTCAGGGTGCCAGTGTCTAGCCTGTACAGGTCTGTGTGTCCCTCCATGGATATGCCTCCCCAGACCATCACTAACACAGCACCAAAACGGTCATGCTGAACGATGTTGCAGACAGCATAACGTTCTCCACGGCTTCTCCAAACCCTTTCATGTCTTTCACATGTGCTCAGGGTGAACCTGCTCTCATATGTGAAAAACACAGGTTTCCAGTGGCGGACCTGCCAATTCTGGTGTTCAATGGCAAATGCCAATCGAGCTCTATGGTGCCAGGCAGTGAGCACAGGGCGCACTAGAGGACGTCAGGCTCTCAGGCTACCCTCATGAAGTCTGTTTCTGATTGTTTGGTCAGAAACATTCACACCAGTGGCCTGCTGGAGGTAATTTTGTAGGGCTCTGGCAGTTCTCATCCTGTTCCTCCTTGCATAAAGAAGCAGATACCGGTCCTGCTGATGGATTAAGGACCTTCTACGGCCCTGTCCAGCTCTCCTGCAGTAACTGCCTTTCTCCTGGAATCCCCATGCTCTTGAGACTGTGCTGGGAGACACAGCAAATCTTCTGGCAATGGCATGTATTGATTTGCCATCCTGGAGGAGTTGGACTGCCTGTGCAACCTCTGTAGGGTCCAGGTATTGCCTCATGCTACCAGTAGTGACACTGGACCTAGCCAAATGCAAAACTAGTGAAAAACAGTCAGAAAAGAGTAGGGGAAAAATGTCAGTGGCCTCCACCTGTAAAACCATTCCTGTTTTTGGGGGTTGTCTCATTGTTGCCCATATAGTGCACCTCTTGTTAATTTCATTAACACCAAAGCAGCTGAAACTGATTAACAACCCCCTCTGCTTCTTAATTGACCAGATAAATATCCCAGGAGTTTAAGTGTCTTGATGCTATACTCTCATTAAAAAGTGTTCATTTGATTTATTTTTAGCAGTGTATTTTGCAAAGAAGAATTGCTAAAAATTTCACTCTCTAGCTGTGCAAAGCTGGTAGAGACATCCCCAAAAAGACTTGCAGCTGTAATTACAGAGAGAGGTGGTTCTACAAAGTATTGACGCAGGTGGACTGAATACAAATGCACACCACATTTTCCAGATATTTCTTTGTAAAAAAAATGTGAAAACTATAATTTTCCTTTCACTTCACAATTATGTGCCACTCTGTGTTGGTCTAATCCGCATAAAATCCCAATAAAATACATTTATGTTTTTGGTTGTAACATGACAAAAAGTGGAAAATGTCAAAATACTTTCTTTAAGGCACTGTATACAGTACATCATTGTAATACTTCCATTGGTGCCATGTTTTTGAGGAAAGAACAGGGTTTTTTTATATATATATAAATATATATATCCATATCCCCATTGGTTTGGTTTAACCAGTCCAACCATTGTTGGTTTAATTACTATATACAAAAAATCAGGGTGGATAAAAATCAATAATTTTTTTTATAAAAATCTGTTTGTTTGTTTTTTTTAATTTAAATCCGATTTTTTTTTTTTTTATGTAAATCAGATTTTTTTTAAATAAAATGCTTTTTGAGGAAAATATATTACCATCCAAAGGTTATTCCATCATGAAATAAAGATTAGTTTTTTTAATTATGTAGAATAAGGCTGTATATGTTTAATTCTGTATATGTTTAATTTTTTTGGTAAATAAATTCCATTAATCCATTCACAATGTCATGCTCCTCCAGAGGTTTTTGTAAGATTGGGCAGTTTCTCTGCCTACAAGATATTATCACAGATGTTTGGTTTACTTTTGCAGTTCTCACAACTGAATTTGACTCAGCGGAGATCACATGCCTCTTCTTCACAGCAAAAATGTTATAACATGAACAGAGTTAAGAAAAAGACCTTAATCCTAACTTCTACAAACTTATGAATACAGAATCAACCCCTTCAGTGCTAAGTTTCAAGAAGTTCAGTGAATAGAATAGAAACAATATTTTTCTGATTGTTTGGAGTGGAATAGATCTGCACAAGAAAAAAGTGAAACTAAGTGTGAGGAGGAAGGGGCTGACAGTCTAAGTTTCTTAAAATATATATATTTTGTTTAGCCAAATTAGTTAACAAACATGGATGTTTAAGCAAATAACATATGCTGGAATGTTATAGTTTCAGTTGAATAAATCTATTTAAGTTGTTATTAAGGTAATGATTATTTTTCTCCTTCCTAAGTACAACAGAAAAGTTGTCCAAATATGAATGATTAACCTATTAAACTGGGGATAAAAAAACTAATATGAAAAGTTATTCTAAAAATCTTCATCTACTTGCATATTAATGTTATACCAGCAAGAATTAGTCTTTATGTAGAAAACTAGGATTTAAATCAAGCCTTACTGACTAGTGATTTAAATCAGTTTGATTTAAATCAAATCCACCCTGCACAAAATGCAATCTTTTGAAACTCACCTAATGCAAGCATGTAGTTTTAGTTTATGATCATTCATTTCTCAGTCACTTTCTCCAGCCTCTTTTTAAAAAAAAAAAAAAAAAACTCACCTCATTTCATAATTTGTCATTGTTCTCCCTTAGGCAGGCCATAGGCGATGCAATTTTCTTTCCTGCCAACCTGACAGTGGAATCCCTCCCACCAGGACAAGACGGTGAATATTGCTAGTGGCTATAACAGCCGATAGCGATAATTGTATGTAAAATCCGGCAGGCTGATTGTACCCAAGTTGATTGATCAATTTGGGTACATTCAGCCTGCCCATATGGTTTGATTCATGGCTGGTTCCTACTGAACCGGCCAAGATTTGAACTGTCTGTGGCTGGCTTAATCCTACTTTATTAATTTGAGATTGGAGGAGCAGGGCATTAAAAATTTTAATGGAAAATTTCCCCACCCCACCAACTCCAGCCAGATTTTATATTGGGAGAATGTATCATTAATATATTTATTTAGGTGTTTGTATATAGAACTATATTTTGAGGATACGTGAATATTGATATACTAAATTTCTTTGATTCAGGAGTATAAAGATGCCAGTTAGCCTGTGGGCTAAAAATTACGAGCACTTAATATGCTCATTATTGTTATTTGTTCGGCATTGAAGTAACTTTTTTTATTTTTTTATTTAACCAAAATCCGAAGCTGAGCATAATAGTAAATTTTTAGGTTTTGATTTGAAGGGATAACACAATTAATGTCTGCCCTCTTCTTCTTCTATACAGTTTTATTTTAATGCTACTCACGCATACTTCACACTATTTTTCTTAATGAATTGATGTAAACTCACAAATTGTATGCACTGAAGCTTGACAGTTGTGGTTTATGTAGCTGATATCTCCACTCAATACAGCATTAGGTATATTTAGAATACATAATTTAAGAATAAATGTTTTAAATTTAGAGCACTTAGAAATTTCCATCTCTTGGATTTGAATTAGACCTAGTAAGATATATATTTCCTGAAGTATGATGAATGTTGTTCATTTTCTGCATAAAAACATTGTTCTATTTTGAAATAATGAGCCAGTGTGCGTAGTAAGCAGAATTGAAAGCATATTCAGTCAGCCATTCTCAAACAAAAACAGTGTTTTCCTGGGTGATGAGTCCTATGAACCACTTTTAAACAATTTAGGCCCGTACACATGATCAGAAAAAGTACAAAAAAAAAAAGTTTTCAAATTGATCGTACAGTAATATGATCGTTAGTACACAGCTTTCAAGAGCCGATCAGGGCAGGTCGTGTGATGGGACAAGCAGCAAAATGTTTCTCATATCATTATTTCGTTTCATGGGGACAGTTTTCATCCAAAAATATAATGCAGTACTTCCAAATTTTTATTCTGTTGCACAAATTCTTTCCAAACTTTAGGAACCTTTTAATTTTCAATATGGAGACTATCATGCCCAAAAAAAATATATCATATATACCAGGCTTTAATGTAAAGAATCCCAGAATAGTCAAAGGAACACGAATGTGTTAATTTTTAGTGTGTGTGATTTTTCCATTTATTTTTTAAAGAAACCGACTGTGTGTGTGTAATATATAGTATAAGTGTGCTTGAAGGGTCCATTGGTGCTGGCTACTGGGGGATCTATTGTCAATGAATGGGATCTATTGTTGAGGGAGGGGTCCATTGTTGCTAAGGGGGATCTACTGTCCCTCTTATTTCTAGCTGCTGGAAGGTCTAATAATGCTGGCTACTAGAATATCTATTGTTGCTGGTGTGGGGTCTGTTCCTTGGGGTTGATCTTGTGTTGCAGGGGGTCTGCTGTTGATAGGGCAATCTACTCTTGCTGGTGGGGGGGTCGATTGTTGCTGGGAGATCTATTGTTGCAGACTGCAGGGGACCTATTTTACTGCTTTTTTTGGTTATCATTGACAAATTCCCAGCAAATTACTTAACTCAAAATTATACTTGGTTCTGTTTTCTATAAAAGGTGCGGTACTAGGAGGTGGATAGGGGGTGGAATGAATAGACAGTGGTCAGAAGTGGGTAAATGGCGGAGACAAGAGGTGACTCGGAAGGGGGACTACCTGCACCTCTTCTCTGAGGGGGGGGGGGGGGGGGGGAATCCCCTGTGTGTATATGTATGTACGTATGTATGTATACACACTTCAGAATTCTTTCCACCTTTTATTGTAATTTTATAATCCGTGCAATCCAATTAAAAACTGAGGTCAAAGCTTTGGAATCATTTATTACTAGGGGTTCCCTGCTTGAGTAACCAAACCTTTTTTTCCATTGCTTACTTTTCTAAATTGGATTAATTTCTCCTCTTCTGATATAATAGTAGTGATGTCAGATCCATCCATATGAGTAGGTCACAGTGGCAGTTCTAATCTGGTTTTTAAAGAATGCTGAGCTGTGGGAGAGAGCGGGACATCACTATGTAGCAGGTGGATAAAAATCAATGATTTTTTTTAAAAAATCAAAAAAATCCGATTTTTTTTTTTTGGCTATAAATCCGATTTTTTTGGATATAAATCGGATTTTTTGGATTTAAATTGGATTTTTTTGAATAAAATGCTTTTTGAGGAAAATATATTACCATCCAAAGGTTATTCCATCATGAAATAAAGATTAGTTTTTTAATTATGTAGAATAAGGCTGTAAATGTTTAATTTTTTTGGTAAATAAATTCCATTAATCCATTCACAATGTAATGTTCTTCCAGAGGTTTTTGTAAGATTATTGGGCAGTTTCTCTGCCTACAAGATATTATCACAGATGTTTGGTTTACTTTTGCAGTTCTCTAAACTGAATTTGACTCAGCGGAGATCACATGCCTCTTCTTCACAGCAAAAATGTTATAACATGAACAGAGTTAAGAAAAAGACCTTAATCCTAACTTCTACAAACCTATGAATACAGAATCAACCCCTTCAGTGCTAAGTTTCAAGAAGTTCAGTGAATAGAATAGAAACAATATTTTTCTGATTGTTTGGAGTGGAATAGATCTGCACAAGAAGAAAGTGAAACGAAGTGTGAGGAGGAAGGGGCTGACAGTCTAAGCTTCTTAAAATATATATATTTTGTTTAGCCAAATTAGTTAACAAACATGGATGTTTAAGCAAATAACATATGCTGGAATGTTATTGTTTCAGTTGAATAAATCTATTTAAATTGTTATTATTAAGGTAATGATTATTTTTCTCCTTCCTAAGTACAACAGAAAAGTTGTCCAAATATGAATGATTAACCTATTAAACTGGGATAAAAAAACTAATATGAAAAGTTGTTGTTCTAAAAATCTTCATCTACTTTCATATTAAAGTTATACCAGCAAGAATTAGTCTTTATGTAGAAAACTAGGATTTAAATCAAGCCTTACTGACTAGTGATTTAAATTGTGATTTAAATCAGTTTGATTTAAATCAAATCCACCCTGCTATGTAGCGGTCCTAGTGAGAAGAGCCTCAGTTGTGTTTTGGTGATGGCACGTTAACACCTAGAATAATCATAAAATTCTTCAGTCTGTCCAGGTAAATCATACTGAACCTTGTTTATAAAACTGACCAAGGGAAGAAATGTAGTCAACAGTTTACATTGCCCCATAGCACTTTTTTTTTTTTTTTTTGAGCAACATGCCGTTTCAAAAACGCATCCTCTAACACATTTTGAAGTGAGGCTATGGTTCAGATCTTAAGATCTGGATTTTAATGATACAAAATTCCTTTAATATACATTTTAATTACCGTAAATATTTCAAATTTATCTGCAGATTAATCGTAAGTCAATTTTCCGACAGAAGCATAATCTTATTCTCTTCAGCCTATAGTAATAAAGGAGTATGCTTTGTACTTTCTATATATTTTAGCAGTTACAGAGCTTCAAGGCCAATAGGTCTGTCATTCAGGGTTAAATTTGAAAATTGGGTACAAGGTGGTGGACTATATGTTGGCCATACTGTAGCACTGTGGTAAGGAAAGTGAATCCCTTGTAATAAGTGAAGCCAGAATCTTGAGGGGAGAACAAAGGTAACAGCAGACATCTTATGGAGTCTTCTAGACAAAACTTTAAAGTTTTAAAATTGCTTATGAGTTTGAATTGTTTTCAAATTTAAACAAGTTTAACAGTGGCAGCATGGCCTGTTTTTTGGAAAGTACAAGAATCTTTTATAACATTTCCTTCAGGTAATTTCTTTTTACAAGTCAAATTCTTGGCAGTTGTCCAGTTTGAACCTGATTTAGTAATACAGGACAATTTAAATAGTCTTCGTTAACTATTTTTTCATGTTAGATGAAAAAGGTATTTTCCAATGGGCTTCTGCTTTTGGCAGAATCCTTGTGTACCTTCATGCTTTGAATTATGGACTTTTTATATGATGTTCCTTATGTTCAAAGTGGGTAGCTAATAACAATAGAGACAGTTTACTGCAGTGATTTCTCTAGGGTGTGACTGGGAACCTCAAAGGAGAGCGTGTGCAGAAAAATATAGAGTTGTTTTGTTGTCTACAGCAAGTCAAATTTTAGTGGGTGGGATGTGTTGAGAATGAAAATGGTAAGAAAGAAACCATCACATTATTCAGTCGTGCAGAGGATGTATTTTTCAGAAAGATGTAAATAGGAAAGGTTTTTGTTAACCTGGCAGGGTTTTGGTTACCATTCAGGCCGTATAGACACAGCAAAAGAGTTGCAAATACCCTCTTCCTTGAAAGAAAATCTGTGTAATCAGGAAATGGTGCATGGGAGAGGAACTCTGCTAGCTTTAATTGCCATTGGGGACTTCTGATGTGAAAGGGAACAAAAGGAAGACTTGACCTTTATGTCTTAAAGGGAAGACGTTGTGCTGTCTAGGAATGCCTTGTGTGTTTCATGAAATGAGTCACTCTTCATCAGGGGACAGCCCATGTTTCAGCTTGTGCTTTGCTCTTCTTTTGCTGTTTTTACATCCAAAGATGTTATGATTCACTTAACAAAGTGTGTATGTATATTAGACACTTTTTTTTTAATTTATTATTTTTTTTTAAATCGTTTGGTCCACTTGAAATGAAAACACTGCAAATACTTCCTTTGTAACATTTGTGAGGTCCCTTGCTGGCATCTTCTGCCTGAGTTCTTCAAGGTGCCTGGACTTGCTTTACTGGCGCCGGATAACGTAACTCCTGCTCATGTGAAGGAAATCATTCCTTCCCGGCACCAAGGCGCCATGCCGAGGATGCCATCCTTCCCGGCACCAAGGCGCCATGCCGAGGATGCCATCCTTCCCGGCACCAAGGCGCCATGCCGAGGATGCCATCCTTCCCGGCACCAAGGCGCCATGCCGAGGATGCCATCCTTCCCGGCACCAAGGCGCCATGCCGAGGATGCCATCCTTCCCGGCACCAAGGCGCCATGCTTTTGTCTTATATCACACATGGATGACGAGTATATTTTCCCACAGCAACAAGTTCAATGGTTCTTTTCGAGAGAGAGATAACAACATTTATTCAGATATCATTACTTACAACAGATGACAAAAATCCAGATGAATATTTGTAAATATTACAACAAACAACCCTCAGGCTGGGTTCACACTTGTGCGGTATATCGCATGTGATTCGCACAGGAGCTGCACCGCATTCCTGTGCATACTACATGCAAATTATGTGCAGTGTTATTGGAGCCATACATTTTGTATGGCTCAAATCGCACTGCATCCACACCAAAAAGATGCGTGACCCTTTGTTTGGTCCGCACTAGAATTGGATCACATGGGTATTCACACCCATGCAAACTAATTCTGGACATCGCACTGCGTTTTGCGGACTGATTTCAGGCTGTTAAGTTAACATACACACCCGCAATGGTTAGCATGAACAGGGTGCGACTGTGATGCGGTGCGGAATTTGCACAGAAAACGCTGTAAATTTCGCACCACATCAGTGTGGACCCAGGCTCAGAGTCCCATTTAAGATACTTCATATCAAACATGGAGATACTACACCGTCCAGCATATGCCCATTCTATCATATGTACCTAGGGTAGCTTCCATGCATGCAATAATGCGAGTTATGATCTATACCTGTGCTTCCATATTAATAAAAGCTAGAAGCTCTACTTACAGCCAAAAAATTTCCCTTCATATACAGTTTACGATCAGTAAGCAAAGCTGGAGGGGTTTCTGATTGGCTGGCAAAACACTTTTGATCTTAACATGAAAAGACTTCACTTGCCATTACTGTAAATAACAATTAAGGTCACTATAGTGTTTACCAGGTAAACAAGTCACCCTTTCACCATTTCCCATGAATACATCCTCGAGTCTAATTACCATCAATAGATATTTCCTGTATGGTCAAATCACAAAATCACGTTCTTTATCATCCGTAACTGTGTAAACAATGCACCCTTTGAATCGTCTAATTAGATGAACAGACTATTCCCCAAATACTAAGTTGGCCTTACATAAATTTAACATAGAAAACAGTTCTTTTGATGCGTAAAGTGGTCTTGTCACTGGCCTGTGTATGTTCATTCAATATATATATATTCTACAATACACACACAATTTATTTATTACACACAATATACTTCACAAGCTAAGCATGTAAACTGAGCAGTGTACAGAAGGCAGGCAAGTTTGTTTTATTGCAGAAGAAACCTAACATGTCGTCTTCAATAAATACCCTGCCTGTTTTTTCTTTAGTTCCACTTAAAAAAGGTTTATATAATTTTTTTTTTTTTTATTTGGGTTTTATGAAATTTTATGTTCTATAAAAGTATTTTGCAGTATATTAGACATTTATATATGCTCATTTGAAATTGCTTTATGTTTATATGCCTGAGACACAAACTTTAAAAGAATAACTGAACAGCTGAAATGCTTGGCTTTTCTGGAGAAAATTCTAACTTGGGTATGTTTTTGTGCTTGCCACCTTTCTAAAGAGCATTGGCTTTTGGTCATGTAATTGAAAGGATGAGAATTTTAGACCGGCTTATCTTTTCCTCAGGAGAAATCACGTGACCTCTTGCCTTGGCAATTTATATATGGTTCTAAAAATATTTAAATCTATTTTTTTCTGTTTTCTTTTAATTGTGTTAATTTAAGTAGAGCATAAGGCTAGGTTAGACCCAAGGGGTCTTAGGATAGTAGTACTTTATCAGCAGCACAATGTAAAGCCCTATTTGGCAATCATAAGTTAATTCAAGGAGGAAAATCTTTTCCACTTCCACTCCCAGCATGCTATTAATTTCACTTTTTACAGTTAATTATTGCATACCTTGAAGAGTGCTTTAATTGACTCTGTATGATTTGAATTCACCGATTTGTAAAAATATTTAAGGGAAATTAACTGATGTTGAGTTCATATGTCACAACAGTGGCTTTAATTTGTCATTTTTGAAAAGCATTAGTTACATGTACCTTTCTAATTCATTTTGCAGAAAGTTACATTTATTATAAAGATATTTGTTAGAAAAATGGGACGACTCTGTATCATTGGATCCTCTCCCCTCTGTGAAGAGGGCCAGTACCTCCTGCCAGATTTCAGAGTCCTTATCCTGCTGCTTGAAGTACTTGGCAGGACTCACAATCACCACAAAAACTGAATGATTTCCAGCAGGTAAAATCTAGTTGCAGATCCTGCATAAAATTTTGAGTTATACGCTCAATGGGGGCGATGGAGATAGATTCTGACTATGTTAACAATTAAGTGCAGCGCTATCAATAACATAAACACTAAATAAATTTGATAGAATATCTAATTTAAATCAAAACGGAAACCGTGCTAAAAAAACACACACTGGTAGCAAGAGTCCATATAAGATCCGTATATCTAGGCAGAAGTTGGTGCATGGGAAAGAGAGCCCGATCCAGAGAAGAAATCCTCACCTTCCACCCCATATGAAAGCCTCTTACCAGAAAATTTGACCGCCCAAAGGACTGGTCAAATAGCGCAGCAATCTGGCCCACCTGATGTAACGAACTCCTGAATATAGACTCCCTCCAATGACTTGTCCAAACACTTCTCCAAATCATAAGATCTTTAGACAGCAAACCTCCCATCAGGTAACAAAATACCATGTAGAGAAGAGATGCTGACTCAGTGTAGTAAGGTACTTAACCGGTATATTAATTTATAAAATTGCACGTACACAGACTTCAGCAAAAACCAGCATGTCAATTGAGTTGTTTCAAACCAACAAAATGGCCGTTGTCCATACAGAGCGCGATTGTGTCACATGGTGTGACTCCACCCTACGCGTTTCATCAGAAAGATGTCGTTGGGGCGTGGCCAGCGTGCCATATCACACACTATATAGAGCTCAGAAGAACACTCCCTCTCATTTAGGATGTGCTCCACAAACGGAACAGCAACCCCAAACAGGAAGTAAAAGTGTTAGACCTCGGTCTCTATAGACCAAAGGTGTTTGCTGCGTTCCAAACACTGGGAAACCTCCGTGATCATACACCATCCAGGTTAACCATTTTAAAACTGTAAAAACGGCCGAACATTGTAATAGAAAAAAAGGGATATTAATCTTGTACCCTAAAAACATATTAAAAAAAATTATAAACTATCATAAAAATGACAGTAGTAATAACAGAGGACAATCTATTCTAATCCATTTCTATTCCTAAAAAATAATTTTTAAAAAAGCCTTTTTGTTATACTTTAAAGATGACCAACCCTCACCTTGCACCTCTTGCCAAGAGCATTGGTGAACTTAATCTGTCAAAAACTCAGCAAAGATGTCTCTGCCATAAAGTGCTGATTTGCTTTGATGTTTTTTTTTGTGTGTACACAGGTGGCTAGGTTGAAAAACATCCATCACTTTTATCCTTACACAAGCTTTAACATAAGTCCATAAAAAGGAACAACAAAAAAAACCCTGGTAACTTTTGTCTAGTTTCCCGCACAGGGAAAAAATATTTTTTTTTCCTGCTTCGACTAAACCAGTAAGATCAGTTTCCTGGATCAAGTATATATGGTATTATTTAATAATTGAGTATTCCATCAGTTGTAGAAAAGACAATCTGCTTCTTTTTTTCCATTTTTTTGTTATATTGTGGGGCATGCCTTAATTGGACCACTTCATCTCCTACCACCTGTACACCCCTTATGGACCACAGCAATTTTTTAATTTTATATTGCCCTGTTAATTCCGCAATAATTTTGACATTACTTAATGTCACATTTACATGTTATATCACAGAGTATATATACTCGCAACACCACTAAAGTATTCGTTATGTGTAAAATATACCTGGTTGAATCTGCCCTCAGCTGTCCCATCTTCTAAGTGTCCCCACTGCAGGCTGAGATTGTGTAGACCAGCTATTGTCATCTACTGAGCATGCTCCAGTTTCAGTTCCCTTCTAAGCTCATCATTTCCTTTTTTTTTCTTATCTGAGCAGCCCGCGTGACCGTAGAGTCACATGCATATACACCGTACAAATACCAGCCCACTTTTTCTCTCCTCCATGTCTTCCTATTTCTAAACATTATGGGGTTGAATATAGTATGCTGATTGATTACATTTACTAAGAAACACAAAAAACCCTTATATTTAATACTGATTTATATTAAAAATTAAAAATATATATATATATATATAAATAAACTATCACATGTAATTGCAAATACCTGTAAAGAAAAACAAAAAAAATTGGATGCAGATGCCATCTGAACAAAATGAAAGCTAGTGTCGCTTGTAGGAACTTTTAAAATTTTGCTTATGGAAAATTTTTGGGCACTAGAGTTCACTGTTTCGTGGACCTGCAGAATTTTAAGAGTTTAGTACTGATTTCACTCAGCACATCTTTTATATTTTATTTTATAAGGAAAAATAAAAGGGTATTGTGTTGAGTTTGTATACCCTAACATCAACTAAGTGTAGTATTTACTGGATATTTTTAATTTTATAAACCATTGGGTTAATGTCTGGAAGTTAATGTCTGTTATATCAATCTGTAGTTTAATGTTTTGTTTTCTTTGTTTTCTCAATATGACATAAAGCACTATTTTGTTTACTTTATTCATCTTGGTTTTTGGTTATTTTTGTAAAATGTTGTATTGCAAATATTGTGAATAATAAAGTTATTTTTGAAAACATATAATTTTTAATTGTGACTTTTTTTTTTTTTTTTTTGGAACATGCAAACACACACATTATTTGTGATGAAGTGACAAACAGTTTTTTGGGTGTTGAGTGAAGAAAACTGTTTAATTACATCAATGGTTACGAATATTCCGTCGTGTTTGCTGTCCTCGAGTTCTTCCGGGTCATGAGCAGCTTCCGATCATGCGCGGTCGTTCGTATCCAATTCTTTTCGTACGATAACTGTACATATCGTAAAATCGTTCGTTCTGTTCACAAATGACAAAAATTTTTATGTTTGCACCATCGTTAATTTTCATTCGTAAGATCGGAATCGTCTGTCGAAAATGATGTACACACCGTCAGAAAATTGCACTGTTCGTCAGATGAATACGTTCGTACAATTTTCGTATAGTGTGTACGGGCCATAACTGTTTTTTGTTTCCAATCCCTTCTGCCCCATCTGCAGCCTTCTCTGTTGCATATTCCCTATCCGTACGTGTGCACAGGTGCAGAGCCTGTTTGGCTTCTAATGCTGGCACTTTTGTTTTCTCAGTGGAGTTCAGCTTTTAATTTGAGCAGATTTAAAGTGAAACTACACTGCATTTGACACCACACACATTTTATTCATTTTTAATATTCAAAGCAAACTCACTTCTCCATCCATGTCTCCATGCTTTGTTCAGCTGAGCAATCTCTTTGAAATACACCCCCTAGTATTTCTGGCTGTGGCCATCTTGAATAAGGGCAGATGATTCATGTGGCATTTACTTCCTAGAATCCATCTGCCCTTAGCTTTGCTGACAAAATCCCTTCTCCCCTCCCGAAGGCTCCTGGAATATACATAGTTTGCCTAGGCATGGAAACCAGGAAGTAACCGAACAGAAAAAAAAAAAGCTTAAAACAAGTAAATATGATTCTTTTGCTATTTACTAATGCTAGCAGAATTCAATTGGTCATTGTTGATTGAGAGAGTTAAGTTCTGCTTTAAGTCTCCCCAAAACTCCCCCCCCCCCCCCCCCCCCACCAAAATGCACAAGCCAAGCTCTTCTAGTGTTTCCTCTTTATTCATTATAGATATATTTTATGCTTTGATTTAAATGTGTAAATATGCCGAAAAGTCGACAAAGTATTTATTTCATCACTGAAAATACATGCAAAAATGTGCCCAGGACAGGACGGTTGTCCTTTTTGGCCATAATTTTTCTTATCCATATAATTTTTTTACAAACAGGAATTTAACGTAAGCTGATGTGATCATTTTATGATTTTGTCTATGAACATTTTTTTTTTCGTAATTTTTTTTGTCAGTATGTACCACCTCATTTTGTTTTCCATCGTAGTCCATTGGTTGTCACAGTACTTTCTGATATTTTTCAGTTTGAAGGATAATACTCTGCAGCTATAACATGCAGATCTGCATGAAGATTTCCCCAAATCTCCTATTCTCTCTTGGATTGATATTCATAAATTGACACAAGGTAATTTTTTTTTACCTAGTATATGTATGTAGGTATTAAGAAATTTCTTGATTCCATGGAAACGGTATTTGTGTCATATACATTATTCATCAGTTCCTATGGAAACACGAGTGATAAGTGGTCAGTTGCTTACAGGTTTAATGGAGCAGTACATATAATCAGATGTATATATCTTGAGGATGTAGCATTCCATTTCCTATTCATTGTGATTTTAGTTGCACATGTAAATCTTTTGTATTGGTATTGTTAGTGTTTGAGCCCGTTGTGTATAGCTGTCGAAGTATACTATTCATTTGAATTTTTCAGTATCAGTAAATCCATAGAAATTACAGTTGAGTCTCTCACAGAGAAGGGATATCCATTTCTGAATGTACTGTGTGCGGTCATATGTTCATTAATATTTATTGTGGGAATGCAGGTGGTTATGAACGTGTGGTGTTTTTTTTTTTTTGTGTTTTTTTGGTTTTTTTGGTTTTTTTTTTTTTTTTTAATTCTAATTTTGAAGAAAATGTGTATTGTGAAGTGCCATGGCTGTGCACAGTGCAGTAATTCATTGCAGTCCAGTAAGTTAAAGTTGAACTTCAGACAAACTGCTTAATATACAGTTGAAATACAGATGTTGTAGCTGTTTTATTTCAAAGGGCTTGTATACTGTTTATCCAATCCTGAAATATATACAGTAGTGATAGAAAGTCAAGCTAGATTGGTGACCTGACTTTTCTCTTGGGTCCCTTTCACATGGGCCAGACTCCATTTAGATCTGTCCGTTAACCTTCTGCTGATCAGAGCAGAGCGGGCGGATGACCGGTCTTTGTCCGCTCCGTTTATGCAGAGCGGGCGGATGACAGGTCTGTGTCTGCTCAGTTTATGCAGAGCGGGCAGATGACAGGTCTGTGTCCGCTCCGTTTATGCAGAGTGGACACAAACACAGCCCACTGTGCTGTATGGGTGACTGGGAGTAAACGGACTCCACTGTCCTTTTTGCACCCGACTGCTTTCCAGTGTGATCTGCCTAGACGGAGGATTATTTTCTTTTTTTATATATAATTTGATCTGTGGTAGGGGGATGTAAACTGACACAAGTCTGTTTACATCCACCAGTCCATGGGTGGGAATGGAGGCTGAAAAACCGACAAGCGGACCATATTGGGCCCTTCGTGTCAATGGTGTCTTACTGTAGTTAACAAATACAACGTGCTCATCATCCTGTGTTATGATTTTCTTCTATGAAATCTTCCAGATCATTTAACCCCTTCCTGCCGCTGCCTCTTGGCCGTTTCAGAGGTTCTAAATGCCGGGAGGTGAGCATTCCAGTAATGTGATTGGCTCCTAGTTGCATCAGTTTTTTGTTTTGTTTTTTTTTCCTGCCTCTGAACTCCCCTGGGTGTCCATGCACACATAGACTTTTAGCAGCAGTAGAGTTTAGAGGCAGGGAGAAAAAACCTCACTGCCAGTGCATCCAGGAGCAACAGAGTTTTGGCAGAAAAAAATCATATGACTCAGCTAAACCCTAGGTGCATTTAGCACTTCAACGTTTATTAATTTCAGTAGCCAAAATAAATTCTAATTCTGGCCAGTGAATTAAATGAACGCCCAAATATCAAACACTGCTAAACTGGTTTGAAAAAGCGCAGCTTAGGTGAGTTTTTAACTCTGATTTTCTCCTGTTAGGAGAAACAGAATTTTACAATAAACTAGTGTGCATGATAGGCATAATTCTACCAAAATATTTTGTATACATGTTTGTTTATTGTATTTGTCTTCCTGATGAAGAGGGCCTTTCAAAACAGCCAAAACATGTTGGCATTTCATAGGACTCCTTGACCAATTAACAGTTTTATCTGTTAAATACAATGTGAATGTGATATCCGATCAATAACCCCTTAAACCTACACTAATTCCAAATTGGAAAAAAAACTTTCAACCCCTGAAAGTTTAAAATCAAATAAATTAGTCCAAAAGAGAATCTTCCCTCTTTTATCAAATAATCTACCTATATGTACAACAACAAAAGTTTCCCCATATAGTTCTATACGTGAACTAACAAAAAATCATAAAGTCCAGTGTCCCAATGATCAAAACTAAATCATAAAAGTCCAGTGTCTCGATAATCAAAATAGTAGAACCGAAAAAAAGGATGTGTATCTTGCAGCGTTGATTGTGTTTGGTGATTTATGTGAAAAACCTCAAAGATAAAAAGACTCACAATAGTGCATTACCATAATATAATCAAAACAAAAAAAAAAAAAATAAAAAAAAAAAAAAATATATATATATATATATATATATATATATATATATATATATATATATATATATATATATACACGCTTACATGCACACACAAATGTGTATCATAAAGTTGTGCAACACTAAGTGATAGTGAAACACTTGTGAAAACCTTCCAAACAAATAGTAAAATACTCGTGCTCAAAAATTCTGAAATCCTGAAGTGAAACTACTATCCACACGTGACACTTCTAGTGAGTAAGGCAAATGTACCCTTACCAACAGTAGAGAAAAACCACGCCTTTATAGTATAATTAGTAGAAATCCTCCAAAGGAACTTTCTCCTCCTCTCCTCCTTCACTTATTGTTAGGGTGATGTTGTAATGCCATCCACTTTCCCAAGTCTATAATCATGGGTTTACCAGGCTCCAGTATAATAGAAATTAGCCATGACGTACCTCCATGTATTCAAAATAACATTTTAATAAGTCTGCTTACATTAAAATATGCGATTGAGACAAACCCCACTTTCTGGGGATTACCAGGCAGTTCCCACACAGGTATCCAGGCAGTTCCCACACAGGTATCCAGGCAGTTCCCACACAGGTATCCAGGCAGTTCCCACACAGGTATCCAGGCAGTTCCCACACAGGTATCCAGGCAGTTCCCACACAGGTATCCAGGCAGTTCCCACACAGGTATCCAGGCAGTTCCCACACAGGTATCCAGGCAGTTCCCACACAGGTATCCAGCGATTCCCCAACAAAGATGGCCGCTGTAACACTTCCGGTTCCTGTTTCTTGCGTATGACGTCACTTCCTCTTGACGCGTTTCGTCACATCCGGGACTTAATCATTACAGCCTCAAGAGGAAGTGACGTCATACGCAAGAAACAGGAACCGGAAGTGTTACAGCGGCCATCTTTGTTGGGGAATCGCTGGATACCTGTGTATGAACTGCCTGGAAAACTGTGGGAACTGCCTGGTAATCCCCAGAAAGTGGGGTTTGTCTCAATCGCATATTTTAATGTAAGCAGACTTATTAAAATGTTATTTTGAATACATGGAGGTACGTCATGGCTAATTTCTATTATACTGGAGCCTGGTAAACCCATGATTATAGACTTGGGAAAGTGGATGGCATTACAACATCACCCTAACAATAAGTGAAGGAGGAGAGGAGGAGAAAGTTCCTTTGGAGGATTTCTACTAATTATACTATAAAGGCGTGGTTTTTCTCTACTGTTGGTAAGGGTACATTTGCCTTACTCACTAGAAGCGTCACGTGTGGATAGTAGTTTCACTGAGTGTTTCACTTCAGGATTTCAGAATTTTTGAGCACGAGTATTTTACTATTTGTTTGGAAGGTTTTCACAAGTGTTTCACTATCACTTAGTGTTGCACAACTTTATGATACACATTTGTGTGTGCATGTAAGCGTATATATATATATATATATATATATATATATATTTATTTTTTTTTTTTTTTTATTTTGATTATATTATGGTAATGCACTATTGTGAGTCTTTTTATCTTTGAGGTTTTTCACATAAATCACCGAACACAATCAACGCTGCAAGATACACATCCTTTTTTTCGGTTCTACTATTTTGATTATCGAGACACTGGACTTTTATGATTTCGTTTTGATCATTGGGACACTGGACTTTATGATCTTTTGTTAGTTCACGTATAGAACTATATGGGGAAACTTTTGTTGTACATATAGGTAGATTATTTGATAAAAGAGGGAAGATTCTCTTTTGGACTAATTTATTTAACAGTTTTATCTGGGCTATCAAAAACCCCTCTTTCCATTTGCTTCGATACGCTACCAGTTTAAAGCTGAACTCCAGGAATTCATCCAGTCTGTAAAATGTGTTGGTTTACTATGAGTTAAGTCCAGCAAGGTGCATGTCTCCTTTTATTTACATGACAGTTTTACAGAGCTCTGGGAGTATAGCTATTGCTACATTTCTGAGTTTCTGAGAGATTTCTACCTTCCCCTCTCTTCTGCTGGTTCAGCATTGGTGCTCTGGAACTATGGCAATAGCTAGATTCCCAGAACTCAGTAAAAATACAAATTGTAGATTAAAGAGATAAGTCCACAAAGGGACATGCACCTCTATGGACTTAAGCGATTCTAAAGGTTAATTTTTTTTTTTGTGTTTGGAAAATAACAAACATATCTATACTTGTCTACTGTGTGCAGTGGTTTTTACACAGAGCAGCCTGGATCCCGCTCTTCTCGGGTCCCATGCAGGCTTTTCTGGCTCAGGTGCCCCCACAGCAAGCAGGTTGCTATGGGGGCACCTATTGCTCCTTGTGTCCATTCACACACGGAGCAGTAGCTTGACCCTGCCCCCTCTTTCCTCTTTGGCTGACTGGCTGTGATTGACAGCAGCAGGAGCCAATGGCTTCCGCTTGCTGTCTCAGCCAATGAGGAGGCAGAGACCTGGGACAGCCAAGGCTGTCATTCACATCGCTGGATCCCAATGTGGCTCAGGTAATTATTGAGGGGGCTGGGGGCACTGCTGCATACAGAAGGCTTTTTACCTTCATGCACGAAGGTAAAAAAAAAACAAACCTTCAGCCTTTACAACCATTTTTAATCCATAGAAATCTAGAACGTTGTACAACGTGGCTGAATTCCTGGAGTTCAACTTTTTAAATGGTAGTACACAGATACACTCATCTCCTAAAACCTTAGCACTGACTTTGATGGTAGAACACTCCTTATTGTGAGCCCAGATACTGCAGTCCAATCCACGCTGGGTTCCCAGAAGCATTCCTTTGAAGCACTTGATATCAATTGTACATATAGACCTAAAGGCTTTTGTGAAATTTATTTGTAAAATGGCTTTTTTTTTTTATAAAGTGATCCATCATAAAGTGTGATAATTGCAATTTATACCAGGGTGTGAGATATTAGTATGTATATTAAATCATAATACATTGTAGAAAACAAATCCCTGAGTGATGTAGTAAAAGCATCTGCTGGGCCTATGTCTGAACTGACTTGTCCCAGAATTGTTCATTTCTCTATTAGTAATAGAATAAGTTCTGCAATCCACGAGGATATATAGAAACACTTTTAGTACTTTTAAGATCAGTAGATCTATATAATATTTAGTGTTTTTTGGAAGCAAATCTATTATTTTTTTTCTTCATTTAGCATTTTGGTCTACTAACCTTTTTAGAGTTGAAATGCTTTTGGCTGAGCCCAGCTTCCAGGTTGATCCTGGATTACAATTGGTTTTCTAAGGAATTAGCACTACTGTTTTTAGCATGTATGTGCATGTACGTGTCCTTTTGTAGTTACTTTTTTATTAGCTCTTCTGGGAAAATGTGTGCTAGTAAAGTGAATCCTTTTTTTCTTAAAATTCTAACCTAAAACTTTGTACTTTCCCTATCAATTACAGTTTCAAATTTGTGTTAGGTGTGGTTTTGCTTGATGTATTGTCATGTTGGAATGAAGACTTTTAAAATCTCATTAGGTTCACATCTCAGCAGTTCTGTGTGCCGTGTTTGCACAGGCACAGTAGCCCATTAATTTCCTGCAGGAAAAAAGGTCCCTTCATCTTTTTTAAAATGCAGCCTTGTTTGGGAAACCTAATTTTTCAGTGTGTAGGGGTGCCATTAAGGGTTGACACCCCTACTGGTTTTTTATGTGGGTACAAGAACACGTGTGATTTACATGCACTCCACACCCACACAAATGTGAACCTAACCTTACAGTGCTTCAGAAAGCAATGATCCAACCCATGGCTTAAAATGGTTCTAAAAGCTGGATGTCCTTCATCTTAATGCATTCCTTACATTGAAGCAGCGTTCCACTCAAAAGTGGAAGCTCCGCTTGTTTGCTGCCTCCTCCCCTCCATTGCCATATTTGGCAGCTTTTGGAGGGGAGTGGGTACTTGGTTTTGACAGGTACCCGCTCCCACTTCCGGCTCAGTTTACTACGGTGAAGTTTTGCCCCCTCCTTCCTCCCGCAGTCTCCTGGGAACATTTACAGGTCCCAGAAGACTGCCGGTCCAATCGGAATGCATAGCGCAACTTGCGGATGTGCAGTGGACACCCGGCTGTGAAGCTGCAAGCTGTCACAGCCTGGTGCCCACAGTGATGTCGGCGCTGAGAAGAGAAGGGATGGCGCGGGTGAGCACATCAATGGACCCTGGGACAGGTAAGTGTGTTTATTAAAAGTCAACAGCTAAAAAAACTGTAGCTGCTGACTTTTAATAAACACAAAACTGACTGGAACTCCGCTTTAAGGTAAAAAACAAAAACACCCCACTATTTCCTGCCCTCCCAAACACTTACCTGAGCCTATCAGGGATCCAGTGCTGTACCCAGCTGCAGTCCTCTATACTTTTTCTTCCTCTTCTCACAGGTACATGAGCAGCTGTCAGTCAAATGCTGTAAGATGGGACTTGGGAGATGGGGCCAAACCGCGCTGTGTTAAGCGCAACTCCATAGACACACACAGCTCTGGAGCGAGCATGCATGTGTGCCCCCATAGCAAGCAGCTTGCTATGGGGGCACACATAGAAGATGAGGAGCCACAAGGGCCAGCCCCCAGAAGAGGAGGTTCAGGGCTGCTCTGTGCAAAGCTATTGCACAGAGCAGGTAAGTATAACACGTTTGTTATTTTAATAATAAAAATGTAGACTTTATTTAGTTTTTGTTCTACTTTAAAATTAATTGTAGACAACTGCATGCAGACAGGCTGTATATTGCAAAAGAGTCGTGCTATGTCTCTTCTTCAATAATACACACTGCCTGCTGGCAGTTTTCCATTTATTGTACACTGAGCTGCGTATTCCCAAAACATTCTGGATTTGACTGACTCCTATTTGCATGCAAGATGATTTGAAGTAGGACATCCTTGAGAAAGAGGGTTCTTGCATCCCCGAAACCTTGGGTTTTCCTCCTCTATATTTCACCAGTGTTTGGCTCAGCTATCCATTTCATTACTCTATTCTGGGTACTGAACACCTGTATGTATTTCTGAACATCACCGGCTAAATGTTCTCAGTGTTGCTTACAGAAACTACTGTATATACATGCGTGTATTTTTATTGGTGTGATTCAACAGTGGAGCGAATACCTATGCTGTGTTATGCTTGTGATATGACATACTTAGATATTTGTACCTATTAAGAAAAATACAGAGGCTACTGTTGTTTTTAAATAATTCTGTGGCTCTTTGGTTTGAGACCTTACTGAGTTTACTGAGACAAACCTGGATGAGTATTCAGATTAGGAAGGTCAGAAGTCCTGACCGGCTTTTTTGTTTTTTTTTTGAGTCATGACCCAGAAAGTATTGAGATCACTTGGTTAATATGACAGCCGGGAATCCAACATTTTCAGGAAAGATCAGTTCTGGCAGCCTCTATGCTTGAGGTTTCCGTCAACATTTTGAATGACAAATGTATAAGGGTAAGAAGGAAGGTTCATTAACTTGGATTCCAAATGTCCTCTTTGGTGAGGGGACAGGTATTGGAAAGTTTGGTTTTTTTACCCTAATACAGAGAATGCATTAAGGAAAAAAAAGAGTTTCAACCATTTTAAGCCATATGAATAAAAACTGATTATTGTAAGCACCACTGCCAGCGTTATATGGTTTGCTGACACTAGCTGCTACTTTCACTGGACATCTTGAGATGTTACATTAAGTGGAAAAATAACAGATCACCTGGCAGGATCAACAGGTAATATACCTATGTTACAGAAGGGTCTCTATTATTGCTGGTGACAAATTGCATTTTGTTTGCTCATAGTTTCACATTACCAAGTTGATTTTGTTTTAGATAATAATTCTGTTCCATACTGGCTGTCGATGTTTACTTTGCAAATGAAAAAAAAAACCCATGTCTGAGTGTACGGTTAAACTAATTTAATGTTATTCCTAGAATTTGAAATCTGATTATATTTCTTCTATTTTCTAGGTTTCGAGAGCATTCTAGAAGGGCTGTATGGACCAGGATTACGTAGAGACCTCAGTTTATTTGATGGTATTTTATTTTCATATAATACACAATTTTGCCTTTTCATACATGAATCGGTGTTCTAGAAATAATATTTTTGGGCAAGGTGCACTTTTCACTTTTTTAATTTTTCTCCTAAAATATTTGTTTACATAGGGTACTGTTTTAAGGTAATAAGAATACAAAATACGGTGATCTTTAGCAGTCAATCTGAAATAATTATTTTCTAATTTGACTATAAAAAGCTGCTGTGGGTTACTGTTATTTATAGATTCATCTTACTATACTATGCATGTAATTAGTGTTTTTCCAGTGTTTCCTTGCATTAACCTCATCGGTGCAAAACTGTGCTTTGTGAAGGGGGTCACATTTTACATGGGCCTCCTGTGCTCACGTATTCATGATTATAGCTTCAAGTCATTGTCCATCTTGTCCATTGTGGCAGAGTTGCTCCCCAGTGAGGAGGAGATGGAAGAGGACGAAGTGAAAAGTGAATCCTCGGAGTCTAAGAACTCCTCCCAAGAGGACAGGCAGTTGGTGGGTGAGATGTGCTCCTGGGAATTAGAACCATCGCCACCTTTTGGACATAAGGTCACCAGTGTGTGTGTGTGTGTTATGTGCTGTATGAAGAGTGGCTGCGTATATGTATGCTTCTGTCAAGGGGGTTGTGCAGCGGTACCCTCTAGTGAAGGAGGCCTACCACAACAAGTGGAAAGTGCCTGTGGTTTATCTGGCTATTTCCTGCCTCAAAAAATCCATTATGGTTCTAGCAGACAAGAGGTTAGAGGCCCTTCTTAAAGTCTCTCTTGCTCTATTGAACTTGGCCATGCAATCAATGGTGGTGTCTATGGCTGTATGCCAAACTGTGGCAGACTGGGACAAGCGCATGGCACAATCCTGGAATTTTACCATCCTTAAGCATTAAGAATGCATATTTATATGTCCCCATTTTCCCCAGCAATTAGCAGTTCCTGTGAGTTCCTGTGAGAAGCACTATAGGGTTGTGGTTCCCCATTATCCTATATCTGGATGATCTCTTTAAGGATCACTCTGCCCCAGCCCTGCCAGCCAGAGACTTCAGGTGGATTTTCAGTCTAGAGAAATCTGGGTTAGATCCAACCAACTGTTTGGAGTACACATCCCAAGTCCATTTTTTTTTTCTGTCCCGGAAATGAATGTTTACCATCAAAACTCGTGTTCCTGCCACCGTTTCTGATTTTGCATGAGAATACTGGACCTTGTGGTGGTCTCATTGAAGGCAGTGATGTTTGACCATTTTCAATCCAGGGCTTTGGAGTTATGTCCCAAGGCCAGAATGCCTCTGAGTTGGTGGCTTATCAACCCTGCGATGGAATCGGAGAAGCCCTTACTCCCTTTAACCTGGATGGTTCTCACAACAGGTGCCTGTTCCAGGAATGGAAATGGTCTTGGCGCATGGTTGCAGTGGGAGTACAGACTTTTCATCAACATTCTTGAACTAAGGGTCACTTGCCTATCCCTTCTGCATTGACCCACTCTGCTTGAGGGTTCAGTCTGACATCTCCACAAGCATGACTTGCATCAGTCATCAATGTGACACCAGAAGCCGCAGTGTGCTTTGATAAGCAGACCTAATTCTGGCTTGGGACGAAAGGCACATCCCAGGCTTGTCCGCTGTCCATATTCCCAGAGTGAGCAATTGGCAGGCTGACTTGCATTCGTCAGCACCTGGATACAGGGAAAATTGTCTCCTCAACCCAGTGTGTTTTGAGACCTATCACCACTGGGGGACACTGGAAGAAGATCTGTTGTCTTCCTGCATTAAAAGCTAAGTGGACAGTTTTGTGGCCAGGATTAGGACTCAAAGCATCTGCAGTGGACTTGTAACCCTGTGGCGTCCATTCCAACTGATATGCCTTCCCTCTGCTAAGGTGTCTTCCTTGCCTACTTGATAGGATTGAGATAAAGGGCATTCTGTAATTTTGTTAGCACCAAATTGGCCCAGAAGAACTTGGTTCTGTGAATATCGACCAGACTTGCTTTTTCAGACAGGTCTACTTTCCTACTCTATGGTCACTTGCTTTGACTGCTTGGCTGTTGAAACCCAAGTCCTGAGAGACATGCTGCTTAAACAGATTAATTTCCTGCAAGGTCCATAATAACACTTGTAAGGCTACCTTTGCATGGTGTGAGACACCGAAATTTCACTCCGCAGGGCATATTTAGTCTTGGCTGGAGCAACATTTTGTTCTTGAGCACGCTGAAGGCTGAAGTCTTGGTACTGGCCAGTTTCTTTCGGAGACCACTAGCTGCTAATTCCCTAGTAAATGCATTTGTTCACATTTTGGCTCACATTGCTCTCCTTGTTCATTCACCTGCGTCACCTTTATGATCCTAATTGCGTCCTTTCTGCTTTACAGAGCATACTCTGGATGCTTCCTTGGCTGTCCATCTAATTTGGTCCCAGAACTGGGCGGTCTTCCTTGTTCATAAAGACAAGATGGCTTTGAAGTTCCAAGCCTTATTTCTTTCTAAGGTGGTTCCTCCTACCTTAATCAGGACATTACCATGCCTTCTCTTACCTCTGCTCCAAAGCATCCCAAATGGATCTCTGTGCGTTGTTTAGATGTAGTACATGCAGTGTGATTTTTCTCTCCATATGAACACTCTGATTCTCTGTAATGCAAGCAAGCATTCCACCATCTCTGGGTTTTTACTAAGGCTTACACATTTAGGGACAACCCCAATTCCAAAAACATTTGAATGTTGTGGAAAATCTACATAAAACCAGAATGCAATTATTTACAAATCTCATAAACCCATATTTTATTCACAGTAGAGAATATGAAACATATCAGATGTTTAAACTAAGAAAATTTACCATTGTAAGAAAAAATTAAGGTGATTTTGAAAATGATGGTAGCAACTAGTCTCAAGAATGTTGAGACAGGGCCATGTTTGCCATGATGTAGCATCCCCTCTTCTTTTACTAGCACTTTGTAAATGTCTGGGAACTGGTCTGAGTTATCAAATCTCATGAGGCAAGCAGTCAGAAGAAGCAATGCCTGAGATTCTCTCATACTGCAGATATACAGCTATGAGGCATGGGAACTTTACTGCCATTCAGTAGTAATTCAGTAGAAAATATTTTAGGGTGCTTTAACATCTCTAGATATTCCCTAGAACATGCCATATCCTTATTTTTATGTTCAGATCCACTTTAGTGTAGATTTCTTTTTTTTAGTTTTGTATGTGTGTGTATGTATATATATAGATATATATATATATATATATATATATATATATATATATATATATGTGTGTGTGTGTTTTTGTTTTTTTTTGTATGATAATTACAAATCATTACTGGATGCTTTTTATGTCTTTTATTTTCAGTTAAAATACATCATAACTTTAACACATACAATGTTTTTGTGTATTTTAGACTGTGAACCAGAAGAACTGGTTGATTGGTGTGTGGATGAGAAATGCTCATTATGTAGCCTTCGCAAGGAGACAGTTGTAAGTCTTTCTGCCTGCATTACATTACCAAGAAGCTACTGGAGTTCTTGTGAACTAAGATTGTAATTTCTTTTTTTTTTTGCCTTGTAAGGACTGCACACCATCAGGTGGTTCTGCACAGTCCACACCTACAGGGGAAGTGATATCTCAGGGCCAGTTCAACACAGAGAAAATTGAATGCCAAGCTGAAAATTACCTAAATGCACTCTTTCAGAAGAAAGGTATGTAATTTCCTTTGACTAAAAAAACGTACACTTTAGTTACAATGGAAAAAATCTGACAATACTAATTCAACCCTTTTAATGATTAGCAATAACTTAATCCTAGATGCCAGGGCCAAATTTAGCTACATCAGCAGAATTATGGTTTGCCTCCCTGAATCATTGGTAAATTATCTAAGGTCATATAAGGCTATTAGTACACTGTGTTACAAGAAAAAAAAAATCCCTGCTCATGTTTTATCATAAGCTGACAAGTGGGTGGCAAAATGTTTGTGTTTTCTTTGTTTTTTTTTTTGTTTTGTTTTGTTTTTTTGGGGGGAGGGGGGGCGGTTGTCTTTGTTTTTTTTTGGGGGGGGGGGGGGGGATTTTTTTTTTCCATCCTGTAATTTGGTTACGCTAAAATCTGTTTTCTGAAATGTAGTTTACCTATTGACCAGCTACGCATTGCACACAATGACCAGCTTCAGCTTGAGCCAGCAGGTTTGTAAACAAACCTAATGTAATCACTATGATTTGTCATAGTGATTTTATGTGATTTGAAGCCACACTTTCCAATCATAAGAGACATTGTCAGTAACACATGCCCACATATCTGTCTTTAAATATAGCAAACAAAAAAATTATATATACATTACAATATATATACAGTGGGGATCAAAAGTTTGGGCACCCCAGCTAAAAATTTATATTAATGTGCATAAAGAAGCCAAGGAAAGATGGAAAAATCTCCAAAAGGCATCAAATTACAGATTAGATATTCTTATAATATTTCAACAAAAGTTAGATTTTATTTCCATCATTTACACTTTCAAAATAACAGAAAACAAAAAATGGCATCTGCAAAAGTTTGGGCACCCTGCAGAGTTAATATCTTGTACTGCCCCCTTTGGCAAGTATCACAGCTTGTAAACGCTTTTTGTAGCCAGCCAAGAGTCTTTCAATTCTTGTTTGAGGTATCTTTGCCTATTCTTCCTTACAAAAGTCTTCCAGTTCTTTGAGATTTCTGGGCTGTCTGTCACGCACTGCTCTTTTAAGGTCTATCCATAGATTTTCAATTATGTTGAGGTCAGGAGATTGTGAAGGCCATGGCAAAACCTTCAGTTTACGCCTCTTGATGTAATCCCCCGTGGATTTCGAGGTGTGTTTAGGATCATTATCCATTTGTAGAAGCCATCCTCCCTTTAACTTCAGCTTTTTCACAGATGGCATCAAGTTACCATCCAAAATTTGCTGAAATTTTATTGAATCCATTTTTCCTTCTACTCATGAGATGTTCCCTGTGCCACTGGCTGCAACACAACCCCAAAGCATGATTGATCCAACCCCATGCTTAACAGTTGGACAGAGGTTCTTTTCATTAAATTCTGTGCCCCTTCTTCTCCAAACGTACCTTTGCTCATTCCGGCCAAAAAGTTCAATTTTAACCTCATCGGTCCACAGAACTTGTTTCCAAAATGCATCAGGCTTGTCTATATGTTCATTTGCAAAGTTCAAACGATGATTTTTGTGGTGAGGACGTAGAAGAGGTTTTCTTCTGATGACTCTTTCGTGAAAACCATATTTGTACAAGTATCTCTTTATAGTAGAATAGTGTACCACAACTCCAGTGTCTGCCAGATCTTTCTGGAGGGATCGTGCAGTCAAACGTGGGTTTTGAATTGTTTTTCTCACAATCCTGCGAGCTGTTCTGTCTGATATTTTTCTTGGTCTTCCAGATCTTGCTTTAACTTCCACTGTTCCTGATGACTGCCATTTCTTAATTACATTCCGAACAGAGGATATTGACATCTGAAAATGCTTTGCTATCTTCTTATAGCCTTCTCCAGTTTTGTGAGCGTCAACTATTTTCAGTTTCAGTTTTCTAGACAACTGCTTAGAAGAACCCATGGTGCTGATTGTTGGGGCAAGGTCAGATGAGTCTGGGCATTGAAAACCTTTGAGATTGACATAACCTGGTCTTCCCAGACGATGATTGAGAACAATCCATGACACTGGCAGGTCTCAGCTTTGCAAAGGGGGCAGTGCATGCTATAAATTCTGCAGGGTGCCCAAACTTTTACAGACGCCATTTTTTTGTTTTCTGTTTTTTTGAAAGTGTAAATGATGGAAATAAAATCTAACTTTTGTTGACATATTATAAGAATGTCTAATCTGTAATTTGATGCCTTTTGGAGATTTTTCCATCTTTCCTTGGCTTCTTTATGCACATTAATACAAATCTTTAGCTGGGGTGGCCAAACTTTCGATCCCCACTATGTGTATGTGTATGTGTATGTGTGTGTGTGTGTGTGTGTGTGTGTGTGTGTGTATATATATATATATATATATATATATATATATATATATATATATACAGTCAGGTCCATAAATATTGGGACATCGACACAATCCTAACATTTTTGGCTCTATATACCACCACAATGAATTTGAAATGAAACGAACAAGATGTGCTTTAACTGCAGACTGTCAGCTTTAATTTGAGGGTATTTACATCCAAATCAGGTGAACGGTGTAGGAATTCCAACAGTTTGCATATGTGCCTCCCACTTGTTAAGGGACCAAAAGTAATGGGACAGAATAATAATCATAAATCAAACTTTCACTTTTTAATACTTGGTTGTAAATCCTTTGCAGTCAATTACAGCCTGAAGTCTGGAACGCATAGACATCACCAGATGCTGGGTTTAATCCCTGGTGATGCTCTGCCAGGCCTCTACTGCAACTGTCTTCAGTTCCTGCTTGTTCTTGGGGCATTTTCCCTTCAGTTTTGTCTTCAGCAAGTGAAATGCATGCTCAATCGGATTCAGGTCAGGTGATTGACTTGGCCATTGCATAACATTCCACTTCTTTCCCTTAAAAAAACTCTTTGGTTGCTTTTGCAGTATGCTTTGGGTCATTGTCCATCTGCACTGTGAAGCGGCGTCCAATGAGTTCTGAAGCATTTGGCTGAATATGAGCAGATAATATTGCCTGAAACACTTCAGAATTCATCCTGCTGCTTTTATCAGCAGTCACATCATCAATAAATACAAGAAAACCAGTTCCATTGGCAGCCATACATGCCCACGCCATGACACTACCACCACCATGCTTCACTGATGAGGTGGTATGCTTAGGATCATGAGCAGTTCCTTTCCTTCTCCATACTCTTCTCTTCCCATCACTCTGGTACAAGTTGATCTTGGTCTCATCTGTCCATAGGAGGTTGTTCCAGAACTGTGAAGGCTTTTTTAGATGTCGTTTAGCAAACTCTAATCTGGCCTTCCTGTTTTTGAGGCTCACCAATGGTTTACATCTTGTGGTGAACCTTCTGTATTCACTCTGGTGAAGTCTTCTCTTGATTGTTGACTTTGACACACATACACCTACCTCCTGGATAGTGTTCTTGATCTGGCCAACTGTTGTGAAGGGTGTTTTCTTCACCAGGGAAAGAATTCTTTGGTCATCCACCACAGTTGTGTTCCGTGGTCTTCCGGGCCTTTTGGTGTTGCTGAGCTCACCGGTGCGTTCCTTCTTTTTAAGAATGTTCCAAACAGTTGTTTTGGCCACGCCTAATGCTTTTGCTATCTCTCTGATGGGTTTGTTTTGTTTTTTCAGCCTAACTATGGCTTGCTTCACTGATGCTGTCAACTCTCAAGATGAGATCCAAAGAGCTGTCACTAACAGATTCCAAATGCAAATAGCACACTTGAAATGAACTCTGGACCTTTTATCTGCTCATTGTAATTGGGATAATGAGGGAATAACACACATCTGGTCATGGAACAGCTGAGAAGCCAATTGTCCCATTACTTTTGGTCCCTTAACAAGTGGGAGGCACATATGTAAACTGTTGGAATTCCTACACCGTTCACCTGATTTGGATGTAAATACCCTCAAATTAAAGCTGACAGTCTGTAGTTAAAGCACATCTTGTTCGTTTCATTTCAAATCCATTGTGGTGGTGTATAGAGCCAAAACTGTTAGAATTGTGTTGATGTCCCAATATTTATGGACCTGACTATATATATATAAATATATATATGTGTGTGTGTGTGTGTGTGTGTGTGTGTATATATGTATATGTGTGTGTGTGTGTGTATATATATATATATATATATATATATATATATATATATATATATATATATATATATATATATATATACATTTCACATACAATTCCTATGATCTTGTACCTAGTGGATTTATTGACTTTTTATCCCTAGGGGAAAAATGGATGGGTTGGATCACTACTAATAGCTTTTTCCTGCTTTTTTAACTGACTGTCATATGCTGTATCCAAATTTGGTAGATTTGGACCTATGGTCTGCTGTGCTGTTTTCACCACCCAAGCACTTTTTATCTTCCATAAAATATAAAATAAAGTGAGCGCTCATTAAATAAAAAGAAAATATCAATGAAAAGTAAGCAGCTAATGGCACAAGAGGGGATCACAACCTCCTCTGACTGTATAAATAGATGAATAAAGTGCAGCGCTAAAGCATATCAAAAAAGTTCGTTCTTAGAAGTTCGTTGTCAAAAGTTCATAAGATATCTCGATCAATACTATGGTGTACACAGCTAGAAGGATCCAGTAGAAATGACAGAAATGCGCACTCACCGACCGCGCATAGGAAATGCGCATTTGTGTGTTAAAAACACAAGTGTCGAACTCCCTCAGGACGAGGTATCATCAGGCGGTGATCTGCTAGGCTCTCAGGACCTCCTTAAGATCAGGATTAAAGACGGCCAGGTGAGGGCTCCCTCCTCCAGATATAGCTGTGTCTGCCAGTCTGATAACCCCTCAATAAGGGGTAAAAAACGGGAGAATGCCCATAGTGTAGTATATCAAAAGTTTATTTAAATAACATATATAACAGGACAGGTCAGTATTCAAACTGGCAAACAGCCAGAAAGTGTATAGTAAAAATACTGGTACTGACCTAGAGTAAAATGGCCGCCAGACCTCCTCGTGGTCTGGGCGGCGATGAGGCGTCACAAGCTGTCAGTTCCTCTTGAGGCCTTTCGTGCTAGAGCACATCTTCAGAGGGGAGGCTGAGGTCAGCCTCCCCTCTGAAGATGTGCTCTAGCACGAAAGGCCTCAAGAGGAACTGACAGCTTGTGACGCCTCATCGCCGCCCAGACCACGAGGAGGTCTGGCGGCCATTTTACTCTAGGTCAGTACCAGTATTTTTACTATACACTTTCTGGCTGTTTGCCAGTTTGAATACTGACCTGTCCTGTTATATATGTTATTTAAATAAACTTTTGATATACTACACTATGGGCATTCTCCCGTTTTTTACCCCTTATTGAGGGGTTATCAGACTGGCAGACACGGCTATATCTGGAGGAGGGAGCCCTCACCTGGCCGTCTTTAATCCTGATCTTAAGGAGGTCCTGTGAGCCTAGCAGATCACCGCCTGATGATACCTCGTCCTGAGGGAGTTCGACACTTGTGTTTTTAACACACAAATGCGCATTTCCTATGCGCGGTCGGTGAGTGCGCATTTCTGTCATTTCTACTGGCTCCTTCTAGCTGTGTACACCATAGTATTGATCGAGATATCTTATGAACTTTTGACAACGAACTTCTAAGAACGAACTTTTTTGATATGCTTTAGCGCTGAACTTTTTATCTTCCACCCTGCAGCCAGCATACCAAACTACAGCACAGTGGAGAAGAATACCCTCAATGCTGCAATGATGAAAATTGACCAAAAGCCCTTAAGGGCAGTCCAACTAATGATTTCAGCACACTGTGTACGTTTCCTAAAATTAGAAAGTTCACTTGTTTTTCCCTAATCTGACTAGATGCTCTGTAATCTACTGTGTCCAAAACACACAGACCACCTCACAGATTCAACAGTAGTGTAATGAAGACTTTAAGGTAGCCATACAATGCTTTAATCTTCTTTAGACGTTTTGCCAATTCAGCAGAAATTTAGGCTGGCATTTAACATTTTTAGTCTTAACATTTTCCATAGTGCTGAACATCCCTCTAACTTTCACATTTTTATGCTTGTCCCAAATCTGTGACCTAAAGAGTATTCAAGTCAGAGAGCCAAGAAACTATATTCTTAGGAAGTCAGCAGTGGAATCCAACATATTCCTTTTTTGGTCAGGTTTTCTTTTAAAATTAGATTTTTACTTGATGTAACTTTTGATTTGAATTAAAATATAGTTATAAATCGGTGAGATCATGAAAACCACTGGTTCGATGTTGGTAGAGATAACATTCAAACATTCATTTGTTGGTGCGGAGAACTGATTGTGTCTTTTTCTACTCAGATCTTCCTCGGAACTGTGATCCCAACATTCCACTTGTAGCTCAGGAACTAATGAAGAAAATGATACGTCAATTCGCAATTGAATATGTTTCAAAAAGCCGAAAAATGCATCAAGACAATGGAACAATGGTTGATTCTCCATTTGGCTGTAATGGTATCCAGCTGAACCAAACAGAAAGCTTACTTCAGGATGAGCAGGACAGTCCTTTAGACCTCACAGTAACCCGGATTCAGGAGCATGCTTTTCAGGACGGTAAGGAATGCATGTATAATGAACAGAAGCATTTGCTGGTTTCTATGTTGGCAGAGTGGCATATAATGCGGCACTGGAGTCTTGAGTTCAGATGCAACCAGGATACTATGTGCAAAAGGTGGATTTTCAACAGGGATTTCTGCAAAAATGCAACTCTTTCCTTCCACAGTTGAAGAGGAAAGAAGAATTTTTTTATTTTTTTTTAAACCTGTAGTGGACATATATCAATTCTATCATGCAGCAAGGCAGCCCAACAATTCAGGATTAATTTTTATCCCTTTTATCGCTCTAAAAAATATTCAATAAAGATAGAAATCCCCAAGTATCACCCCCATATTAACATTTCTTACAATCAGATTTTCCTACTTGATGTAAGATCTTTTTCTTGAGTGACAAAGGAATGTAGTAATTAGACATTTGGGTTCTATTGCTGGCTTAAGGAGGCTTGAATATTGGCAGACAAAAAAGTGTTAAGCCAGCCTCAGGACGTCAAGAAAAAGATTTTAATGTAAGGTCAAAAACCTTACTTTCTTTATCGTCAATTGAGGGACACAAATCTTAGATATTTGGGACATCAAAAAGCAGACCAAATGAGGGGCGGACGGTAGCCATATATCCATAGGGCATGGAATTCTTGCTAATTGACCATCTAAAGGAAGTCAACGAAGGCTAGATGAAGGGCTAAGGCAGCTATAGAAATTGCCGTGACCTAAGAAAAGACAGAGTATCAAACTGAGATTTTAGGATGATGACAGGTAATACCCACTTAGGTGAAACTGCTACCTGAAAGGATGAAGGACCTCCGCTAATAATTTGGAGGATGATCCAACAATCCACTATAAAGAAAAAACAACCATGTACAGTAGCCAGTGACTGCAGGAAGAAAAATAATAATACACAGGATGTTACCTGAAAGATTAGACATCTCTCAAGTGGATATTCATGGATATGACAGCCCTCAGCAGCATATCTAAATGGAGAGAGAAGGAAAAGGATGGTATTATCCTAAATCTCCTTTAAAAGGGTTGGACAACCCAATTTTAAAGGATTTACATGGTAAGGATATATTGTAATGCAAATTAAAATACAAGGATGTTAGGACCAGAAGGATACTGACACCCAAAGGTATTCAGGGGTGTGGCAGCTACGCCACATCCTGACTTATCAAAACATTAAACACATGATTTATGAATCGATATACATAGCTGTAGAAAAATTTCCTGCAGAAGAGCTTTGGAGTAAGAATCTATGTGCTAGCATTAGGAATAATTAAACTGAGAGCGTAGGAAGAGGATCATCTCCAGTATGTCCCACAGAGGCCTCTGGACTTGCACGTTCCTGCTTTCCACTGCAGCTGGGTAACAAGGTATCCTGCCTGCTGACCTTACAGGGAAATACAGGCATCTTGTTAAGATGAATGCTTCCTTACAAGGAAGAAAGGACCAGTCCTGTTTTTAGAATGGGAAACATCAGATGATGAATCCGGAACAAATACTTTGAGTCTAGGAAGGGAACAGTGTGAGCACAAATGTCACACCCAACACTGTGTAGCATAAGGAATTAAATCACTAATGCAGTTGCAAGGGGAATATTCTTACAGCCTCCAGATGAAGTCCAGCAGAGGTCAAGCTAAAATACTGACCAACGAAATGTGGTAAATTTATGGTCCTACATAAATTTAGTGGGACTTGTTGCTCTGAAGGACCAATTTTGTACAAATTTTGTAATAATTCCAGTTCCTTTAATCTGGAAGGAGAATCAGAGTACTGAAACAGGACAAGAAGGGGAAATATAAACTAGAGCTCCCAACCATCTTGCTATTCCCTAAAAGAGGTAAAGGATCTGCTACACACAAGGAGTGTAGCTGATATGACTCTAGGTTTAGTAGGAACTGCAAGAATCAAGGACACTGACTCTTTGTAGTGAAGTTCACCTAAGCCTTCCAGAATTTTAATACCAAGAAAAAGGGGGTACTAGGGAGGACATAAGTCAGTTGGTAGGATGCAAAACTAGTGGAGTACACCAAAGAGTCGGGCTCTCCTGTTATTAAAAATCTAATTCATTGCAGATATCTGTTTACTCTCTTGTACCTTGTAATAGTGCTCTCTATCTGCACATCCTGAAATCTGAATATCAAAGCTGCTCTCCTTCTATTTCATTTATTAGAGTGACTATGTTCAGTTTGCATGGTCCCACTATATGTGGGGAATATAACTGTCCTCCTCTGTTCGCTCCCAAGATGGACTTTATTGTTATGAGTTGACGCAGTTAACCCTGGCACATAATAGCACAAGAAACCTCCATTATAAAATCTCCACCACAGAGCTCCGCCCACATGCTTCAGAGTGACAGTGAGACCAGGAAACAATTGATCACGTGGCTGTGTCTCGCTCTTTATACTGAGCTGCTAAGCTCAACAGGCATGTGTATTACTTCCTGGAATTCATAGTTTGAAGAGAGAAGTTCTTGTGACTGCAAATGCATGAACTGCTTGTAACCAGGTACAGGAAGTGAAGGAGAGAAAAAGCTTGCGTGGGTGACACCCTGAGATGTCTCAATGGAGAAGAAGAAAAATTAAAGTTCATTCGGAAATAAGGTTTCAGTGACACTTTAAAGGTCTTGTGGACATGAGAGGTCTCCGCTTCATGCTGTGGAGCGACAAACTTTTTTGATGAGAGCAATTTTTTTTTATTTTATTTTTTTTGAGGCATTGATCACCCATTTCAGCAATACTGACCTCTGTGTAACAAAAGACATGTTGCACCATGTAGTGGACTAAACTATTAGGTCCAAAATGAGGCACGCCTTGCATACTCTGACCAAAGCAGTTGGTGCTAAAGAGAATTGTGGAAAGATGGTGGGCGGTGGAGTAAGACAGGAGAATGGTTGATCCATAAAGCACTTCTTTAAAGCAAGAGTGGCAGTGGGAAAGTGTTTCCTGCAGACTGGATGATGGGAAAAGGACACAACACTCCACCTAGTGGATGATGTGCATGTGCTCACCTCTGCTTTAACTCTTACCAATATTAGAAGGCGATGACAGTACCTTTTTTTTTTTTTTTTTTTCGGACATGTCCAGAAGAGTTGTCCAAGAGCCATGGACCACTTGTGGAGAGCTTCAGAAAGACCTGGAATTAGCAGGTACAATGGTTTCAAAGAAAACAATAAGTAATGCACTCAACCAATATGACCTGTATGCACGCTCACCACACAAGACTCCATTGCTGAAGAAAAAGCATGTTGAAGCTCGTTTAAAGTTTGCTGCACAACATTTAGGCAAGCCTCTGAAATACTGGGAGAATATAGTCTGGTCAGATGAGACCAAAATTGACCTCCTTTGGATGCCATAATACACACCATGTTTGGAGGTCAAATGGTATTGCACATCACCCCAAAAACACCATACCCACAGTGAGGTTTGGAGGTGGGAACATCATGGTGTGGGGCTGTATTTCAGCATCCGGTACTGGCAAGATTCATCTCATTGAAGGAAGGGTGAATGGAAAAAATATACCAAGACATCCTTGATAAAAAAAAAAAAAATGCTGCCATCTACCAAGATGATGAAGATGAAATGGGTGTAGACATTTCAGCATAACAATGATCCCCAATACAAAGCCAAGGAAACTCTGAATTGGTTTCAAAGAAAAAAAATATAGCTGCTAGAATGACCCAACCAATCACCTGACTTGAATCCAATAGACAGTTTGAAGAATGATCTTTAGTTCTGAGTTCATAGAAGAGGCCCACTGAACCTTCAAGATTTGAAGACTGTATGGAAGAATGGGCCAAAATCACACTTGAGCAATGCATGCAACTAATTTCTCCATACAGGAAGCTGTCATTACCAACAAAGGATTTTGTACCAAGTATTAAATACATTTCAGGTAGCGTGTTCAATACTTTTTTCCCTGTGTCATTCCATTTTATTACACATAACTTAATTTCTGCACTTGTTTTGTATGTATGCATTACATGGGGTGTTACCAACATGTAGTGAAAGTAGCACCTTGATAGAAATTTATTTACCTAGAAAAACGGTGACATGTTCTATACTTATTTTACCCGCTGTATTTAAAACCAAAAGCCATCAAAGGAGTTAGCTGTGTTGTGGAAAACCTTTTGCAAACATTGCTGCACCCCTCAGGAAAATGCCACTTGCCTGCCTGGCAATAAAGGCTGTGCAAATTGCAGGGGCCACTAGCCCTGTTCACTATAATGACTGGTCACCGTCAACAGCAGGTATTCGCTTCTGTCTAGATGGCCAGCAATTACCTATGGTGATCACTGCTGGATGCACTTTGTGTGCATCCGTCAGCGATCACCGCAGGTAATTGCTGGCTGTGCAAAGAGCTGTGAATAGTTGCAGCCGGCTGCAACCTGACATTATAGTGAAAGGAGGCGGTGGCATTCACATCGGCCTTAATCGCTGGTGCAAATGTAGCCTTAGGCTAACTGTTAAGTAAATTTATTCCAATTCAAAGTGGGAATATTATCAAAGCTTTATGAACATGCTGCACTTATAAAGGGACAATGACTCATAAACATTAAAAAGAAACGGGGTCACCATGACAGTCAGGCAAATGAGATTCTCAGATATAGAGGTAAGCTATGATTACATTCATATTTCATCATGAAGGGTTTATTTTAATGCTAAGGTCTTCTCTTTCTAGTGAGAGATTTACTTGCTTGTTATCTCTTTAGCAGTTCATTGATTTCAGGGTGCTGCAAATAAGGTGATTGCTAAAGTGGTTAAAGCTTTAAGCAGCTATAGACTAAAGTCACTAATGTGGCCCTAGCCTGTGATCCAGGTACATGTCTCCAACTGGAAGCTAGTTGTACACCAAATGATATTTAATCAGTTCTTGAGGTTCTAGGGGTGCTTGCTTATTTTAACATAGACACTTTTTGATACTTGACACTTATTGAGCCAAATTTACAAAGACTGGATCAGCCAGAATATGGAGCAGCTGTGCATGGCAGCGAATTGGCTTCTAGCTTGCATTTCTAAAGCTTAACTGAACAAGCTGAAGCTAGAAGCTGATGGACTACCTTGCACAGCTGCACCAGATTCTGTCCCAGTTTTGGTAAATTCCCTCTATCTCAAGCGTAAAGCAGAACTAAACCCATGCCAGCAGTGGAACTGTTTTTTGAATATGTTAAATCAATGAGTTTAGTACTGCTTTAGGAGCCCATTCATACCAGCATGCATGTGTTATGCCTTGTATAATGTACACTTGTTCATGTGCTTTGTGAAGGGACAGTGCAATGCATTCTTACAATGTATTACACTGCTTACTTTTTTTCTTAAAATACATTTTTCTTCCCAGTGAATAGCAATAATATATTAATGTCTCATAAATATTAGTGGTGCTCCAAAATGAAAATTCTGGACCAAAACCGAAAATTCAGGATGCACATGGCCAAAAACTGAACCCAAATTTATTTATTTTTTTAAATATATATCCAGTAACTTATAATACCTTTCATTGACAGTGTAAGTGTGCGTGTATGGAAAAAAAAAAAAAAACATTGTCAATAATGGCAATAACGCTATTTTCGACTGATAATTTCGGCAGCTGATATATCTGTGCATCACTAATAAATGTCACTATAATGGACAGATCCTTAGTGCCACTGACTTTAAATGCAAAGGTCCTTTTTTTTTTTTTTTTTTTTTTTTTTTCATACCAAATGGTACATTTGTAAAAAGTACAAGTGGATCTAAGTGTTTATGAAAGTTATCGTTAGCGTGTGCTTAGATCCTGTTAACACCAACTTGTGCCTAGTTCTTGTTTTTTTTTTTTTTTTTCCAAAAAGTTTTATTGAAGTAAGAAAGACAAAACAGATCATAGACAGATACGGATCGCAGTCCGTGCACAACTTCGTATATGTTCTCCCGTATCGCAGACGGGAATAGGACGTTAGAATAGATTTTAGAGCAACATGCATCCAATTCCCACAATAAAGCATATGCAAAAAGTATAACCATAGTAATAATAATTACCATCTGTAATGTTCGATAAATAAGGTATACAGTAGTCTCTATGTAGAGAGAGCTCAAGCAGCAAGACTATGAGGTGCAAGACAAACGAATTATCTCAAGGCACGTATGTCTGCTATAACCGTATCCAAAAATCGTGGGTTAATTTTCTAAAGTATTATCACACTTGTACATCTAGAAGTGTTCTGATCCTTGTAAATAATATTGCTATTTAGAATATGAGAAAAAGGGTAGCTAAAACGAGAAAGAAAAGAAAAGAAAGAGACTCGAGTGGAGATGGAAAAGGAGTATGGGAAGTAAAATCAGAGTGAGGAGGAGTGGGATAAGGAAGACATATAAATAGGGGGGGAGAAAAAAAAAAAAAAAAAAAAAAAAAAAGGGGGGGGGGGGGGGGGAGTTGGGGATTAGAATTAAATAAGTATAACTAAACCAATCACATCACATAGTATCGGCCTGGTTATAACAGATGCTGTCTTAAATTAAGGTTATAATCTCTTTAAAGTCCAGTAAAGGAATTATTCCTGGGGTGAAAGATCCAGAGGTTCTCCAGTTTACCAAATCTGCTCGCTCATTCCTTCATTAAGCCATGATAAGTCTCAGTAGATAGGAAGTGAGTCCAACATGCCCATGTCTTCCTGAATCGCTCGGGGTGTTCTTTCGCCACTGAGATCAGCTCCTCCATTTCCGCGATCTTATTGATCCTAAGAATCCACTCTCGCATGGGTGCCTAGTTCTTGTTAATACAAATCTGTGCCAGCTTTCTGATGTACTATAACCTGTTGCAAACAGACTGGAATTTCACTTCAGATTCTCTGTTGTAATCTGAGGATTATTTTCTTCACAGTACAGGCAGCTTCAGAGTTCAGTAAGAGCTTGTTTTAAAGCAATTTTACTGTTTTAAAGTTCAACATAGTACATGAATACAGTAATAAAATAAGACTGTACAAGGTCCTTGTATTTCATATCTGGTGGGTGAAGAACAATCCATGTAGCATAAAATGCTGAGATTACTATTTTATAAAGAGGGCCTATTCATCTCCCGAATAAACTGAGATGGGTAAGAAACACACTCACACTCTATAGGCTTGGAACGCAAAGGTTTGCAAAGAGTGAATGAAAAGATGATGACTTAGTGTTGCTTTTGTGATATTTTTCTTAATATGTATCTGACGTAACACACTAATACAATGTGTTTTATGCAAAGTTTTTGGGGTTTTTTTTATGTTTTTTGCAGAAGATGGGGTTCTGGATCTCTCTGTAAAAAGAAATGGCAGTGGACTAGAAGAAAACTCCAAAATCAAAAATCTCAAACTTGAGTGAGTATCAACTTCACTTATATGGAACTTTTCCTTTTGCAAATAGTTACACATCTGACAAACATACTGCATTGTTTTAGCTTGCTGCTAAATTGTTTGTGCCTGTTGCTAGCACCTTTCTGTAATGTTTGTGTTTTATGGAGAGAATATAGTGGGGGCTTGTTTGGGAAGGTGGGGGTTGCATCTGCTGCTCAAACTTTGTAGAATGTAGTCTTAAGGACTATGACTACTAGCAGTCCGGCAATAGTTATAGCAGCAAGTAATAGTATTTTTAGTATTACTATGATTAAACATAAGCAGGTTGCAGTACTGTTATAAATGTTTATGTATGAAATTTGCACATTTTAGATATACTTTTTTTTTTTGCACTATTAACAGTTAAAAATAACACCTGTCATGAAAAAAAAAATGTAACCTACAATTGCTAAACTCTACTTTTTTTTAAGAAAAATCTTAGTTCCCTGACTGTCGTGACAATGCTTTGGCTTCAACACTTTAGCTGTGGATATAGGGTAGGACACCCCTGGTGTCACTCTCCCCACCACATTTGCCATAAATTCCCGCATATTATAGTTGCTTTGTATTTACTTTTCTTTATCTGAAGAATAAGGGGGGTGATTTTTTTTTTTTTTTTTTTTTTAACTGAATGTGATGTCTGTCAAAGCAACCTCACAGAAAAAAAAAGTGTCAAGTTAGAAGAAATGTGCTTTGTTTTTTTGCAAGACAATATTATCTGACGAGTGTCTTGTTGTCCTGAAAAAGTACAAATAAAGGTTCCTGTATGACAGTCTAAACAAATTCCAAATCCAATTGCTATGTGATGCCAAAGCCTTTAAAAAAAAAAAAAAAAAAAAAAAAAAGCCTTTACCTTCCCCGATTTTAGCAATATCCTCCATTTTGTTTCTCACATACTTCCCTCCCAGACACTGCAGCGTGGTGGGAAGCAACAGAGGCAGCAAACTCCATCCAGAAAACACACTTGCTCTGTCTGTTAGAGCTGATTCACACGTGTGGTGCGGGTTGAAGCTCAGGTTTCACAGCTAATGGATACAGTAGTTGTTCATCGGATCAGGTTCAGGTTAGATTAGCTCAGGTTTTTATCCTGTTCACAAATATGCAGTTTAGGACTAGTTCCCATAGAGGTCAATAGCCTGTAATCCACACCTTTTTGTTTTTTTGGGGTTTTTTTTTTATGACAGGTGTTCTTTAACACAAGATTAGTAATGTTTGATAGTGACAAACATTGAAGTGGCAGATTACAAAATATACAGTATATAACATTTTTCATAACTGTGTAAGCAGCAATATGATTCTGATTTAACATATTTTTCAATTCATCAAAGAGTAGAACAGGTTTCATGGTACTTAATGCAAACATGCCATACACTAAATGCTTTAACTCCATTTTCACACTTAGGTCCTAAATTTTAACAAAGCTGAGTTTGGTTAGACCTTCAGCTCAGTTAACTTTTCCAGCTTCCAGATTTGTTACACTTGTGTTGGTTTCATTTCAGTTTCTTTCTGTCCACTAAATCATTTTGTATCTCTTCACGGGTCTTCTAGGTGAACTATTCAAATGTTTGTTATATTTTCATGTGTGTTTGGGTCTGTGTTTGTTTGGTGCATTTCATGTAGAGTTTTTCTGATTGTATTTTTTTTGTGTGTGTGTGTGTAAGACTTTGTTACTGCAGCAAATCCTTGAAAAGGGGGTTTACTCTTTTATTACTTGTTTAGCGGTAACGTCACGTTTCTACTAACAAAAAGTTGAATATTAAGGGCTTACTAATTGCTTAAGTTAAAAATCATAAGTTTGGCTCCGCAAGCAACTGTCAGCTGGATTAGTATGCACTTAAATATATACTAAAGAAATTATTTACCAAATGTTCTTGAATACTTGACTGGGTTGCTATAGAAGCCATCGTACCATTGACAGTGTCCAAGCAGACGTGTAAAGATTCTATAACTTCTAACTTCCACGTTTTGAATAAAAACTTTATCAGAAGCGGTGATGTTACCTAAGCAAGGAGTTTTAATAAAGGAGTGGACCTTTCCATACCTGTGTACACGTCTCATGCATCCGTTGACCATCGTTTCATTCCATTCATCCAGGAGACTTCAGAGAGAGAGAGATGACTATTTGGACCGAAGTCCTGAATTTGCAGACGGTTTGCTTTCAAAAGCATTGAAGGATGTTCAGCTGGGAACACTGGATATTAACAAAGCAGCCATACTTTATGGCATACCTCAAAAAACTTTAATACTTCACTTAAAAGCCTTATCAGCAGGCAAGCCTGCATATTTTAAAAACACAGCTCAAAATTGTAATGATGGGTATTTATACAAAGACAGCACCGAGACGTGTGCTGTTTTTCAAAAAGTCGCCCTGTGGGCAAAGGCTCAGGCCGAGCATACAGAAAAAAGTAAACTCAGTCTACTTGAAACTTCAGAACTGAAACTCCCAACCGCTTCCAGTTACCTCCATCAGTTAACTCTACAGAGAATGGTTGCTCAGTTCAAAGAAAAAAAGGAAGTTTTGCATTGTGAATCTTCAGTTCCCACTGTACAGTTAAAAATTCCTCAGGTACGAGTGAACTCTGTGCCCAAACCACAGCCCGATTCCTCTGGTCTTCTGGATGTGATGTATCAGGTTACTAAAACCTCTGGAGTTATTGAAAATTCATCTCTACAAAAACTAAAAAACATTCTTCCCAAGCAAAACAAAGTTGAATGTTCGGGAAATCTAACACGTTCCAACGTCGATTCCTATGTTGTTCATGGAGATCTTTCTCCTTTGTGTCTTAATAACAAGAATGGAGTTGGCGACACATCTTCTGACAACCCAGATGATGACCGGAAAGACAAACAGCCAAGGAAAAAACGGGGTAGATACAGACAATATGATCATGAAATTATGGAAGAAGCTATAGCCATGGTACTTGGTGGGAAAATGAGTGTTTCTAAAGCACAAGGAATTTATGGCGTACCTCACAGCACTTTAGAATACAAAGTCAAAGAACGGTCTGGAACACTGAAGAACCCTCCGAAAAAAAAGCTTCGCCTGGCAGACCCTAATTTGTACAATGTTGTTGTTAATTCAGGGACTGGTAACTCCAGAAACAGTAGCAAGTCTATGTAGATTTAATTTTGAATTTTTGACTAATCTTATCCGTGTGTATTGTTACACACTTCTACTGTACACGCAACTGAGTGTGACGTAACATACTCTGACGAAACGATACGGTTCTTAACCACATTCATGCCTTTAAAATAGATAATTCAGGGTTTTCACTGTGGACTAAATTTTTTGTTGCACACTTACTACTGATACTATGTATTAAGCATTCGTTTTGCTTAAATAGGTAAAACTTCTTCAGGGTTTATAGGTCATAGTTAACAGCAGAAAACAAACTATGATTAACATTACTTACTACAGTACCAATGTATCAATCACAACTTCCACTCCTAAACTTTTGACAGTGGTAGGACGTTTCGTACTCTAGTTATTGGTTTTTCTACTCTGGTTTTTAAGTTCTTCTGGATCACCTACAGGTAATGACGACCTTATGTGTGGAAGCATGCAGTATTATTTCAATGCAGAATAACTGTCCAATCTTTTAGTATCCACACATACGATTTAAAAAGAGGTTTGGTAGAACACATTATTACAAGTGTATAATACTAATTAAATGTTGTAAAAGTAAAATACTGCATTTTAATTACATCTTTTATCAATGAGATGGGCATTTAACAAAACAAAAATCTCCTATTTAGGTAGTTGTAGAAAGTCACTGTGAAAGTGACTTTAAATAAACTATAAAACAAAAATATTTAACTTTATCAAAATAATTTATAAAAAAATTTTTTCTTTTTGAAAATGAACTATGTTAGGAAATCTGGAATGCAGGTTAGAGCATGCTCATAATGTGCACAAGATAAGCTTAAAACATGGGTAATTTCTTCCCCCCTCGAGTGTTGTCATACTCATGCAATCAATGGACCTCAATGTAACTGTTTATGTATTTGCTGCTGCCACAGTTCAGAAACCATTTCTTTGTGGTCCAAGTTGACTTTCCCCAGACCAATTGTAACTTTTTTGCTAATGACCAAACCTGCAAATTGTTCAGGGTTTTGAATATACAAAACACCCTTAGACTGAGGTTTTTTTCTATGAAATTTGTGATTTTTTTACTGTAAGTGGTAGGATGTAGGTTTGTTTTCTAATTAGTAATCTACTTCACCGAACACTCCATTGTTGTGGGTTGCAAGGCATTACACTGTTTCTCTTACCTCTGAAATTCAGACTATTTTCATACATCAAATTTTTATTGCCGTAGCTCTTTGAGAAAATTGAAACTACTCTGAGCAGACATTATTTTGCACGTATGCACTTAAATTTAGTTTTGTACAGTTTTACATGCATGGGTTTTGATTACTTAAAGACCTTCTACAGCTAAATGTTACAGTTTTATTTTTTGCAAAAAACGGTCTATCTCATGCGCCTATGTAACTCTGTTTGATTTTAAATGTTTTTAAATACATTAAAATGTCTTACACAGTTCAGGTAATATCAACTTCCTCAACCTTTGCTGTGAATAAAATATCTGTAAGGTAACCAGACAACCTCTAAGTAGAATTAAATAATAAAAAAAAAACAGTTAACAGATTTCCTACTATCAGGGACAGTCTTTTAGTAACAGCCTTCACTAATTTTATATCCGTACAGTTTGTAGTATTTATTTTTAACTTCATAGGGATATTTTATCTGTTTTATGCATTGGTGGTATAACACACAACTTTAAAACACATTTGTCTATATTTCAAGTCCTTCACATTCAAATACTTTTTTATGTATAATTTAATCAATGCCTTTGGGTAAAACAATCAAATGTATTTACTGCTCACTGCTTAACACAACCGAAGGCAGAGGTAAACCCTTTATTTTATTTTTGGCCTGTTTGAATGTTATCAAGATCTTTTATAATGAAAAACAAAAGGTAAAAAAAACACTAAATGAAAAAAAAGCTGTGCCTCTGTTTTTAAGACTACTGATCGGTAAAATTGTTTAAACCATTTCTTGTAGTTTCTGACTATTTTATATTGCATTGTAAATTAACCTACTGAAGATGATTGGTCGTTTACAGTGATATTCCAGTTTGTGTATTATTATTTTATTTTTTTTATTTACAGCCTTTCCATTGTCACTTCCATTTCCAGTAATTTGGTATAACTGCAGTGTGTAGCTGGCTTGACTTTCAAAAGATTTTGTTGACTATATAAACTTATTTTAGGCAGTGAGTTCTATTTATGCATAAATCAATTGCACTATAATTCATGAATTATTTATTACAATATTTTCTAATGAATTTCCTGTATCTTGTCACGTGATGTTAATGTACTGTAATTCTGTTTTTTCTTTGTGTTTATAAAGCTAAACCTGATTGTATGGAATTGTTTGGTTGATGTATTCTTAAGTTATAATTTATTGTAAAGCACTTCACTGCTTTTCCACATAAATTTAAAAAGAGAATGAATATTGAGCTAATATAAAACGTTAATGGTTATTCTTCACATTCTAAAGAAAATTCTTGCATTTATACCTTACTAATTTTTTTTTTCTATTGTGCATAGTTTTATCTTTTGTCATATTTGTGGTATTGCCAATTTCAATGTACAGATGTAGAAGAATGTTTCTCAACTTGTTGCATTTGTATCCAGTATGTACTGTCATGTACAGGTAGAGAAACCTGTTCTTACTATCCTCATTCTAGACCAATAACACAGCACTGTGCTCATTACTGAGTACTTTTCCTCTGACCTCAGCATTGTATATTAAATACAGAATTTTTCATTTTACTTGCTTTCGTAGTGGAATTGTTTGCTTTTTTTTATTGTTTTTTTTTTCCCTCCTGTAAATTGTGTGTGTATTTAATTGTTAAAGCTAAATTCCCAGCAAATGGCTAAATACAAAGATGAAATGCATACAAGAAAACGATTTTACCTGAAAAAGGGATTTATATTTCTATACATCCAGTCCAAAGATTTACACAGCTTTGCGACACAACACACCATTGTCTAGCAGAGCTGGAGACCTGATTTTTCTCTACTGCAGCTGAGTTACACTTAAGGTTCCTGTCCTTCCCTGAGCCTATGACTGGACAGTGAAAGGAGAAGCAGCAGACTGAGCTCTCACCTCATTTTGTGCTCATCTCCAATCAGCATGCTCCTTATTAGCACATGAGTACAAATGAATGACTCCTTTTATATTGCCTTTCCCAGTTTGACCTCTTGCAGACTTTTGACTACATATGTAAAAAAAAAAAAAGTGGATTAATGAATAATTAAAGCCAATATTTGACTTTGAAGGGAAACTTTAATTAAAATTAACATAATTGCTACATATGTCTTTCTAATCTAATCTCATTAGAATTTACTTCAATCCGCAGCCATCTATGATCATGTAAGACCAGCAAAAATGTAAATATTATATACTTGATTTAGACAGATATTTAAATCCCACATTGTGTTTCCACCCATACTTTTTGCAATTTGAAATATTCCCCTTGGAACTAATGGCAACTGGGGCATTCTGTAAACTGTTGAGTACAGATTGCCCTCAGAAAAGTCTATTCCTGTGCCTCTCTGATTTTCTCATACTAAAATTGTAGCACTAATAATTGGGACTACTGACAGAGCATATTGGAAGGGGTCGGGTATTTTCTACCAAACAAGACAAGGCAGTGTCCAATAAAGTTTACAAACATCCTTTCACCCTTCACCTGTCATGAAGAGCAAACCCTAAAGGTGGCTGAGAACAAAGCCAGAAGCTATGACCAGTATTGACTCAATAAGATGTCCCAGTACACTAGACTAGAAGGTATAAATCAATCACTCTTTGAGGTGGGCAAAAAAGGTTTTTTTTTTTTTTTTTTGTTTTTTTTTTTAAGTAATGTGTCTCTTTTTAGAGAGTGAAAGTGTATTTAAACAGCAGTACCTGACCTAAAGTGTATTTCCACTTGTTGCAGCCAAATTGGAATAAAGCCTATTTTATATTTGCTACAGGTTTTCATTCACAGAGCGTAACTTTAAAAAAAAAATATTTAAAAATTACTGCTTACCATTTTAAATGTCCCCCCCCCGTCCCCCCCCCCCCCCCATCCCGATAACTCCAGGGCTGAAAATCCTACTTAGGTCTCTTTATGAGGTGGTTGGAGAGTTACATTTTTATATAATAACCCTGCACTTGTGCTGACAGATCTCAATATCAGTTGTAAACTAGATTTGCACAATATCAAAAAATAAAAAGGTATTTTTATAGGCAGCACTAGACAACACACTTGCATAAAAATCAGTGTGATTTTTGTTGTATACAAAGTTATAATCCTATATCGCCTGTATGCATGTTAAATAATACAGTAAATATATATACATTACAATATTATTATTATTATACAGTATTTAGCACCAAAGGGTATGCTCAGCGCTGTACAGTAGCAAGGGGGACAGAACATGAGACAAGACAGTAACAATACAATACACGAGGGGTTCGAGGACCCTGCTCTTTCGAGCTTACAGTCTAGGAGGGAGGGGAAGGTGGCACAGGAGGAGATGGCTGTGGGGGATGGAGTGGCGGGAGGAGTGGAGGAGGTTCGTTGTTGGGTGAGGTCTGGTGTTAGGTGAGGTTGGGGTAGGCTTCCTTGAAGAGGAGGGTTTTCAGGGTGCACCTGAAGGTGAGGAGGGTAGGCGACAGTCTGATGGATTGGGGTAGGGAGTTCCAGAGGATGGGGGAAGTCCTGCAATCGGGCGTGGGAGGAGAAGACAAGGGAGCTAGAGAGTAGGAGGTCCTGTGAGGAGCGGAGGGCACAGGTAGGGTAGTATTTGGGTATAAGGTCAGTTATGTAGTTTGGGGCAGCATTGTGAATGGCTTTGTAGGTCAGAGTTAGCAGTTTGAATTTGATGCGTTGGGCAATCTGGAGCCAATGAAGGGATTGGTAGAGGGGGGAGGCAGATGTGGAGCGGTTGGTGAGGTGGATGAGTCTAGCCGCTGAGTTTAGGATCGACTGGAGTGGGGATAGCGTTTGTTTGGGTAGGCCAGTGAGAAGGGAATTGCAATAGTCCAGGCGTGAGATGATGGAGTGTACGAGTTGTTTGGTGTCTGGGGTAAGGAATGTGCGAATCTTGGAGATGTTGCGGAGGTGGAGCCTGCAATATCTAGATAGCAGTTGGATGTGGGGTAGGAAGGAGAGGTGGGAGTCCAGGGTGACACCCAGGACTGTGGCATGTGGGGTGGGAGAGATGGTGGCGTTGTTAGTAGTGATAAAGAGGATGTGGGGGGGGGGAGACCAGGAGCTCGGTTTTGGATAGGTTAAGTTTGAGGAAATGGAGCGACATCCAGTCTGTCGTTTAGGAGGTGGGCGATGCGGGCAGAGAGTGGGGGGGTGGAGAGGTAAATTTGGGTGTTGTCGGCATAGAGGTGGTAATTGAAGCCGTGGGAGTGAATAAGTTTGCCAAGGGAGGAGGTATAGATGGAGAAGAGGAGGGGCCCAAGGACAGAGCCTTGGGGGACCCCGACAGAGGGGGAGGGAGGGGGAGGTGGCAGTGTTGTAGGTGATGCTGAAGGAGCATTGGGAAAGGTAGGAGGCGAACCAGGAGAGAGCAGCGTCCTTGATGCCAAGGGAGTGCAGTTTGGCAAGGAGGAGAGGGTGGTCAACAGTGTCGAAGGCCGCGGAGAGGTCGAGGAGCAGGAGGATAGAATAGTGGCCATTGGCTTTGGCGGTTAGCAGGTCGTTGGTGATTTTAAGTAGGGCGGTTTCAATGGAGTGCAGGGGACGGAAGCTAGACTGTAGGGGGTCAAGGAGGTTGTTATCAGTGAGGTGGGCGCTTAGGCGATTGTAGGCCAGGCGCTCAAGGAGCTTGGAAGTGAAGGGCAACAAGGAGATGGGTCTAAGGTTGTTAAGGTTAGTGGGGTCAAGGGAGGGTTTTTTGAGTATGGGAGTAAAGTGTGCGTGCTTTAGAGGGGAGGGGAAGGTGCCAGTGGAGAGGGAGAGATTGAAGATGTGGGTGAGGGGGGAGGGGGGGTGACTGGAGGAGCTGTTAGGGGATAGGGTCCAGGGGGCAGGTGGTGAGGCGGGCTTCAGTGAAGACCTTAGAGACCTCCTCGGGGGTAGTTGGGCTGAAGGAGCAGAGTGTTGGGGAGGTGATGATGTGCGGGGCATTAGGTACAGTGGGGGGTAGTGCGGCTATGAGGTCGGGGGAGGGGACGGATGAGGGGTTGAAGGAGGGTGGGAGGCTGGGTGGAGAGGTGGATTGTGAGTTGACAATGTCCTTACGGATTGTATCAATCTTGTTTTGGAAGTGATTGGCAATCTTGTGGGCGGTGAGTGAGGTGCTGGGTGGGGGGGAGAGAGCAGGAATTTGAAAGTGGAGAGCCGACGAGGACAGGTGGAGAGGGTGTTGATAAGGGTTATGAAATAGGCTTGCTTGGTGGGAGGTGGTGTAGGCGGCTTTATAGAGGGAGAATGCGCGAAGGGATCTGGTTTTGCGCCATAAGCGCTCCAGCGGCGTTTGAGGCATTTCGTGTGGTCGTTTTGCCAGGGTTGAAGCGGTCGGGGTCTAATGCTACGTGTGGTTAGGGGTGCCAGGGAGTCGAGGGCAGCTGACAGTCGTCGTATGCAGTAGTGGCCAGGTCAGGGCATGACAGAGGGAGGATACTGTCATACAGACGGTCAGCTGCTGGGTGGAGATGGGTCGGGTTCAGATTGTGGAGGTTGCGGGTGATGGTTAGATGCTTCGGGGGGGGGGGGGGGGGGATTGTTGGGGGAGGTAGAGAATGTGAGGAGGTGGTGGTCAGAGAGGGGGTGTTAGTGAAGTCGTGGGGGGTGCAGAGGTGGGAGAAAACTAGGTCCAGGGTGTTTCCGTTTGGAGTGGGTGGAGGACTGAGTGTGCTGTGTGAGAGCGAAGGAGGAGGTTAGAAGGAGGAGTTGGGAAGTAGCCGGGCTGTTGGCGGTGATCGGGATATTGAAGTCGCCTAGGATGATGGTCGGTAGCTCGGAGGAGAGGAAGAAGGGAAGCCATGCGGCAAAGTCGTCTAGGAAGGGGGATGCGGAACCAGGTGGCCGATAGATTACCGCAATCCTTAGGAGGGTGGGAGAGAAGAGCCGGATGCAGTGGGCCTCGAAGGAGGGGAAGGATAGGGAGGGGGGGTTAGGGAGGACCTGGAAGGTGCTCAGCGGTGGTAGGAGCATACCGACCCCTCTGCGTCTGCTCGGTCTGGGTGAATGGGTCCAGACGAGGCCTCCATAGGAGAGGGCAGCAGGGGAGGTGGAGTCAGTGGCTTGGATCCAGGTTTTGGTGACCGCTAGGAGGTTGAGGGAGTGGGAGATAAAGAGGTCGTGGATGGCGGTGAGCTTGTTGCAAACCGAACGGGCGTTCAGGAGTGCAACCGAGAGGGGAGGGGTGGATGTGGGGAGGAGGGGGACAGATATGAGATTGAGGGGGTTGCGGTGGCTGGCGTGAGTAGGGGGGTGCCGGGAGAGGGGAGATGTCACTGGCGGTTAGGAGGAGGAGGGTGAGGAAGGTGGCATGGGAACGGGAGGTGCAGGAGCGTGTGGGTCTGTTGGTGGTGGCATGTGGGTCGGCGGGGGGAGTTGAGTATTAGGAGGAGGTGGTGAGAGCCGTAGAGAGGGGAGGGAAGAAGTGCGGGTGCGATGTAGAGCTGTCTTGGGGGAGTAGGGGGGTAGAGGGAGACAAGTTTGGGGATGGAGGAGGAGGAGTGCAGGTGGCATGCTAGGGCTGGCAGAATGCTGATCGGGTCGGAGAGGAGGGAGGTTTCAGTCAGGACGTGAGGATGGGGAGAGTCCGCTATGCCATGACGAAGTTAATCAGTGTCCAATCGTAGGAGGGGAGAGGGAGTGGTGGGCGGCTGGGGCCGCAGCTGGCTGCAGTCTGTGGGTGCTGTAGGCCGGCGTCCGCGGGTGTTGTGGTACGGCGTCGGTGGGCACAGTGGTGCGGCGGCTGGACGAGCCGTGGGACGCGGTGATTGGAGATGTTGTAGGCCCGGCGTCAGGAGGCGTTGAGTGCACAGCTTCGGGAGGTGATGAGTTGCCGGAGTTTCGCCAGAGGGACAGCGCGCCGGAGGGCGGGGTGGTGGGCTTGCGATCCCAGGTGGGATAGTAGCCTAGGGTCCTTGGTGGTTTGCAGTCCCTGGTGGGTAGTGGGTGCCCCTGTTTGAGTCCCTGGTGGGATGGTGGGCTTGCGGTCCCTGGTGGGATAGTAGCCTGGGGTCCCTAGTGGCTTGCAGGGAGGCAGCTGGTGGAGGAGGCTGACTCTCTCGGTGCGGCGACGTCTCAGTTCGCTGGGTGGCCTGGAGAGGTCCCTGGTCCGAGGCTGGGTGTCGGCTGATGCAGGGTCCTGGGTGGTCTGAGGCAGCCCCTAGGTGCTGAGTGCCCGGTGACTGGGTGTCCAGAGGTGGTAGCTGGGTGCCCGGTAGCTGGGCGGAGGGTGTCCGGGGGTGGTGGTAGGATGCTGGTAGCTGGGTGCAGAATGGCCTGATGTGGACCCAGAGTCGATGGGGAGACAGGCAGAGCGATGGGCTGGGTGGTGGAGCAGTGATCCGCAGTGGGCCAGAGCTGGTTCCTGATGGTCAGGGATGGGCCCAGGGCCGGTGGGGAGGCTGGCAGATAAGCGGGGAACGGAGCGGCGGCGGTCTGGGCCGATGCCCGGCAATCCGGGTTGGCCGCGGCAAAAAAACGAGGCTGCGGGGTAGGCCGCAAGTCCCGGAGCTCCAGGAAAAAGGTCCAGTGGCCTTCCCTGGCTGACGAGCAGGGTCCGGAGAGACGTTGGGCCCCCATCAGGGTCCGCTGCCGCCCAGATGGCAGCGGATTGGGGCCAGGGGAGCAGGAGCTGGCTGCCGCACGTCCGTCCCGCCGGACGTCTGGTAAGTAAGTACAATATGTAAACATTTGGCAATAATGAAACTACACTGCTCAAAAAAATTAAAGGAACACTTTTTAATCACAGTATAGCATCAAGTCAAACTCCTGGGATATTGATCTGGTCAGTTAAATAGCAGAGGGGGGTTGTTAATCAGTTTCAGCTGCTTTGGTGTTAATGAAATGAACAGGTGCACTAGATATGCAACAATGAGACGACCCCCAAAACAGGAATAGGTTTACAGGTGGAGGCCACTCAGTGGTGAGGGGTACAAGCTGGCCAGTCTTTGTGCTAAGTATAAGGCACTTGAACTAAGGAACTCCTAGAAATCTTTGGAGGAGCCCTGGCTGAGAAAGGCTGGATTAAGCAGTAATATATTTCTGTCCCCCTTGATGCAAGTGGAGATGACCCATCTATAAGGATCTACAGTCCATACAAACACAGCACAAGGCCGGGGTCACACTACCACTTCTACCCAGAAAGGAAGTATCTATGGAAGACAGGAAGTGATGTCATGTACAGACAGGAAGTTCCATGTGGTATGAAGTAGAGTGGAGACATTGGTGGAAGTGGCAGCAGAGGAGGAGGTGGAGTGGAAGTCCTGTGATCCCTTGCTGAGCTGCCTGGATTAAAGGATTGCCTTAGAGGAGAGCTATAGCCTTGTGGCCCTGTGTGGGTCAAGGTGGGGAGGTGAGCAGGCATTGCTGCCATTGGAGGATTCCTTTTGAGCACTAGAAGTGAAGATCACTGAGTGTTTTCACATTATTGCATGGACTTTTTTTTTGCTTATTTTAGGCACAGTGTTGTTTTTTATGTATTTATTTAGCACAACAAACAGTGGATTTAATATATAACTAATTTTTTATGAAATATTTTGATATATGGTTCGTCACAGAAATTAACAATCACTTATTTTGATTAAGAATCACAGTTTCATTAATTCCAATTGTATAGGTTTGTCACTATGTATCACGGATATATATATATATATATATATATATATATAATTCTTGTATTATTGAATATTATAATCACGGATTTTGATTTCATATCACTGATTAATTTGAAGGATTGAAAAATTAAGGGAATATTTATTTTTGTCACATATTTATTTTTAATCACGGATTTATATTATTATGAGTTATATATGTCACGTTTTTTTATTATATTTAAGTTATTCCATTGATAGACTATTAGGTTTATTTGATGGTATTTTATAATTATTATAGTTTTTGATGGTACCTATTATGTGTATATAGGGTATTTATTTTAGCGCTTCACTATTTTAGGGTGTGGTACTTTATGACTTAATGGTTAAGGCAGAGTGTTAGCAGCTGTTAGTATAGGGTTTATTCATATTAAGCGCAGGAGGATATTCCCATTTTTTACCACAGGACACCATCCATCGTCTCTTTAGGAGCATGCCCTGATGTTGTCAGGCATGCATATAAGCGCGTGAGGGCCATTTTGAGTTGCTGCAATGAAATTTCAGCAACATGGACTAGCCTGTTGCACCATTTTTTCACTTTTGATTTTCTGGGTGTCTTTGAATTCAGTTCTGTAGGTTGATAATTTTCATTTCCATCAAATGATGAGGCATCCTTACTTTCCTAACACATTACACTGTCCATCTCAGTATAGATATCCAGCAAGATATTTTTCCCCATTGAGATCTGATGTGTTTTCAAAGTGTTCCTTTAATGTTTTTGAGCAGTATTTTTTTTTACACCTAATTTATTGATCAAAGCACTATCCATGCATTGCTTAGTAAACTGGGAAGGGAAAATGTTTAATGCCACATAAGACATTTTTTATTATCGTACATAACCAATATATTCAAATAGAATTTTATGCATATACAGTCAGGTCCATAAATATTGGGACATGGACACAATTCTAACATTTTTGGCTCTATACACCACCACAATGGATTTGAAATGAAGCGAACAAGATGTGCTTTAACTACAGACTGTCAGCTTTAATTTGAGGGTATTTACTTCCAAATCAGGTGAATGGTGTAGGAATTTCAACAGTTTGCATATGTGCCTCCCACTTGTTAAGGGACCAAAAGTATTGGGACAGAATAATAATCATAAATCAAACTTTCACTTTTTAATGCTTGGTTGCAAATCCTTTGCAGTCAATTACAGCCTGAAGTCTGGAACGCATAGACATCACCAGACGCTGGGTTTCATCCCTGGTGATGCTCTGCCAGGCCTCTACTGCAACTGTCTTCAGTTCCTGCTTGTTCTTGGGGCATTTTCCCTTCAGTTTTGTCTTCAGCAAGTGAAATGCATGCTCAATCGGATTCAGGTCAGGTGATTGACTTGGCCATTGCATAACATTCCACTTCTTTCCCTTAAAAAACTCTTTGGTTGCTTTTGCAGTATGCTTTGGGTCATTGTCCATCTGCACTGTGAAGTGGCATCCAATGAGTTCTGAAGCATTTGGCTGAATATGAGCAGATAATATTGCCCGAAACACTTCAGATTCATCCTGCTGCTTTTGTCAGCAGTCACATCATCAATAAATACAAGAGAACCAGTTCCGTTGGCAGCCATACATGCCCATGCCATGACACTACCACCACCATGCTTCACTGATGAGGTGGTATGCTTAGGATCATGAGCAGTTCCTTTCCTTCTCTATACTCTTCTCTTCCCATCACTCTGGTACAAGTTGATCTTGGTCTCATCTGTCCATAGGATGTTGTTTCAGAACTGTGAAGGCTTTTTTAGATGTCGTTTGGCAAACTCTAATCTGGCCTTTCTGTTTTTGAGGCTCACCAATGGTTTACATCTTGTGGTGAACCCTCTGTATTCACTCTGGTGAAGTGTTCTCTTGATTGTTGACTTTGACACACATACATCTACCTCCTGGAGAGTGTTCTTGATCTGGACAACTGTTTTGAAGGGTGTTTTCTTCACCAAGGAAAGAATTCTTTGGTCATCCACCACAGTTGTTTTCCGTGGTCTTCCGGGTCTTTTGGTGTTGCTGAGCTCACCTGTGCGTTCCTTCTTTTTAGAATGTTTCAAACAGTTGTTTTGGCCACGCCTAATGTTTTTGCTATCTCTCTGATGGGTTTGTTTTGTTTTTTTCAGCCTAATAATGGCTTGCTTCACTGATAGTGACAGCTCTTTGGATCTCATCTTGAGAGTTGACAGCAACAGATTCCAAATGCAAATAGCACACTTGAAATGAACTCTGGACCTTTTATCTGCTCATTGTAATTGGGATAATGAGGGAATAACACACACCTGACCATGGAACAGCTGAGAAGCCAATTGTCCCTTTACTTTTGGTCCCTTAACAAGTCGGAGACACATATGCAAACTGTTGTAATTCCTACACCGTTCACCTGATTTGGATGTAAATACCCTCAAATTAAAGCTGACAGTCTGCAGTTAAAGCACATCTTGTTCATTTCATTTCAAATCCATTGTGGTGGTGTATAGAGCAAAAAATGTTAGAATTGTGTCCATGTCCCAATATTTATGGACCTGACTGTATACCCAAAGTATAAAACTACTTGGATTATCTTTAAATTTATAAACCAATTTATTTGCACACATGTCATAGGACACAGTGTGTGAAAATCCCACACATAGGGAAGAAACAGAAAAGCCACTAGCATACAAGGCCTCTGAGGCTGGGGTTCCAAGTATATGTGGAGTTCCTGTGGAGGAGGTATAAGTAGAGATGTAAAATTTTTGGAAATTTTAAAGCCATGTGTTTTTTTTTTGTTTTTTTTCCCCTCCTGGAAACTTTTATACAAATTGATTCAGTGCAGAGTAGTTTTGCAAACTGAAACTCATTTTGGTAAACTGGAAACAGTGTATATAAAAGTATTATGCTTGAAATAAGAGTACAGCTTATTCAGGAAATAAAATGATCTTTCTTTTTAAATTTGTGATAATCTGGAAGCAGCAGAAAGTGTTTTTGGAATGAGAACTTTGGAGGGAAAAGCTACTTTCACTTTTATTATGGTCCTCATAATTTAATTCCATATAGTATCTTTAATGTCTTTAGGGCACCTCTGGCATGCAAGGACATGTTTTGTCATCCTTGTAGCATTTAGCAAAAATATTTCTTCTCACAATATTTGCAAATTGCAGCTTTGCTCTCAGCAGAATTTGTACGGTGGAAAGGTTTCCAAATTCTAGATCAGCCTTTCTCAATCTTTTCAACACAGAGGAACCCTTGAAATAACTTTCCAGTCTTGGGGAACCCCTGCTAAAAATGACTAGATCTACAACTCACAATAGATTAGCGTGATGGTCAGTGGGAAGAATGCTCCTTACATGTGTGATAATTGGGGAAAAATTACCCCCTTATAGATGGCTAAAATGATTAACCACTTGCCTACCAGTCACATCTACCCCCTTATTTACCAGGCCAATTTTCAGCTTTCAGCGCTGCCGCACTTTGATTAACAATTGCGCGGTCATGCAACATTGTACCCATATGAAATTTTGATTATTTTTTTCTCACAAATAGAGCTTTCTTTTGGTGGTATTTAATCGCAACTGGGCGCTTTACTTTTTGCGCTATAAATAAAAAAAATTGCAAAAAATTTGAAAAAAAAAAGTTTCTTTGTTTCTATTATAAAATTTTTCAAACAGGTATTTTTTCTCCTTCACTGATGTGCACTGATGGGCAGTACTAATGAGGTGGCACGGATAGGCGGCACTAATATGCAGCACTGATAGGTGGCACTGATAGGTGACACTGATGATGGGTACTGATAGACGGCACTGACTGGCATCACTGCTGGGCACTGACTGGCGGCACTGACTGGCACAACCCCTGGGCACTGACTGGCAGCACTGGTGGGCAGCACTGGTGGGCGGCACTGGTGGGCAGCACTGGTGGGTGGCACAGGTGGGTGGGCACAGGTGGGTGGCACTGCTGGGCACAAGTAGGTGGCACTTCTGGGCACAGGTGTGTGACACTGCAGAGTGGCACAGGTGGGTGCACTGCTGGGCACAGGTGGGTGCACTGCTGGGCACAGGTGGGTGATCTGCTGGGCACACGTGGGCGGAGCTAGTGGGCGCACTGCTGGGCACAGGTGGGCGGGAACTTGCGGGTGGCACTGCTGGGCACCGATCATCAGTGCCCTGATGATCGGTGCCGATCCCCGCTCTGACAACTGCCGGTTCTCGGCAGTACTTTCCTCACGATCTGACAGCGTGAGGAAAGTGCAGCCGAGAACCGGCACTTGCATTTCCCTCTGATCAGCGTGTCATTGGACACCGCTGATCACGTGGTAAAAGGCCGCTGTGATTGGCCTTTTACCACATCACGTGATCAGCTGTGTCCGTAGGACACAGCGATCACGGAGATCGCTGGGTGCGCGCTCCCTGGGGTGCGCAGGAGAGCGCGTTCTGGGAGGACGTCATATGACGTCCACTCAGAACTGGCCGGCCGCAGTTTAGCCGTCATTCGGCTATCTGCGGTCGGCAAGTAGTTAATGGTGTTAGTGGATTAGTAGTTATCTGAGAGGCAGAAATTTCTCAAGAAACCCCTAGCATCCTCTGGAGCGACCCTTGGGTTCCATGGAGCCCTGGTTGAGAAACCGAGGTCTAGATGTGGCATGAATCAATGTGTTGGTTGTTTGTCCCAAACAAATTATTTAACCACTTGCCCTCCAGAGGATTTACCCCCCCCCCCCCCCCCCGACCAGGCCATTTTTTGCGCTACGGCGCTGTTGACAATTGTGCAGTTACGCAACGCTGTACATAAATTATATTTTGCCCTTTTTTGTCATTTTTTTCCCCCCACAAATAGAACTTTCTTTCAGTGGTATTTGATCATCTATGTGGTTTTTATTTTTTGCGCTATAAACAAAAAACGACTGACAATTTTATAGCAAAAAGTCAAAAATATTGTTTTTGTTTCAAAACATATCCAATAAAAAAATAAAATTTCTTCATAAATTTAGGCCAAAATGTGTTCTGCTACATGTCTTTGCTAAATTAAAAAAACCCCAATATGTGTAAATTAATTGGTTTACTTGAAAGTTATAGTATCTACAAATGGTATATATACTGGAATTTTTTATTTATTTTTTATACTAGTAATGGTGGTGATCAGCGACTTATAGTGGGACTGCGGCAGGCAATCTGACACTGGGTAGGAACTAACTGCCACTGACATCCCCAGTGGCACTAATACAGTGATCAGTGCTAATAAAAAGCACTGACACTGTACTAGCAACACTGGGCAGGAAGGAGTTAAGATCTGGGGCAATCAGAGGGTTAACTGTGTGTGTTTTACTAGGGAGACATGCTGTCTTTGCTGTGCAGGTTTTATTGCTGACTGTGCCCCCATTAGAAAGATTCACACTCTGTGTCCTGTGCATCGGTATCACTAAAAGTGGGTTGTCTCCAGAACAGTAATAGAGGGATATCATTCCAAAGGGAATATTCGTTTTGGCGACCCTCTCTTTTTTTGGAGGGATTTTTACTCTCACTTCCTATTTTGGCTATGGGACAGGAAGAGGGGAAAATCTCCCCAATGGGCTCAGAATGAAAAAAATACAAAATAAAAACGGTCTTACCTTTTAGTTTTACTTTAGGCCTTCTATACTGCATTGGTGTAAGGCAGCATAATATATAATATGCGATCAAACGTACACCTAACTTATTCCTTGGAATGTTTTCTTTAAATGCACAGAACTATTTACATATTTAATTTGGAGCTTCCAGATCTAGTGGAACTTAGCGAAACTGAACTAAGAAAAAAAAAGCATGCAGCCTAAAGTGGTTGTAAAACTCGGACATGAAAAAGAACAAAGAATTGTCTTCTTTAGTGTGTACTATCCTGAATCTAAAGCACCTAGTGTGATTTCTGTCTCCTCTCTTCCCTCTACTATCTGCATAAGTCACTTCTGACAGGTTATCCTGACACAACAACTTCCAGAGAGACTACCCACTCCTCCGGCACACAGGTGACTCATAGCCTGATCTCTGTATGTTATTTTATGAGCCTGTTTGGTTCTAGAGCTAAGAAAAATCTATTGATGTGTGTTTTTAGAATGACCAAGAGAAAAGCTACAGATAAACAGGTACAACTTTATGTAGGAGGATTTGTTTTATCTCTCTATCACCTGAGGCCAGTCACTTCACTGGGTATATACATAGAGGTATAAATATATGTAATTCACTTTAATGAATGTGGTTAAAATTCCCTTTGCATAGAATACCTAAGGCCCCTTTCACACAGGTGTTCATCCTAAATCCGTCAGTTTTCAGACGGATTCACCACAATGTACTATAGGTCTATGGGTCGGCAGATGTCAACGGACGATCGTTTACCTCCATGTCAGTTCAGGTCCGGATTGGAACGTATGTAGACTGATATAACTTGAACTGATGTAAACTGAACTGAACTTAAGACGGATGTGCAAACTGATATATAAACTGAATTTTCTTTGAATAAACAGGACTGAAAGGATGACGTCCTTGTGAAAGGGGCCCCAGGCTGTGAAAGGAACCTAAAACTTATTTTTTGTGCACATGCTTGGATGATGAAAGTCAGAGTTTGACCTCATTTACTAAGCTAAGTGAAAATTCCCTTGCAAAGTGAACAGCCTATTTATCTATGGTAAACAACCCTCATGTATCTGTGGGTTGGTTGCCATCTTGGTGGGGGCATTTTGTGGTGATTTGTCAGAGTTTCCAACAAGGAGAACAGTGAGCAACACAGTAGAGACATCTAACTCCATATCTGGTGAAACTAAAGCTGCTCATACTCTGTAAATTATTTTTTTTTTACTTTTATGTTTTTTTGGGGTTTTTTTCGTTCAGCCAGCTGAGTGGGAAAAAAAAAAGATTCCTCCACCCGCACAAATGAGGTGGATGGAGAAATCCCCCTCCCCTGCCAAGACATTGTATTCTGACAGCAGGATAGCTCGTACCTTCAACAGAAGTCAGGGGTGCCCACGCACTGGTCAAAATTCAGCTGGTTTTGTTGAACTGACAGAGACAGCAGTGCCTTAGATCTCACACTTCCAGCTGTACAGCTGTTAGTTTTGGCACAGAAGTAACCGCAAAACATTTCCCAGTACACTTACCAGCTAGCCTGCAAAAAAGAAACCGCTAACAATTTGTGTTAAAACAAAAGCTTTAGTTGTACACATATGCAAATATATGTAGAGGTTGCATATATCCAAACTATATATATATATATATATATATATATATATATATATATATATATATAGTTGTGTTCAAACTAATAGCAGTGTGTTGAAAAAAGTGAATAAAGCTCCAAATCCTTCTAATAGCTTTTATTTCCATACACACAAATGCATTGGGAACACTACACATTCTATTCCAAATCAAAACATGAAGAAAAATATATCACATTTGTGTTGTTCCTCTAAAATAATTGAAGAAAAGTGAATATTAGACTGTTCAAAAAAATAGCAGTGTTTGTATTCTTTACAAACTCAAACATTCACTACATAAACTGAAAAATGTTTGAAGATTTTGCTTTCCTTTGAATCACTTAATGAATATTTAGTTGTATAAGCACTGTTTCTGAGAACTGCTGTACATCTGTGTTGCATGGAGTCAACCAACTTCTGGCACCTGTGAACAGGTATTCCAGCCCAGGATGATTGGACTACATTCCACAGTTCTTCTCTATTTCTTGGTTTTGCCTCAGAAACTGCATTTTTGATGTCACCCCACAAGTTTTTTATTGGATTAAGATCCCGGGATTGGGCTGGCCACTCCATAACTTCAATCTTGTTGGTCTGGAACCAAGATGTTGCACGTTTACTGGTGTGTTTGGGGTCGTTGTCTTGTTGGAACACCCATTTCAAGGGCATTTCCTCTTCAGCATAAGGCAGCATGACCTCTTCAAGTATTCTGATGTATTCAAACTGATCCATGATCCCTGATATGCGATAAATAGGCCCAACACCGTAGTATGAGAAACATCCCCATATCATGATGCTTCTGCAACCATGCTTCACTGTCTTCACAGTGTACTGTGGCTTGAATTCAGTGTTTGGGGGTCGTCTGACAAACTGTCTCCGGCCACTAGACCCAAAAAGAACAATCTTACTTTAATCAGTCCACAAAATGTTGCGCCATTCCTCTTTAGGCCAGTCAACGTGCTCTTTGCCAAATTGTAACCTCTTCAGCACATGTCTTTTTTTCAACAGTGGGACTTTTTGGGGGCTTCTTGCAGATAGCTTGGCTTCACATAGGCATCTTCTAATTGTAACAGTACTCACAGGGAACTTTAGACCTTCTTTGATCTTCCTGGAGCTGATTGTTGGCTGAGTCCTTGCCATTTTAGCTATTCTTCTATCCGTTTGAATGGTAGTTTTTCGCTTTCTTCCACGTCTTTCAGGTTTTGGTTGCCATTTTAAAGCATTTGCGATCATTTTAGCTGAGCAGCCTATCATTTTCTGCACTTTTTATATGTTTTCCCTTCTCCAATCAACTTTTTAATCAAGGTACACTGTTCTTCTAAACAATGTCTGGAACGACCCATTTTCCTCAGAATTTCAGAGAGAAATGCACTGTAACCAGCATGTACAACATTTGCTGCCTTCCTTCCTTAAATAAGGGCAATAATTGCCACCTGTTTTTCAAAGAATGAATGACCTCACTAATAGAACTCCACACTGCTATTATTTTGAACATGCCCCTTTCAATTAGTGATTCAATTACACAGAATCAGCAGCATGCATGTCATGACTGTTGAGCCTGTTGGATTTCTATTACTGTACTAACACCTGCTAGTAAATAATTTGCCTTGTAGAAATATAATTTCTACCAAAAACTGATTGATAAGGTTAGTGATGTCTGACTGCTATTATTTTGAAAACAACTGTGTGTGTGTATGTATATATATATATATATATGTATGTGTGTGTATATATATATATATATATATATATATGTATGTGTATATATATATATATTTATTTTGCAGCTCCTCACTGTTGTGCATTCAAATAGCAATAGAAATCAATATGGAAAAAGTGTAGCACACCTAAAATGTGTATATTCCAATATAAATGTGCAAAAAAAAAAAAAGTTTCAAATTAAAAAATTATAAATGCATGTAAACACGTAAAACACAATTCGTGATATAACTGATGATATAAATAAAGTGCAATGAATCACAACCTCCCTTGTAAATACAGAGCTGCTTAATTCATATTCCCCCTATAAACTTCATTGATACTATAAAAAAAAAAATGAAGTGGCACTTCTTCGTCAAGGCCCCTCTGTAAAGTGCGGTCTTAATGCTAATATCTGAGCATATATAGCAATGGATAAATTAAGGACAGGTATGCCTGGAGGGAGCACATTCCTCCTTAAAGTAGAGTTCCAGTTGATAGATAAAAAAAAAAAAAACCCCGTAGCTGCTGACTTTTAAAATACACTTACCTGTCCCTCTGTCTAGCGGTGTCCTTACCACGGCTGGTTTCACCAGCCGTCTTCTCTCCCCAATGTCAGCATCTTCAGTGTGGGCACCCGGCTGTGGAAGCTTGCTGCGTGAGTAGCGCTGTGCTTTGTGAATTGTCCTGTAGTATTCAGGGACCTGCCCCCTTGGGGCACTATTTTATCCACTGATACCACCAATGGGGCATAAATACCCCCACTGACAACAATGAGGGGGCACAATTCCTCCCAATGACACCAACGATGGGGCACAATTTCAATGACACCAACAATGGGACCCACTGACACCAATGATGGGACATAATTCCCCCTACTGACACCAATGATGGGTCACAATGACACAAACAATGGGGCTCAATGACACCGCTGACAGGGCTGTTCTGTCTCTCCAATCTAAGCATTGAAATTGTGATCTCTGTAACTTACAGTTGTGATGAGATAGCGATAACTCCAATCTTAGTTGAATAACACAGGCAGTGTCTCAATCCAGATGACATCTTGTTGATCTTGTGAAGTTGATGCCATAAACTGAGAGAATCTTACAACAATGCACATCGAATAGGTCAAAAGATCATAATGTGATCTGCTTCATGACATGAGGCTTGAAGCTGAAATGCATTTCTAGGAAAAAGGGTGGGCTATCTATACAGCATTAACTAAACCAAAAGAAAGGGAAGAGCAAAGACAAAATACAGAGAACACTTAAAGGCATATGAGTGTCATGTGAAACATGACACTCCCTGTCGAAATCTATGATTTCTATTATAACAAACTTTAGTCCAATATAAGAAATGAAGATTTTTTTTTCCAGGAACATCCGCAAAACAAGAAAGAAAGGAAGAACAAAGGAAAACAATGCAAACATATAGCATAATACTTGCAGATGTTAGTCTCAAAAGTCTAGGCTGAGACATGGAAATCCATATTCAAAGGGGAAGGCAGCAACATGCACGATTCCTTCTTACCTCCCTTTTAAAGCAAGTTGATGACTTGTCTTCCTCTTTGGGCAAAAGAAGTATTAGTTCCTTTTATAGGCCTGAAGTAAAGGTGTGCAGAACTTTCTTTCATGGTGGATATAACCAAGATGTGTCCTGAAATGCAGTAGTATGTACTGCACGACTGCCGCAGTCAACAGGGTTGAGGCTAGTGGGAACATAGTGCCATTGTTCAGACGTAGAGAACTTCCTTATGCGTTCCACTCTGTTGCCGGCATACACGTAGAACTGTCTTGTGCGATTGTTTATATATCCTAGCACTATTTTGCTGTCTGTATGAAAGTCAAAGGAGTCTATTTCAACATCTGTTTCAAGTTCTATAAGCTCAGTAATTTCCACAGCTAACACAGCTGCACAAAGTTCAAGCCTTGGAATAGTATGTGCAGGTATTGGTGTGAGCTTGGTCTTGCCCATGATAAATCCTACACCCACTTCACCACTGGGATCTGTAGCTCAAAGATAAGCCACTGCAGAAATGGCTTCGTTGGAAGCATTGGAGAAGACCTGAATCTCTCTACTGGTGGCATTCTTTAAGGATGCTTGGATGTAAGATCGTGGTATCTGGAGTTGTTCTAATGCTTTTAGAGACTGTTTACAGGATTCCCACCTTTGTTGTTTCTCCTTGGGTAAGGGGGTATCCCAGTCTGAACTTTCAGAAGTGGTCTCAGCAGTATCTTACTCTGAATGGTGAGCGGTTTAATGAAACTTAACAGATCATAAATGCTGTTCACTGTAGACCATACTCCTTGCTTTGTGAAGGGCTTGTCACAGGCTGATGCTTGAAATGTGAACGTGTCTTGTTTAACATTCCAAAGCAATCCAAGACTGCGTTATGTGACAGGTCAGATCCTAGTTGGAATTTCTTTACACTGACAGCATGGTCATCAGAAGAAAAGGCTATCCTGACCTTGTCGCTGTTAGAGATTTTGTGAAGTCTGAGGTTTGCAGTGGCAAGCATGTTCTGGGTTCTAGTAAGAAGGTCAATAGCTTCTTCATTGGGCAGAGATTTGAGTCCATCATCTACATAGAAATTCCTTTCGTTGAACTGTCTTGCATCAGATCCAAATTCTTTCTTACCCTCTTGAGCTGTTTTCCTCAGTCCATAAGTTGCTACTGCAGGAGGACTGTTACCAAAAACATGTACCTTCATTCGGTAGTCTATGACTTCATCTTTATTGCAGTACCATCGGAACCTGAGGAAGTTTCTGTAGTCTACATGGACGATGAAACAGTGGAACATCTGCTGAATGTCAGCCACAACAGCAATTGGCTCTTGTCTGAAGTGAAGTAAAACTCCTATAAGATGATTGTTCAGATTAGGCCCAGTTAGAAGATTGTCATTGAGGAAGACACCTTCATGATGAGCACTTGAGTCAAAGACCACCCTAATCTGATCAGGCTTGCGAGGATAGTAGACACCAAAGCATGGTAGGTACCAACATTCTTCTCCTTCCATAAGAGGAGGTGCAGGCTCAGCATGATCTCTCAAACACCTTCTGCATGAAGTCTACAAAGTGCTTTTTCATCTCAGGCTTCTGGTTCAAACTGCGATTTAAAGAAACAAACCGTGATTCTGCGTGTACCCTATTGTTTGGTAGTCTCTTTCTTGGGGTACGAAATGGTAGAGGTGCTACCCAGCTGTTGGAAACATCTTGGTAGAACTTTTTACTCATGGTTTTCAAGAATTCTTTGTCTTCTATGGTAGCTGCCAACTCATTGTCTTTAGTGGTTACCTCGAACACTGTGTTGCCGATGTTGTCATCCCAGAGATCAAGGGCTTTCTTACTGTCTTGTATGATGTGCTGTTGTGTACCTTTTCAAACAGTCTTTCTTTCACAATATATGTATGTGGTCGTTGTGAAGAACAAGTTGTTCGCCCATTTGACAGGACATGTGTTTTAAAGGAAGAGACTGAGTAGGACCTCCTGTCCTTGTCTAAGCAGACATTGCCTATGATGACCCATCCTAGATCCAGACGCTGAGCATATGGTGCATTGTGTGGACCATTGATTCGATTACGAACTTTGTGCAGCCTAAGGATGTCTCGACCGAGTAACAGCAGGATATCGGCACTTTCATCGAGGGCTGGTATTTGGTTGGCTATGTGCTTTAAGTGAGAATGGTGAAAAGCAGCTTCAGGAGTAGGGATCTCCTCTTTGATGTTTGGAATCTGGTTGCACTCAGTGATAGTGGGCAAAGATATTTCCACATTGTCATTCAGAGGAGTAACTACAAGACCACTGGCTCTCCTACCTAAGACTTCTGTAGTGTCGGAACAAGTGCTTAGAGTATAAGGCAGAGCATCTCCAGTTATGTTCAACAGTTCAAAAAACTGTGTTCTTGCAAGAGATCTGTTACTCTGATCATCCAGAATAGTATACAGTCTTATTGCCTTTTCACTTTCACCTTCGGGGTATACACGTACCAAGCATATCCAAGCAGGATTTGTCGCAGAATCTTTCTCCACAGACCTCTGTACATGTAGAGAACACTGGGATGGGAGGTGCTGCTTGATCTGGGCGCTCCCCGCCTTACTTTTCCTCAGGAAGATTGTTTGTGAGCGTAGTAGAGTTGTGTGAATATTGATGAAGAGCTTGCACATGGTCATCACTGTCACACTCTATACATTTGATCGCTTTACAGTCCTTTGCAAAGTGTTCTGTGGAGGCACAGCATTTGTAGCAAACACCAAATTTCTTCAAAAGTTCCTTACGTTCTTGGAGGGTTTTCTTTCTGAAGCCGATACATTTCTTAAGTGGATGTGGTTTATGTATTGGACATTTGCCGATTTGGGTCCTCAATTTTCTTGTTTTGATCAGTCTTTTCAAGACCTGCAACAGGCGCAGGTAGAACATTAGTCCTTTTCACTAACGCTGGACCTCTACGGTCTCTATGTTCTTCCTTATACTTTGATCCAAGCGCTGCCCATCTTTCTTGAATTCCATATGGTAGTTTGAGAACAATGAATTTGATGCCATGAGAGGTGTCAAGGTAACTGAGACCAGGTAAGTTGATGTCGGCCTTAGCAAGTTGAAGCTCTAATAGAACATCGCTGAGTTCTTGAAACTTTAGATTGTCGCTAGCAAATCCTTGGGAAGCTTTGCAACCTTTTGAGTAAAGCATCTTCAATGGCCTCTGGGCTGCCAAAGGTATGTTCATGTCTGCCCCAAGCAGCATTAAGGCCTGCAGCAGGGTTGTCAATATGAACTGCTTTGAGCCTCTTGATGCGTTCAGTGAACAGGGGACCTAGCCATCTGATGAGCAGATCTAATTCCTCTGTGGCATTGATGTCTAGGTCACTCATTGTGGCCTTAAAAGTGGATTTCCAGCCTCTGTAATTTTTAGGCTTGACATCAAACTTGGTGAGGCCTGTCTTGACAAGCTCTCTGCGTAGCATGTATTTAGCAAACTGTGACATGTCCGTGCTTTCAGATTTTGGGTGCATGACTGCAGGTGGAACAGAGTTGGTTGTAACGGTTGGTGGACTTACGTGGAGTGATGTGGGCACATATGTTGCTGCTAAGGCATTCAATGACAGAGCTGGCTTAAAGTCTATTGGCATGTTAGTTTGTAGAGTAGTGCGTTTGCTAGGAGGTACGGTCTATTAAATACATACCAGTGCCTGCGACTAGCTGAGATGCTGCAGTCTGATGTATTGGAGGATATAAGGACAAATTGTCTCGAGGTACAGTAGGTGCAGAGAAGAGACATTGAGTAGTTTGGCTGCTGTGACAGGGAGTTGACGTTCTGGAGAGGTGTGTGAAGAATCTGAAACATAAGATACAACTGAGTGTCTAGAACAGTTGTCTTTCATTTTCACTAGCGGCTTATTCTAAGACCCTTAAGCTTGCCATGGCTGTGGCATGTTCATTGTTTTTCCAAAACTTCAATTTCTGCCTTTTGGCTTGTTGCTTAAGCTTCTTTCTCTGCTTTCTAATGTGCGGCCTGAGCCTCCATTTCTGCTTTTTTTTGTATGCGACCTGAGCCTCCATTTCTGCTTTCTTTTGGGCGAAAGCTGCCTGAATTTTAGAAGCTTCAGCATCAGCACAGGCTTTTATTCACTGTTGACCGAATTTAGAAGACCTTAATTGTAGGGATTTGGAAGATCTTGCGGAGCATCCAGTAGATGCAGAGCAATAAGATCTGGATTCATGGAGCTGTGTTATTCTCACTTCTGCCTTTGTCTTTGTTTGCACCTCTAAATTGGCTTTCAAGATTGAGCTCCTCAAAACTCATTAATTCTTCCAATGACCTTTGAGTGTTGTACCGCTTTAAGAGAGCAATATATTTAACACAGTCTTTGATAATTCTCATAAGCAACATTCAATTGCTGGATAGCGCCCTCTAGTTGTATTGGCTCATGCGATTGTTGGGAGTGAGCAGACATGCATTTAACAGTATTAGACCATAAGTAATTCATATTAGACAGCAATTCTTCCTTGTCAGCATTAAAATTCTCTTGCACCTTCCAGGTTGGTTTTGTTAAGCGTTTTTCTCTTTTAGCGAAGTCCTGCTCTGGATTAAGCTCTGATTGTGTTTGTGTATTAGTTTCCCCAGACTGTATATTACTTTCCTGAAACATCATGATAGCAATGAGAGGGGTTGATAGAAAGTTTATAGAGAAATGTATCAGTTTTTCTGTGTATGAGCTCAGGTTTCCTAGGCAATGGTTGCAGAAAAGTTTTCTTTCACTTATAAGATTTCACAGATAAGCCATGTGCTAATTCATATAGATGCAGTGTATAAACTTGCAGTTGTAAAACATTCATATCAATAATTTGTCCTGACACTGATGAGTTATGCTGAGATATACTTGCAGACATGTACAGGCTTGTGTAGAGATGGCTGCACAGTCTGTAGCTGTTATATCCAGTCCATATAACATCTCACTGTGTATCCAAAGTTAGCAAGGATCCTATGAAGACATTTCACTGATCTTTTGACTGCTCTGTCTCTCCAATCTAAGCATTGAAAGTGTGATATCTGTAACTTACAGTTGTGATGAGATAGCGATAACTCTAATCTTAGTTGAATAACACAGGCAGTGACTCAATCCAGATGATATCTTGTAGATCTTGTGACGTTTATTCCATAAACTGAGAGAATCTTACAACAATGAACATCGGATAGGTCAAATGATCATAATGTGATCTGCTTCATGACATGGGGCTTGAAGCTGAAATGCATTTCTGGGAAAAAGGGTGGGCAATCTAATACAGCATTAACTAAACCAAAGAAAAGGGAGGAGCAGAGACAAAATACAGAGAACACTTAAAGGCATATGACAGCCATGTGAAACATGACGGGCACAATTCCTCCCACTGACACCAAAGATGGGGCATTGTTTTTGCTCCACTGACATCAGGACCTTTTCTATTCTCAAAGGTCACAGTTCGGCTCCCTAAAATCTGAAGGACAGTAAACTGGCCCTTTGTCTAGAAAGTTTGAAGACGCCTGCGTTAAGTGATTGCAGTGTAAATGGTAGCGGGTACCTGTCAAATTCTGGTACCCGCTCCCCAAAGGTGCATTAATGGGGAGCCGGGGACAAATGCTTAAAACGGACCTTCCCCTTTTGGGTGGAGCTCTGCTTTAAAGATGCAGGAACAAACGATGTCCAGCAAAGCACAATGGCTGTTGAAGGCATCTTATGTGTCCCCCACACCAATTCCACCAAGCAAGCTATACAAAAATGGCAACCACCCCAATTTATAACTAGCTTTTACAGTAAGGTGCGCAGCAAAAACAAACTAAATTGTAAGTATATTTGTCATCCTGCAAATAATCACAAAATGGCACTTTCTAAAAATTAATTTCTATTAAAAACAGGTTTTAATGCACAATATTTGCAAATATGTATATGTGGAAGCCGCACGTCTTTGTCAAGGCCACTGAAGTACCTAAGCACCTTCACACACTAGGCAGTACAGAAGCTGTTTTTCAGAAGGAATAAACTTTTAGGCTCTGTTCACACCAATGCGGTTTTTTTAGTACTTTTTGGAGACACACACTACAGTCCATTTAACATGGTTTCCTCTGGAACATGTTCACATCTATGCTTTTTTGAGCTGCTGCTTTGGAAAGGGTCAGGGACTTTTTCTGAACATTGAGTTCAATGGAGAAGCTGCATGGTAGTGCATTTTTGCTGCATTTTGCAATTTTAGGCTGCCCAGCAACAAACAAAATTCCACTTTAACAAAAAAATTAAGAAAATGCAAAATGTGTCAAAAATGTGTGTAGGAAAAAGCAAAACAAACTGCAAAAAGCACTGGAGAAACCATCAAACGCAAAATGCATACAGTCAGGTCCATAAATATTGGGACATCGACACAATTCTAACATTTTTGGCTCTATACACCACCACAATGGATTTGAAATGAAACAAACAAGATGTGCTTTAACTGCAGACTGTCAGCTTTAATTTGAGGGTATTTACATCCAAATCAGGTGAACAGTGTAGCAATTACAACAGTTTGCATATGTGCCTCCCACTTGTTAAGGGACCAAAAGTAATGGGACAGAATAATCATAAATCAAACTTTTACTTTTTAGTACTTAGTTGAAAATCCTTTGCAGTCAATTACAGCCTGAAGTCTGAAATGCATAGACATCACCAGATGCTGGGTTTCATCCCTGGTGATGCTCTGCCAGGCCTCTACTTCAACTGTCTTCAGTTCCTGCTTGATCTTGGGGCATTTTCCCTTCAGTTTTGTCTTCAGCAAGTGAAATGCATGCTCAATCGGATTCAGGTCAGGTGATTGACTTGGCCATTGCATAACATTCCACTTCTTTCCCTTATACTCTTTGGTTGCTTTTGCAGTATGTTTTGGGTCATTGTCCATCTGCGCTGTGAAGCGGCATCCAATGAGTTCTGAAGCCCCTTCATTACGGCTTTTTCAACTCAGTATAAATTAATTAATAAAATTATCAATAATAATTGGGGCATTTTGAAAATGGATCCGGTATTGTCAAAGATTTTGCCTGAAAAACCAGAAATAATTTACCGAAAAGCTAATGCTGTCAGACATATGATTGCACCTAATGTTGATCCCCCTAAAAATATTTCTCTATTTAATGAGCTAAAGGGTTTCCATCCCTGTAACAGATGTGTCATCTGCAAATGTAGCAACATCAGAAAACATAAAGTTGATACGTTTGGATCATCTGTCACTGGTAGAACATACAATATAAGACAATTTATATCCTGTTACAGTAAGTTTGTGGTATACTTGCTACAATGTCCTTGCCAGAAACAATATGTGGGCAGGACCACAAGGCGTCTACGTGACCGCTTGCGTGAGCATGTATCGAATATAAAAAAGGGTTTTAGAGAACATTCGTTATCCAATCATTATCGTATTTATCACAATAAGGACCCATCATCTTTTAAGTTTGTTGGCATTGATGTGATTGGCTATCACTGGAGAGGTATTAATAAGACACGAGCGGTCTCCCAAGCAGAAACAAAGTGGGTGTTTGAGCTCAATACATTACACCCCTCAGGCCACAATATAGAAGTAGATGTTAACTGCTTTATTGCCAACAGTTGATTGGGTTTAACCATATTTCCTTTATTCTGTGCCCCTTTTATTATTTATTATGTTTATACCATTTTATATTGCACTTTTATATACCGTATATGATTTTCTGGTAATGTGCGTTTACATATATTGAGTGCTACATCAATTGTTTGAGTGGCAATTCATGTTTTAGAATTTGAATAGAATTAGTGAGGCACCAATATATATATATATATATATATATATATATATATATATATATATATATATATATATATATATATATATATATATATATATATATATATATATATATATATATATATATATAAAACCAACTATGGTAATATTTTATATTTTTATATTATTATGTATATTGTGTTTTACATTTTATATTTATTTGTACCTTACCATATGTATACATTCAGTGCACCCACCTTGCCGTGGTCCGCCAGTATAGCTATGTGCCAATCACTGCGGGGCCGCTTTAAGGCCATGGATACTAATATGTATTTCTCACCGTTAGACTTTAGAATTACTTGAGCACTGCCACTTTATTGGTTATATGGATGATGGGAGTATATTATCTGTTTATTAGTTCCCTGGGGTCTGTGGCTGGCTAACTTTTAGCTAGCCTCGAATGGTGAATGGGAATAATCTCCCTGTCCTTTGTATTCTACTGACAGTATCGCGGATCCACGGCAAAATGGCGCCGTTATTAACGCGCATGCGCACTGGCCGAAACTTCGGGAAGATGGCCGCGGCTAACTGCGCATGCGCCGTCTTCCCCTATATAAACGTTGGACGTCGGTCACGCCTCTGTACAGCCTCCCCTCTGATGATGTGCCTTTAGCACGAAAGGCCTAAGGAGGAGCTGTGCAGAGCGTGACGTCATTTCACCGCCGGAGCCACGAGGAGGCCCGGCGGCCATCTTTGTTAGGGTCAGTACTGCTATTCTCACTACTCAGTTTCCTGTGTTGTGCATACTACCCTGTCTTTTTATTATATCAATAAATAATTTTGGGAACATACTACACTATCTTTGGCACCTGTTTTGGGGCTCCTATGTGGAGCTATTGCCCCCACAGAGAAGGTGCCTGTACCATCTAGAGGAGGGATCATCACCATAGAGGATTACCTGGCTGACCTTAAGGGGACCCCTGGACCTGTATTGGAGCTCTGGATGATCCACCATGAGAAGGATGCCCACCACCTGGTCCTGGATCTAACATCAAGGATGGCTATTCCTATATGCGCATAATCCATGCGTTTCTGGTGAGTGCGCACTTCTATCGTTTGAGGCAGACAAGTTCTGGAGATTTTTTTTCATCATTTTAGAGAGCACCACGGATATTTAATTGACTTTATATATCTTTTCCTGCTTTGTTGGTGTTCTTTGCTGGAACTTTTGGTTTATCTTTAAGCGCTGCACTATATTATTTACATTTATAATGAGTTCTGAAGCATTTGGCTGAATATGAGCAGATAATATTGCCCGAAACACTTCAGAATTCATCCTGCTGCTTTTGTCAGCAGTCACATCATCAATAAATACAAGAGAACCAGTTCCATTGGCAGCCATACATGCCCACGCCATGACACTACCACCACCATGCTTCACTGATGAGGTGGTATGCTTAGGATCATGAGCAGTTCCTTTCCTTCTCCATGCTCTTCTCTTCCCATCACTCTGGTACAAGTTGATCTTGGTCTCATCTGTCCATAGGATGTTGTTCCAGAACTGTGAAGGCATTTTTAGATGTCGTTTGGCAAACTCTAATCTGGCCTTCCTGTTTTTGAGGCTCACCGATGGTTTACATCTTGTGGTGAACCCTCTGTATTCACTCTGGTGAAGTCTTCTCTTGATTGTTGACTTTGACACACATACACCAACCTCCTGGAGAGTGTTCTTGATCTGGCCAACTGTTGTGAAGGGTGTTTTCTTCACCAGGGAAATAATTTTTCGGTCATCCACCACAGTTGTTTTCCGTGGTCTTCCGGGTCTTTTGGTGTTGCTGAGCTCACTGGTGCAGTCCTTCTTTTTAAGAATGTTCCAAACAGTTGTTTTGGCCACGCCTAATGTTTTTGCTATCTCTCTGATGGGTTTGTTTTGTTTTTTTCAGCCTAATGATGGCTTACTTCACTGATAGTGACAGCTCTTTGGATCTTATCTTGAGAGTTGACCGCAACAGATTCCAAATGTAATTAGCACACTTGAAATGAACTCTGGACCTTTTATCTGCTCATTGTAATTGGGATAATGAGGGAATAACACACACCTGGCCATGGAACAGCTGAGAAGCCAATTGTCTCACTACTTTTGGTCCCTTAACAATTGGGAGTCACATATGCAAACTGTTGTAATTCCTACACTGTTCACTTGATTTGGATGTAAATACCCTCAAATTAAAGCTGACAGTCTGCAGTTAAAGCACATCTTGTTCGTTTCATTTCAAATCCATTGTGGTGGTGTATAGAGCCAAAAATGTTAGATTTGTGTCGATGTCCCAATATTTATGGACCTGACTGTATATGTAAACCAAGCCTTGCAAAAGGTCTGCTGAGTAGAGACCAGCATTGGTATGGGTCCCAGCATGGTACCTGATAATTTTGTTTGGAAAATTTGAAAGTTAATGTGCATCATTCTAGCAAGTATGTGTAGACCCACACAAGAAGGTTCAAGTGCAACTACAACCTGAATGCAGAGTTGAAAGGATTTTTATTTTTGTACAGCCATTCTTGTCATTTAAGTACCTGTACCAAACTGCACAGCCTTACAGGTGACACATTTACTACCTGAATCAGCAATGCAGCTTCTTATGTAACCTCACCACTTCTAGGTTGCTCCTTGGACAATAATGTAGCATCACCCATTATGAAGTTAGCAGACAAGTTATCCAGGAAGCTGTAAATCTGAATCAATTAGAGTGATCTCCCTGGCTGAGTAGTGAAGCTGATGCATGTAAATCGTCATATTGGCTAGCCAAAATAAATCCTTTTGTCAGGTAAGAACTTAAACTGTTTTTGTATTGTATAGGATTCCTGGCTGCATTACTTTAATATGCTCAGCCAAATTTCAACTGTAGAAGCATTCCTGTGTTTATGCCCTTTTATATGTAGGGAAGAGGAGGAGAAAGATGTGTAACAGCTACTTTCACATAGGCTGGTTGACCTGTGAGGAGGAGGAGGCAGGAGGACTGTCACTTGATTAGTATTCTATAAATGCACCACTGGAAAGTATTGTGTAACTGAGTGTGTCAGTATTTATTCATGTTTTCAGCAGAGTAACGAGGAAAGTGTACAGCCAATTGGTTGGTGGGTGGGTGCAATGCAGACTGATTCTTTTCATGTATTCCCTAATTGGCAATCAAAAACAAATTGGCACAGGAGACACATGGAGAAACTTTATCTCCCACCCAGCACCAGCCCAACATATGACTTGCTTCCCTGGCTCTGCTTTTCTGCTGTAAGGATTCATTATAACAGCATGAACCTTCTGCAAGCCCAGTAAAACATCCCTATATGGAACATATTTAAGGACAATAATGCAGGCAAAATCTGGCATTACGACTAGTGAGCAATTTTTGGCAGTTTTTCAAAAACATGTGGTCCCTGGCAAACTTTTCTTTTTATATGGCATCTCCCTGGTGGTGCTTGTAAATACATTTTGTTATCCTTGAGTGATTCTTTAATGAATTCCAGGCACAGGCTGCGCACAAAGCCTCTACATCTCTTCAAGTCAAGATTAGACCCATACCTGTCCATGAACTGTCAAATGCTTGACTCTCAACTCCCTCTGGTTACGGCATTTGACATGTTGTTTAATCTTGGAGGGTCAAAGCCCTGCAAATGGTTGGGTTAAGCTCCATGGGGTTCTACAAGGATCAAACTGAAGACAAAAATTTTTAGGCACCACAAGCTTTCAGCCATATTATCTTGTTTCTAAGAGAGGGTTAGATTCACTTTCTTGCCATGATTCCAAAATACACAATACTGTGTTGTCAGTGATTGCACTTCACTTTCTTCTTCTCTACAAGGAGGGATAGAACAGTATATTCAGTATGAAGTCAGTAAGTCTTACACTAGGCTACCATGCCATGGTACTAGTAGCAATAGTACTATTTTAATTCTGTCTTTTAGGAATAGGTTCACAGAAGAATAAAAACTTCCCTGGCCCCCTAACCTACAAGCTAAGCCCCCCCAATGCAGATGACTACTTACTTCTTGCAATAGTCTTTGGCAGGTGTTTATAACTTTGGTATATAAATCTCATCTTACTCTGCCCATGCCAGTGCAGTAACTTTCATAGGCTTGGGGGCTTACTCCAAAGGTATCGGTACAACCTATCCAAGAGTTACTATGAACATGTGGGTAGCATCACTCATTAATTCTGCACTGAGGCTGAAAGCACCACAGGATGCCAACTGAAAACGAGAAGTAGGTTTGTGGGTGGGAAGGTTTCAGCTAACAATAAGTTAAGCTACAGACCATTTATTCTGAAGTAAATCTGACCTTTAACTTGGGCAGGTTTTTTTTGTAATAGACATTCCCTTTCATAGTAAATACACTTGCAACTATAATAATCCACAGGAATAATCCATGTCTTTCTCTATTCTAACCTTTGTTTCCACGATATAAGGCAACTGCTATTTACATCCACATACAGATCAAGCATAGAAAAAACTTCTCCTGTTTGCAAGTGAGTTACATATGGAGATATTGTCCAACATCATTTATTCACCCCCAGAGCACTGTTGTAAAAATAACTTTTCTTTACTGAAGCTTCAAACAATGCAAGGACAGCAGCTTGAGTAATGCCCAACCTGTTCTGAGCCACACTTCCTCAGGCGCAACTTGTATGCACAAGCTACCATAAAGGATTAATTTTAACAGCTTGTAGGAGTAAGTGAATAACCATAAACAGTAAATGCACATGTTAGTTTTATGCATGTAAAAGTGATGTTTTCTATGCAGAATCTCTGAGTGCATACTAATGGATGGATTTAAAAAAGAACTAACAAGTTCACTTTTATATTTTAAGCCTCCACAGTTCTTCAAATGCATCCAAAATGTGTTTTCCATAATCCATCCTGGCCCCACCTGTGCATTACAGCCCCATAGACCTCTATGGGATGGTCTTTGAACTCAGGACACCGCCTCATGGAAGTCAGTGAAGCTGTAATGTACAGTGCAGCCAGATCAGCAAAACATGCAGCGCTGGATAGAAACAAACAACGGATCCAACGGAATGCACCAGTGTTGGATGGGTTAGGTAAAGGTAAGGAGTCAAAGAGGATAAGTGCGCTTAAAAAAAAAAAAAAAAAAAAAAAAAAATCCCAGTGTGCGTCAATGCAAAGATCACTAATCGTAACCACGTTGCATACCATGGTGACCTGCCAACATACACATACCTGAAATTGTGGACAATGATCCATATGCATCTTACCACCTTAATGGGCATGTGAGTGACTGTGGTTGGTTTGATTGTTTTTATTAATGGTAATGTTTATTAACCGTTATGGAATATATGGTAAAAAGGTTTATATATTTAATTGTATTTTTTGGGGTGTAGAATAATAGATATTTGATAGCTTTCTGAGCTTAGGTAGGTATGTTTTCCTGTTTAGATATTTCTTTATATATACATTAATGTTTTGGAAGTTTGTAGTTTTCAGTCATCTGCATTTTTTTTTTTTGAGTATTGTTCAAACTGTCTGCTAGTTCCATTTGCTCTTGTGCATCCTGTACATGTATGCTATAATCAAGTTATTGTAACTCTTATGTTAAATCAGTGATACAAATCTTTCTGATATTCTTTTATACGTTGACTATATCTCAACATAAAATATAAGTTAGGTGGGTTGTAGGCTGTATGGGAACATTTCAGGACTGCTGCTGCTGTACAGGATCTTGCTGGCAGTACTTTTGTCAGATAATTTGTTGTTCTGTAAATCTGTGAGATAGAGATAGATAGGTATATAGATATACACACACTTTTTTTTTTTTCTAATGATTAGAAATGTATATGATATAACTCTGACCACAGTCTCCACAGTCTCCAGTATGAATAAGAAGAGTAAATTATTTTTGTATCATACTTCTTAGTAAAGGCATATTGAGTTGAGACTAGAAACAATAACAGCATATTGGCCAACAGTGTGAGAAGGCTCCGAAGCCCTAACACATTTTTAGATGCTGCCCATGCCCCCATAGGGGAGATCTCTTGCTTCCTATTCCAGAAATGTGGGGGTTCACTCAAGAATGTTGAATTAATGGAATGCAGATACCATTAAAAACAAAAATATAAATAAGAATTTAACCTTTCACCTGTGCCTGTATAGCTGCCTTTGTACTGTTTGGAGAGATTTCCTGAATGGAGCTTCTCTGTTCTACCCAAACTTAAAAACGTTTTGAACATGCAGGTTCTGCAATAGGCATGAATAAAATGCACATATTGCCGTTTTCCTTTTACATGTAAGTAAAGGTTACACAGTCCAGCATATTATGAGAGCTCAAATTAAACACAATAAGGATGTTCCCAGAAGGTATATAGTCTTCATGTATTACCTATGGTCTCAAAATGAACCCGAGAGTGTGGCAGAAGCAAAGATCTAGGCCTGAGGCACATAAAGCCAAATAATAACAAAATCAAATGCCCCAATGCACAGCCAGTACTGTAGCGGGAAGCCATGTCTTCTGCCTATGTCTTTTTTGCTTACCTTCAAGTCTTGACTCTTATTATCTTCTTTCACTGTTAATTCCTCTCCTCTTGGTAATTTACAGATCCTGCTTCCTATGAGTCTCTTCTAGTTTGCCTGCTCTAGCTGCATCGCAGTCCTCTTCTCTATTCCATGCTCTTTCTCATGTTGGTGTATTGTCCTCCTGCTCATCATTGCTGCTTATTGCCCACTGTCCCTACCTCTTCTGCGCATGCTCAGTGCTTTCTTTATGCCATTTCAACACTCGCTTATTTGTCCTCAGCCTATTTCTCCTGTTTGCAGTTGGCAGTTCAGAATCCAGTACCTACTCTTTTTATCTTCTTTACCTGCACATTGCCCTTATCATTCACTTTCACCTTCTCACCTTCCTGGTGTCCAATCTCCTTGTACTGTTTAGCTGCTATTCTACTCCCTTCCAAATCCCTCAAAATCAAGGATTCAAATTTTGCTGCCTTTCTACCCACATCCAATTCCACTTCCATTTTTGGGCCTTGATTCCTCTTCTAATTCCTCCACTCCACAATAAAATCCAACTGCATCATCCATCCCTTACTGGAGCTTAAGCCCTACTGCTTTCTTTTTTTCCCCCCTTTCTTCTCCATTGAACAGGTTCTGCCTCTACTCAGCCACTCTCCTTCCATGATCAAATTCCACTGCCTGCTCTCTGCCTCCTCCCCTCTCCAACATCAGGTCCTGCTGCCTACTCTCACCAAACCCCATGCTACAAGATCAGGTCCTGCTGCCAGCATGCTAGTACATATTATGATCATCCCACAAAATGAATTTGTAGAGGTATGGAGTAACTTTAGTGTCTTTAATGCCTTGTCTATTTACAAATATAAGGCTAATATTTATATATCTTAAATTCATTTCTTCTCTCATTTGTTTTTTACAGTGTCGTCAATGGTTATTTTTTACGGAAACTCAAGAAAGTGACAAAACGTCCGAAAGTAAACACTGCTTTAACTAAAGTTTTAGCCACTTACTGTTTGTACCACCAACAGCAATCAGTACGTATGCTGAAGTTTTTAAGAGAGGAACAGAAAGCATGTTCACAGGTTTGCTGTGGCCATCTACAAGTTTATGAACAAGCAAAATCATCTAAAAGAACAAACAAATCACCAGCTGTACTTTACTCTTGCACAAATGAAAAACTCAGTAACTGTGTAAGTCTTAAGGAGCAAGCATCCTCTGCTAATCTGCCTTATCTGTCTGTCCGCCTAAAAGATTTACGCCTTACGTGGCCTAATTTAGCCTTAGGAACTGTGAAACTGAATCCCATTAAACATGGAGATTTGCACCTTACATCCAGTGATCAGGTTTTGCACTGCATAAATACACGTTCAAAAAAGAAGAAATTATTTATTCACTGTTCTAGTAGGTACCGTGCCATCAGTTGTTCTTCATCTTTACCCCGTTTGAAGTTACAAAGAGTTGCAACATGTTTGGATGGGACAATGGTAAAAAGTGACTTGAAATATTGCAATCAACCAGCATCACCCGTTTCTATAAAAAACAAATCCTGCCAGACCGAAGGAACCCACAAGACTGTGTCTAAAAGTTCAATTACTAAGGATCCATCATGTGGCATTGATGGAGAAAGGAAAAACCTTATGTCTACAGAAAATAATGCAACTACTCAAAGTTCTGAAGACAAATGTAAGATTGGCTCAGTACATTTTGGAAATTTAATTAAGCACCTTCTAAACAATTCTAAAACAAACAATTTTGCAGAGCTGCTAAACCAAGATACAAAAAGCCTAGAGGATACAGGGATTCAAACACGATTCCAAAAAAGCCAACAAAAGTCACCAATATTTGGTTGCTCTTTGCCTAGCAGTCAGTCAATGGAATGTACTAGCAAACCTAATTTCTGTGGCACTTTTCCTAAGGAAAAAAATGGTTATGAGAAAGATTTGCAGAAATCAACTGAGAATATGGCTAAGGCTGTGGGCTATAAAAAACAGAAGGTTTGTGACATTTTAGTCACAAAGGATCCTGACAATACTCCAACAGAGAGTGCCGCACAAGAAAATAAAACAGAACTACCTCATAGTAAATCAGGAATACATTCTAAGAATGTTAGTTGTGTCAAAAATAATCAGCTATGTTTACTCGAAGACTCAACATTTTCAGCCACAGAAAATGTAAATATGCATAAAATACGTTCTCACCAAGATTCTTTTTTTGAATGCAACATTCCTTTAAAAAGATATTCCAAAAATATTTTGGGAAAATGCAAACTATGTGATGTCTCTCATGGCCAGTGTTCTTTTCCAGGAAACATTAATTTATTTTGCAAATGCACCATCAAACACAACTCAGGGATTTTAAAGAACTTTAAAAGTGATGCACTGTTTGGTAGGAATACTACTGATAAAGCAAGAAATGCCCACTTGATGGTAGTAGTAGAACGTTTGGAAAACACCATTGGTTCTGGTACACAAATTCCAGAAGGAAGCAAAAACAATTGTGAAACTAGAGAAAGCATTACTAATAAAGGCGAAATACTTGAGTTGCCATCAGGCCAGTTGTCAATAAAACCACTGACAGCTGTTAGGTCAAGCAATCATCTAACCTTGAGATCAGCAACACAAAAAAACCAAGGTGATTTAGCTTTAAGTTCAAAATCTATAACTCATTCTGTATCATGTAGGATTTCCGAGAACACATACCTTAGCCCAATTAAACTTATGTTTGTTTCTAAGATTGAATCTGAAGATGGAGAAAAATATGCCTTAAGTCCTGTGTATACTCCCCATAACAACAGAGATCACCAGCCAATGACTATGTTAAGAAAACCGTCCAATGATGGGCAAAGCAAAAATGCAATGCCAAATTGTCTCAGCCAATCTGACAATCTGAACAACTTTCATAATTCACAGTGCAAAGTGATTGCATCTTCAAGTCCATCTGAAGCTTGTGTAACTACTCAGAATCATCCGAAAGATGCATACACTGTGAGGCGAAAATTGTTAGGGTCCGAAATGGTTGGTCGTCACATCCTGAGAAATGTGGGAAAATCAACTGTTAAACAATCAAGGTCAAAGAATCTTGACAAGGACATGCCTGTTAAAATGAAAAATGACCTAAAGATTTCTATTCCTTATAAGACCAGCAAAATTGTTACCCGCTCTAAAATGGCAGATCATTTCAGAGAATCAAGTACCACTGAAACATATGTAGCCAAAAATATATCCAGTACTCAGATTAAAATTAAAAAATTGCACAAGATTCTGGAGTCTTCTGTGATATCCAATGCAAATGTCGGACTCCTGGGAGACCATACTATGCCACTTGAAAGGGAAAACTGCAAAATATCACTACGATTTTCATCACGTCTCCAGAAACTGAAGAAGCCTTCCACTGTTCCTAATTTGTGTGTGGTTAATGAATGCAGTTCACAGCAGCAAAAAACAAAGAACAAAATCAAATCTCTGTCAGATGTTCAACAGGATGATGGTAAAAACACTTTTAACTTGGGAAAATTTCAATCAGAGCAAGACCTCAACCAAAAAACAAAACCAAAGAAGCAAACAATTTTGAAATCCCGAATGATTAGGAAACAGGCCTTGTCAAATTATATGACCAGATCCAAAAAGTCACCATTATTTGCACTGTATTATGGTTCCCAGTCTAAATTTTCTGTAAGATGTGCCTTGTTTCATAAATCTAAAAAGCATAGCTTTTGCAAAAATAAACATTACAGAAAGAAATTGAGAAGTTACAAGCCGCAATGTAAGCCACCATTACTACACTTAAATAGTGTTGATAATGAAGATCAAAGTCTGTGTACTTCTACAGATCCTGATCTACCTGATCTACAGGCTGACACTGCTATTGAGTGGTGGTCTGCAACAACGTCAAATGAGACTTTGTTAAACCATTTAGAAAGCAGGTATGAACATATTGCAAAGACGTGGGTCAGTGAGAACAATGTAGAGAAAGACCGTGAAACACAGTTGTCACCACTCTGGAAATGCTCCAGCTCAGAATCGAGGTCACCCATTCAGATGCTTTTTAAGAAAAAATGTGACATGAATGACCTTGCTACCTGGTTTATGCAAACAACAGAAACGCAGTCCCTTTCAATAGTGAGAAAAGCTAATGCTCGCAAACCTCTTCACAGAATTACTGAAAAGGGTTGTAAAAGAAAAACAAAACACAGCAATCATTTTTCAGTTTCTAAAAAATACTTGAAACCGTGCATGCAGCTGACCCAGTCTAGCACTTTAGAAGAACTTCATCGAGTTTCTAAATTTGTCCAACCTGAAAGCCTTTCCTTAAATTTAGGCAAGCACAAGCGCAAAACAATCCTAAATATGAATATCTTGCAAAGTAGCAGTGATAAAACCAAAGAAGTCTCTGTAAAGTTTTCATGTCCTGGTGAGAATTTAAATCAGGAGTTTTGTAGAACAAAAGTTGATGCTGCAGAATCCACCGTCAAAGAAACTATGCAGTTAACCAAAGATGATCTTAAACCTTCTACTAGCCTTGAAACAGTACAAGTGTCTTCACTACCATCACACGCTGAGTCAGTTTTTTCCAATAAAAATACAAAGGCATTAAGAGAAATTGAACCTAAATGCTCCAACAAACTATGCATTAAAGACTGCAAAGTTTTTCTAACAAAATGTGGAAGTAAGGAAACAAAAATGTTACTTTCAAATGAAATATCTTCTGATAGGAGCACCAAGTGTACTGTGAAATCAGGTTTGGAATTGAACCCTAGTTTTAGCACAAAATATGGATTTCGGGTGGGCAAAATTCTTACCAAACGCCGGTGTTTTAAAAAAGTAAACGCACTCCAGTGTAGATATGAAATGTGCCTAAGGAAAGTGAGAAGAGCTGTAAAACGATACAGCCACTGTGATACATCAATACTGCAAGAAAGGAAAAAACATATGAAAGTTGCCTTCTGTCTAGGAAAAAACAGTCCTAAAGAACGGCGTCTAGTCACAGGAAAGGTGCTCACAGACTATACAAAACTCCAGATAGGTAAGTCAGGAGTCGTTTTTTATTAAACTGTATGCCTTGCTGATTTATTACTTTTGTAATTGATAGACTGTAATTTCAATCTTACCTAAAATCTCCCTACTTCCTATGTGCTTTGAAGTTTTTTGTGGCATATGTAAATTACTTTGGCTACAATACTGGTTTATATTGTATTTTTGAAGAATAAAGATGTGCTGAAGATAACAGCGATATGTCAGTATTGTTTCCAATATCTAATCTTATAAATAAATTTCATTATTCCATAAACTACAATTTAGGCCCCATTTACACTATGATGTGCAACGTTAGGCGTTACGCATATGTGCGTCTTTTTGCACTACTCGCATATGTTTCCTTTCCATGGGTTGCCCTACATGCGACAAACGTGCTAAACCTAGCTCAGGAACATTTTTAAGCCTCTTCCATTTTTAACAGCGCATATTGCTGTGTTTGTTGCACTTTGGTTGCATTTGGGGTGGCATTAACAATGAATGGCTTGGCATGTATGGTTCATGGTTTTTGTTTTTCAATAATTACAATACTATAGAGTGAATGCAGCTCTACTGATGCAAAAGGGCCTTTTATGAATCATAGATCATTTTTTTAAGCATTGTCCATATTAGTTAATTTTATAGGTTGTAAAACTATTCTTTCTGATAATGGCCCTTCCTACCAACTTTCTTTTAAAAGTAAATATAATTATTGGGTGGACTTTATGTTCAAGGATATCTCCGGTGCAGAGAAACATCCCCAGTAAAGTGTACTAGCTCATTAACTGTTGAGCACTTTAGTGTATCATTTACTGTTTTTAAGCTTTGTTGGATCAAAGCGCATTTTGTTACAGCCACAGTGTTATCTAAAACCCACAGAAGTAGTGCATGCCTGACAGCCTTCCTATTTGAGGTTCAATGGTATATGGAAAATATATAAACTTTTTTTTTTTTAATTTGTACATCCAAAAGCAAAAACAGACCATGGCAAACAGCTTTTTTTTCTTAGTGTTCACTGGGGGTAATCCACTGAGTAAATGCCCTGCCCCTAGGGGGTTGGAAACTAAGATAATAGAAGGCTTGGCTCCTTCTCATGGACTATACCCTTGTCAGAGCCAGTTTAGATTAGTTTTCTGTTATCACACAAATTCACTAAATCTTATATTCACCGTTACAGCCATTTACATTATGTCCTACTTTGGCTTCAAAATCTTGCAAGCTCTGCTCTAAGATCACTGTGAACAAGTGATCTCATGCATGTTCATCATCTCTTGGCCACCAAACCTTGAAGAGTCTCAGCAGCCTCTATTACTCTTTGTGGACAGGAACTATTTGCAGCCTAGAATCCATGCTGTGATCATCAAACATTGGGTATTCACTGCTGAAAATGCACCCATCTCTGAGTGGTGAGAGAGGATATTCCTGGGGGGTGGGGTGCTGCTGTGTCCCTATAGAGAAGTCTGGGTCTCCTTAACCCACTTTTTTAAATCACCTCCGCTGTGTACCCTTGTAAAACAGCAGTCATTCTGCTCCTAGGAACAGCTCACTGGTACAGCACTGTTATGCTCTGCAAGCACCTTTTCTAAGTTCATTCCCTGATCAGGAAATCGATGGAGTGCTCCACACTCCTTTTCAGCATCAAAATAGCTGATTGAGCACATTCTGAAGTCTCTTCTGCATGTCTACATTTCCCAGTGGTATCCCGCCTTGGCAATGCCAAAGTAATTACAGTTCCCAACTCTGCATGCTTCAAGAAAAAATAGAAACCCTTACAAAGCTGCTCTTTACTGCAGGTTTCCCACTCAGGCCCATGTTCTCCACACGGGTGAACACGGCCTCAGCCAAATGGGCCAGAGAGTCCTGAAAAATCCTCTCCATGTTTAATTGACCTGCAGGTGCAGGCCAGCAAGCTCCTGTGATTGTTATGGTAGATGCTGCTCACCTAATCTCCTACACTATCTTTTTGTGTCTTGCTATGTGGAGGATTCTTTGGTTTAAGTGCTGCTTGCAGTACAAGCCCCTCAAAGGTCCTAGTGGTATGGCAATTCACATACGTCTGTCTTCTAGGGGCCTTCCTAGATATTAAAGACACCATGGGGGAATGCGATTTTGCTCGAAGATGTTTTTTTTTGCCTCAGAGTTGAGCTCTGAACCTAGATAGAAGCTTACCAAGCCTAATACGGTGTCTGATAAATCTATATCCACATGAAGGTCTGTCCCTATATTTAGCCAAAAAGGTGATGGGAAGACTGTTGATATTTACCAAGTGCTGTCCTGACAACATCACTGACATCTGGGAAAAAGTGGTAATCTTCACTGACCACAAGATAGTTTCCATCTCTCCACCATACTCTTGTGAGAGTTGTTCTACTTCAAGGTTTTCAAAGTTTTATTTGGCCCTAGAAATTCTATATGGAGTTTTTGAACAGTGAGAATTTCTGGTTTTCTGCACACCTCAGTGAGGAACTTTACTTTAAGTGCATGGCCTTGCCATGGCTTTATGGGACCAAGGCCATGGCCTTACTTAGAACCAGGGACCACTTTTTCTCTACCACATCTTTATTTCTCTTTCGCTACCTTGGTAAATTGCTTATTAGGATTATCCTGCAGAAAGCTGTAGACCAGCACACAGGTGGCCCTTCTCCAGTGGGTCAAATAGGTACTGGCCAAATTACATTCTATAGTTAAGACTCGGTGTGGTAATGATCTACATTTCTCATTACCTAAATGTACCTTTTCACTTTCTACTCCTGAAGCTATCTGTCTGTCCAGGAGGGTATAGCCTATTAGGAGGAGGCAGCCTTCTATTTTTTTTTTTAGTGTCCAACCTGCTAGTGGCAAGGCATATACTTAGTTGTGCACTGTCCCCAAAGACTACTGAACAATTAGGATATTGCTGTGAGTAAAACCTTCCCTTTTTATACCTTATTCAAGTTCTGTGTTTGACTGGAAGTTTAAGAACACTTGATGTCAATTTTAATATAGTTGGTAGATTATTTTTAAAAACCTATTCTCTCTTTCTAGGACCTCTGAAGCCTGTTGGATTTCCTGCCACTAGGGGTCTTCTCAGTAAATATGGGAGTTATTCATTAACTCCCATACGTATCCCACTCAAGTAACTTTCAAGGTCAGACTTAATTACTTATTGTCATATATTAAAACATTCTTTACATTTTGTAGATAAGGTGGAGGAAGCTATGTGCACTGTTTGACATCTGGTTTATGATATGCCAAGTAGGGGATTTATCAGCTTTCTCAGCAATGCTCATTCAGTTGAATACGTTTCCTACTAATACTCACTAATAAAAGACTAATATTATTAGCAAAGATATATGCTTATAAGGCACTGATTGCCTAACATCATGCAGGGAAATATGACCTGTGGGTTGAAAGAGGCCAGTGGGGTGGTGGCCAGGGAGATTTGTGTTGGGGGGGTAAGACTTTTTCTTGGCAGGGAGTTTTTGCTTAGGGTGTAACTGAAAAGGTCCAGGGGGTGTACTCTTAGGCTCTCACTCAGTAAACCAAGCAGTACATTACACAGGCCTGAACACTGCACTTGTGGAGCACAGTGGTCAGGAGTATGCAATGTATGGCACAATATACAGAGTGCAGTGGTCAGGAGAATGCAATACATATGCACAACAATCAACCTTCTCTATAAGCTGTATTACCATTTCCTGCCCCCTACATTCTGTGGATAACATGTTCCTGACCCCATGCACTGGTTGAGTTTCCTTCTCCACTGTGTGTTCCTGCACTCTATGCATTACGTACTCCCGATCGCTACACTCTGTATAACACGCCAAAGTTTTTATTATCTCAAAAGTTGCTAGATTTAACTATTTTAATCAGGTTCTTCAAGGTAGGCAATGTGTAGAAAAACATATGTAATGGAAGAATTTAAATTTTAAAATTGTACTGAGGTTTGTTACTGAGGCTGTTGTTTGTGTAATTAAAACCTATTTTGTGAGCACAAGGACTATAGCATATGTGTGCTGTGTATATAGTGATTAGGTTCAGGTGTTTTTTTTTTAACCATGCCCCTTTAATCCCCTTCCACGATTAGCAAAATTTGTGCAAACCTACATTTCACCATGGCACCAGCTTCCTCCTGTCCACAGGGTGCCTCAGGTCTTCCATAATCCTAGCAATGTCTTTGGTTTGACTTTAATGTCAAGTGCTTCTTTAAGGAAGAATGGTAGAGAGTCACTTGCTCTCTCGTATCCAAATGCACAAGGAATTTCGTCAGGCTCCAATGGGCAAATGGGGCAGCTCTACAGTGCAGAGAAGATAAATAGTAGCAATGGAGGGGATGATCAAGCCTCTTTAGAACAAAGTACAATTCCTTTTAAGTTAAAGCAGAAGATAAGGTTAATTATAAAAATGTTGCCTCCCTCCTCCTCCCACCTAGGCTGCATAGCCTGTATAAAAATGATATGTGTACATACCTTTTATTTTTAATCTGTTTCAGTCTGTCACAGGATCCAGAAGCTTCGACTTGCTGGATCACTTACAGTTAGCCTTTACTATCACTTTAACATTTGACTACAGATCTACTTTAGAATCTATGTAAACCAAATATTATATGGATATGAGCACTTCGAGTACTGTCCACAAATTTTAAGAGTTCCTTTCCAAGGTCACAGGAAAAATTCCATGCTGAACTTATACTCTCCTTATGCTCTCACCAGGTGATGAATCAAGCACTTGAGACCATACACTTGTGTCTTCTCTTATATGTAGATCTCTAATTTGACTCTGTCTCTCTCTCCCACCATGTAAAAAAATATATAAATTGCATATAGTGTAATCTTCTCTAGTAAATAAAACCAAATAATCATGCTCACATCAAAATTTATATTAATGTGCCAAACTTATCTCCACCACGTGAAAAACTCAGGTGTCCACCACTTTTACCCTTACCCTCAATTCAAACAATTCTTGCATTTATGCATATTATCCTTCCACTGTTCTTCACTTGTTGATCTCCTCACCGAATGGACTCCCCAGAAAGAAGAAAACATATAGTGTAGTAATTTATATAAATAAAATAAGTGCCTCTACATAAATATAATCAACAAATTAAAATCCTCCCTGTCAAAAAAGTAGTAGCAGCTACTATAAAATTGTGATACCAATTAACAGGTGCAAATCAAAAAATTTAAAAGCAGTACTTAATATCTAGTACTCATACAATAACATGTATAGGCCTATCTCCCAAAGACGTTGTTTGTGGGCATGGCTTAGACGTGATGACATCACACACGCTAGCCAGTCAGAGTCAGCGTTTTCAAAACCATCAGCTTATTTGTTTTGCTTTTTGCACTACAAGAGAGTTTGTAAAATTGTGCTGGATTTTATTGAAAACCTTTTTAAGTCCAATAAAGGATGTTCTTAACCTACTACACTATGGAGGTGTTTAATTTTCTCTTTTAACAACGATTGCTATGAGTGGAAGTGCGCTGGCCTGTAGACCCTATGAGAAGAGTTGTGAAAGGTGTATTTCTCAAAAGCGAGTCTGACAATTTATAATTTTAAGGTCCAACATATTTGGTAAGAAGCCTCTATTGTTGGTAATTCATAGTGGTGGAGCGCATAGGAGTACATTTATATGAATGGGAGAATCGCCTATATTTTTTTTTTTTTTTTTTGCTCCTGCTTTACTGTGTGGAATAACTACAATCACTTGGAATAAGGTGGACTTTATTCAATATATGGGTTGTGTATGGACTTTATATAAATTTATATGTGATTGTATGAGTGGTAGATACAGTATTAAGCTGTTTTAATTTTTTTCATTTGCCTATAGGTATTCAATCACCCAAAAAATGTGTACCATCCACCTGGCAACACTCCTCACTCTTCAGATCATGCACCTTGCCAAATTCACCTAAAACTCAGCAGTATTTCAAATCCAAGGACGGCTCTCTTTAAGCCAACACAGTCTCATGTCTCAGTGTCTGTTTTTTCCGCAGTGTAAAACATAGTGCAGCAGTATCTAAAAATATTTTAAGAAAGTATAAGCGAGCGCATACACATAGGATATTTAAAGAGTAATAGTTGTACCAGATAGCCGTTAGCACTAAAAGGGTATGGGTAACAATACCTGGTAGAGCACAATTTTATATATATATATATTATATATATTTTTTATATATATATTTATATATATATATATATCTATCTCAATGCAAAACTGTGCAATATACAATTAATAAATAGATAACAATAGTCTCCGTATGATGTCAATATATGGTAATAAATATTGCATATATAATTCAATCCTAAAGTGCAATTTGTGCCATAAGTGAAGATAAAAAGTCCATCATTATTATATCTACTCCAAAAGAGTATAAATAAATGAACGGGAATTTCAGCAAGAATTGTCCATTTGAACTATAAATTCTGTGCCAAAGTGCAATGGTGCATGTGCCTTTAAGAATATCCACCACTTCTTATGGGTGCGCACTCACCAGAACTCTGATGTATTCAGGCATTGGTTACAATTCTGTCACATCTGGGTGCAGGGGTGGTAGGGGTTAATCCAGCATCCTCTGAGTACCAGTGGTGCGTGCCTCTTTAAATCTAGGAAAGATTTGCTCAACCACAACCTATGAGTTCAGTCCTGTCTTCACCAACACTGGTTCTATGTTGGTCTTCAGATCCCTGGAGTCTGTCTGCTGTTTCAAAGCTGACTCCCTACTGTGCATGTGCAAGATTGTGCTGTGCTTTCAGATTGGTCCCACAGGTGCCTTCCTAGACTATGTAGTCTGTCTTCTGGTTGCCTCTACAGTCTCTGGAAAAACAGCACATGCTGTTCCTCAGAGACTGCCGGATTTATCATTTGAATGGACAATTCTTGCTGAAATTCCCGTTCATCATTATTATATGTACTCCAAAAGAGTATATATAAATGAACTTTTTATCTTCACTCATGGCACAAATTGCACAATAGCACTGTAAGATTGAATTATATATGCAATATTTATTACCATATATTCATTGATTGACATCATACGGAGATTATTTATTTACTTATTGCATATTGCACAGTTTTACACGTATAGCACTTTATATTAAGTGTGCACTGTATATGTGTGTGTGTGTGTATATAATTTGAGAAAGCACTCTTCAATTGTATGAGTATCTAAAAATAAAACTCTTTGCTAGAAAAAAAAAAAGCTGCTTACAACGTGAAGATGAATTTTGGCATTCAAGGCCTTTTCCAAGATGGCCACTGCCACTTTCTGATGTGTTTTGTTGGATTGACTTCCTCGTGAGATACTGCTGCACTGTTTTATTTTATTTGATTTCAGATGGCTTCTGAGTATATGGAGACATTGGGGACATGAGATGGTGTTGGCTGAAAGAGAGCGGTCCTTGAAGCTCATACATGCTGCGTTTTTATTTGAATTTGGTAAGGTTAATGATCTGAAGGGTGAGGAGTGTTGTGCACCAGGTGGATGGTACACTTTTTTTGGGTGATTAAATCACATACAGGATGTGAGTGTATTTATATAGAGGCACTTCTTTTATTGATATAAATTACTACACTATAAAAGTATTTTTCTTTTTGGGGAGTCCATTCAGTGAGGAGATCAACAAGCGGAGAACCGTTTTTTTCACATGGTAGAAATAAGTTTGGCACATTAAGATAATTTTGATGTGAGCATGATTATTTGATTTTGTTTACTAGGAGATTAGACACAAGTGTATGGACTGAATGGCTTGATTAGATTCATCACTTGGTAAGAACGTTAGGAGAATACAAGTTCTACATGGAATTTTTCCTGTGACTTTGGAAATTAACTTTTAAAATTTGTGGACAGTACTAGAAGCGCAGGTATCCATATAATATAAATGAACTCTTATTTACTCCCTTTCGATCTATTAAATATACTGTTGAAAGTGTTTACATCTGTTTAAGTAAAAAAAATGGGATTTTTGAATTACCAGTAAAATCTTTTTTTTTTTTTTTGAGTACCATACAGGACGCATGTCTTAATCAATGGTTATTTACAGCTAGCTTCAGGTGATTAGGCAATGGCAAAAAAATCTGCACAGACATCCAGCATATAACTCCTTCTACTCCCATTAGTCCTTGGTTTTGTATTAAGCAATAAGGCGATCAGAAGTACAGAGGGGAGGGACCTATATCCTGTACTCTAAGAAAATAGGATTTTTGACTTACCAGTAAAATCCATTTTTTTATTGTACAGGACTCGGGATATTAGCCTTAACCGTGGAATATCCAAAGCAGTCCAACTACGGGTTGGGCATCACATGCTAACAGTCCCAAGTAACAAACAAGTCAAAGGACTCAACAGAACCTTGCGCCCAAAATTGATATCAGAAGAGGCCTGAACATCCACCTGCTAAATATTAAAATGTGTCCCTAGTCTCAGTAGTTGAAGGCCTACCTGAAAGCCTTTTTTTCAGGGGTTGAGCGTACTATTTCCCCCCTGCATCAAGCTCTTCTGAGCCAGGTTGGTTGTACCAGAATCACCGGACCCCCCTCACCTCAATCCTGCAGTGTAGACAAGCCAAATATGATCCTTTGGGTCACCAGTTTGTCCACTGCCAAGGCCTGCAGATTCCTAGTCATGGCCACCAAACTGTCCACATAGTTGAAGCTGGATGCCAGAAGATCTACATTCCCGATCTCCCAATGATAACTGTCTTGAAACACTTTGGAAGAAGAGACCATTCCCCAGCTTTCAGGCTCTGATGACTGACAAAGTCCACCTGCCAATTGGATATTCTAGGAATGTGGACAAAGTTAGAACAAGTCTATCAGCCAAGGCCAGGAATAGAACTGCCTGTTGCCTTTTGTGCCACCCTGACGATCCATTGAAGCCACAGCCATGTTGTCTAACTGAACCCTTGTCCGTCATCCCTGAAGCTGGACAGTCCACTGCTGAAAGGATAGAAGAATGGTACACAGCTCCAGAACCAAGTCCTGTGAATCAAGTACATTCCTAACAGTCACCAGGCCATCCATATTCTGCCCTCAGGGGACAGGTGCATGGGTCAATCCAGTGATTGGTTTAGTTATTCCCACGCAATCCGTGCACTGAGCTGCAGTGGCCTGGAGTGAAACATGGCAAACATCGCTGCTTTAAGCAACTGTGTTGCTGGCTATATTTGGTGATTTTCATAGCTTTGATATGTAACATTTATAGATATATATTAAGACCATGTGCTGTTTTAAAAGCTAAGGCCTCTCCTATTGATATGCAAATGGACAATTGTGCTTGTTATAAGTATATGTCAGTCTTTTATTGTATTCCTATAATTGTGTCTATGTACAGCATTTTCATTTAGTAAAAGCACATAATACACTATGGAGGTCTACGTTTTCTTGCTTATAACACAAAGGAACCTTTACTAGACCGCAAGCAAAACATTTGGGGGCTTGTCTGAGATTTTCAGTAAAGTTCAACTGAAGCAGACCTGTTTTCTGTGGTGTGTTCTGTGGCTTGTGTTAACTAAAAATGCTGCGTAAGCTGTTTAGGAAAAACAAGGCTGCAGAGGTTTCTGGTGACCAGGAGGCAGCATGCATTATCCCAACCTGTGCCAGAAATGAGTGGGAGCCTCTTGCTAAATAATTTGTAAAGTATGCTTCTCCCTTGAATAATACTTGGGGTGATAAAGTCTCAGATAATTTTGTAGATTTTGGCCTTGAGGGGATTGATTTAAGTAAAGAAGAGAAGTGGACAGTGTCCAGAGTATGTTGGTACTTTATTCATGCTCTCTATACTAAATCACAATGGAGGGAGAAGGCAAAGGCATTAAAAGACCAGCTATCAGTTGCTTCGGAGTGTGTACATTCAACTGCTAGCTGGGCTGATAATTTGCAAGAGCGGTGTGCAGCCCTCATGACCAAATCAATTCATGCCTTAAGGAAAAAGAAGGGCCATAAAGCTGTTAGTAAAGCAAGGGTACGTGCCATTGTCATATCCCAAAACTGCGATTTTGAGGATGTGCTCTTCTCAAATGATAGTGAGGATGAAGAGATAGGGTTGGCTATTTCTGATGATGCCAGACAAAAAAAAAAAGTGTGCCAGACCTCTCATTACCAAGCATAGGAAAAGGCAACATGATAGAGAGGATATGGCAAATGGGGAGGTGCATTACCACAACCCCAGAGATGTGGAATTTGAAGAAGTAAGGGAGTTAAACAAACTAAACTCCATGATCTGGCAAAACAAAACAAAGGTCAAGGGAACCTTTGTGGGATGAAGGGACAAACCGTGTTGTTTTGTCAGGCAAGGAAGCGCTGGCTATGGGAGTGTTGTTACATAGTTACATAGTTATATAGTTAGTATGGCCGAAAAAAGACAAAAGTCCATCCAGTTCAACCATAGAAGAAAAAAAAAGTTATACTCCTATACCCACAGTTGAACCAGAGGAAGGCAAAAAAAAAACCCAGCAAAGCACGATCCAATTTGCTCCTGCTGGGAAAAACATTCCATCCCGATTCCCCGAGAGGCAATTGGATATTCCCTGGATCAACTTTACCTATAAATGTTAGTATCCAGTAATATTCTGTGTATCTAAGAAACAATCCAGGCCTTTTTTGAAGCAATCCACTGAGCTGGCCAGAACCAACTCTTGAGGGAGTCTATTCCACTTTTTCATAGCTCTCACCGTGAAGAAACCTTTCCGTGTTTTGGAGATTAAATTTTTTTTCCTCCAGACGTAAAGAGTGCCCACTTGTCCTCTGTGATGACCTCAGGGTGAATAGCTCTACACAGAGTTCACTATATGAACCACTGATATATTTATACATGTTGATCATATCCCCCCTTAATCTCCTTCTCAAGAGAGAATAAATTCAGTTCCTCTAATCTTTCCTCATAGCTGATGTCCTCCATGCCTCGTATCAGTTTGGTTGCCCTTCTCTGTACTTTCTCCAGTTCCCCAATGTTCTTTTTGTGAATTTGTGCCCAAAACTGAACTGCTTATTCCAGATGAGGTCTTACTAATGATTTGTACAGGGGTAATATGATATCTCTCTCTCTGGAGTCTATACCTCTTTTAATACAAGAGAGGATTTTGCTTGCTTTAGAAACCGCAGCTTGGCATTGCATGCTATTATTAAGCTTGTGATCTACCAGAACTCCCAGATCCTTCTCCACCATTGATTCCCCCAGTTGTACCCCCCTAGTATGTATGATGCATGCATATTCTTAGCCGCCAAGTGCATATCCTTACATTTATCAACAATAAACCTCATTTGCAACATAGTTGCCCAATTAAACAGAGCATTGAGGTCGGCTTATAAATTGAAGACATCCTGTAAGGACGTTATTCCACTGCACAGCTTGGTGTCATCTGCAAAGACTGAAATGGGATTTTTAATCTCAGACTCTATATCGTTTATAAATAAATTAAACAGTGAGGTTGACAACACTGAACCTTGGGGTACACCACTGATGATCCCAGACCATTCAGATTATGAATCATTAACCACTACTCTTTGAATACGATCTTTAGCCAGTTTTCTATCCATTTACATATGGATTTTTCCAAGCCTGTAGACTTTACCTTACACATTTAGCCATGTGTGAACTGTGTCAAACGCTTTTACAAAATCCAAGTATACCACGTCCACCGCCACCCCTCTGTCCAAGGTTTTGCTCATCCCCTCATAAAATCAGATTTGTTTGACTTCTGTCTTTCATGAATCCATGCTGTCTGTTGCTTAAAATATTTTTTTTCCAGCAAGAACTCATCTCTGTGGTCTTTTATTAAACTCTCCAGTATCTTCCCAACTATAGAAGTTAAACTAACAGGTCTATAATTACTGCTTTTGACCCCTTTTTAAATATTGGCACCACATTGGCCTTACGCCCATCCAGTGGTACTATGCGAGTCATTAAGAGTCCCTAAAAATTAGAAACAATGGCTTTGAAATGACAGACCTCAATTCTTTAAGCACCCGTGGGTGTATGCCATCCAGTCGAGGTGCTTTATTCACCTTTATACTGTCTAAATAATTTTGGAACATATCAATTGTGAGCCAATGTGGATCATCTGGGGCTGTATTAATACCATGCCCATTATGGACAAGAGCTCCCCCTTGCTCTTTTGTATACACAGAGCTGAAGAAGGTATTAAATAAATTTGTCTTCTCTTTGTCCCGTCACCCACTCTAGATTATTTTGTAAAGGGCCTACATGCTCAGACTGAGCCTTTTTTACTATTAATATATTTGAAGAATTTTTTGTGGTTGGTCCTGCTATCTTTTGCAATCTGTCGTTTGTTTTCAATTTTTTGCGGCCTTTATTTTCTTTTTGCATATTCTGTTAGATTCTTTGTAGTGTTTAAACGATGATAGTGTTCCTTCACTTTTATATTGAATAAAAGCTCTTTTCTTATTATCTATAGCCTTTTTAATTTTGGCCGTAAGCCACATAGGTTTGATTTTTAGCCTTTTTAAACTTGTTGCCCATGGGAGTGTATTTTGCAGTGTGTTCACATAGTCTTTTAGCAGAACTCCCATTTCTGTATTGTGTTAATCAATGCCAATATTCCCTCCCAGTCTAAGTTTTGGAAAATTAGCTCTCCTAAAATTGAGCGTCTTTATTTTTCCCGTATGTGCTTGCTGTTTACAGCTAACAATAAATGAAATCATGTTATGGTCACTGTTACCCAGATGTTCTTTTACATGGACATTCGTAATAAGCTCTGCATGGTTTGCGATTACCAGGTCCAGCAGAGCATCATTCCTAGTAGGGGCCTCTATGAAATGTCCCATAAAATTGTCCTGTAGTGGGCTTTAAAATTTTTGCCCTTTAACTGTTCCTGCAGTACCATTACGCCAGTCAATTTCCGGGTAGTTAAAATCCCCCATTATCACTGTCCCAGACCTTGCAGCCCTTTCGATCTGTGCAAGGAGCGGAGTTTACACCTCCTCATTAACACTGGGAGGCCTATAACAAACTACGATTACCTTTGTAGTACGCACCCCCGTGTGCAGTTCCACCCATAATGCTTCAGCCTCATCACGCTCTCCATCAACTAGGTCCTTTTTCACACTCACTCTGAGATCACTTCTCACATAGACAGACACCACCACCTTTCCTATTTACTCTGTCTCTCTGAAAGATAACATAGCCAAGAATATTAATGGCCCAGTCATGCGAAGAATGAAGCCAAGATTCAGCAACACCAATTAAATCACAGTTCTCTTCATGCAACAAAGCTTCCAACTCACCTATTTTGCTTGGCAGACGTCTTGCATTGGTGAACAAACACTTTAATTGATTGACACCTTGTTCACACGTATTTTGCAAATTTTTTTTATTTTCTTACAAATGGTACCAATTCCACTGGTTGTTTGTAACATGGGAACCTTCTTATCATCTGCCATAGCCTTCCCCCCCATCTTTCCCCATTCCACCCACCAATAAGTACTGACCGCTGTCTGATCTGTCTACCCCGTTATAATCTAATTCTCCCTCCCCCCTCGAGCCTAGTTTAAATACTCCTCCAGCCTTCCCATAAACCTCTCCCCCAGCACAACAGACCCCCTTCGATTTAAGTGCAGACCATCTCTAGCATATAGGTTGCACCCCAATGAAAAGTTGGCCCAGTGCTCTAGAAACCCAAATCCTTCCCTCTTACACCAGGTCTTCAGCTAGGAGTTTTGTTCTATGATCTCCACCTGTCTTTCCTGAGTTGCACATGGCACGGGTAATATTTCAGAGAATATCACCTTGGAGGTCCTTCTCTTCAACTTGCAGCCTAATTCTTTAAATTGATTCCTAAGGAGCCTCCACCTTCCATGTATTCTGTCATTGGTTCCAACATGAACCAAGACAGCTAGGTCATGCCCAGCATCTCCCAGTAATTTATCAACCCGATCCACCACATGCCGAACCCTGGCACCAGGTAGATGGCAAACCATTTGGTTGAGGTGATCCTGGCGACAAGTCAATCAGTTTTTCTGATCATAGAATCCCCTACTACCACCAGCTGTCTAGGCCTTCCTGCACTATCTCACTACCCCTCCCAGATGGTCTGCCCTCCCGGCTGTTAGGGATAGCAGTGACATCCAGGGCTGCCACCCCTGAGCTTTCCACCCCCACATCTTCACCCAGCTTGGCAAAACTTTTCGGGTGCTCAAATGCAGGGCCAGCCTTCCTTTTCTGTGAGCCCCTACTACTCCCTCTTGTTACAGTAACCCATCTTCCTACCTGATAATCCTGACTAGCCCCTCCACATCAATCCCATTAGCTACCTGCTCAGAGAGCAGAAGATCCTTTTCAAGGTTTTCAGTTCTGCCCAGTGTTGCAACTTGCTCCTCCAGATCTCTAATGTGAGTTTCCAGAAGGGCAACCAGCTCACATCTGTCTCAGCAGTATCCATCCTGGAGCTGTTACTCCATTGCTGCATACATGTGGCACACCGTGCACTGCACAAAACCTTCAACCCTGCTAGCACTCATATCTCAGTTACAATATTAACAGGAAAGATCAGTTGTCACAGGTTAGTAGACTCCTGTTATAATCTCCTGTTTTCAAGTCTGGTTTTAACGCATGATCCGCAATTGCGTCAGGCCATGCGCAAAGCCCAAGAGTTCACTGTGAATTTTTCACTGTTAGACTTCGTGAGAGATGGGATTATCCGAGTATACGCTAGTCCTAGTGACCTGTAAAATACCTACTCGTGGTGAATGATAGGAGAAGGCATTTCCAGGTTACGTGAGATGGGTTGTATGACTGGTTTAAATAAGTTTACAGAATGGATGGGCCCAGATATGGAACCCTTTGTTTGCTCTGCACTCTACACTGATGAAGTCTGCACCACTTAATCTCAGGGCTCCCTTATTGCCCTTGTTAGGGGGCCTGGATTAAACCGCAAGATTCATAAAGCCACTACCCTTTTAAACCGGTTGGGGGAGCTAGAGGAGACTAAAACAAAACCTGTCAGGGCACTAGATAAGGTCAAGGTCAGACAGGAAGAAAACAAGCAGAAAAGAACAGAGAAGATAGGGAATGTGAGAGAAGATAGAAGGCGAAGAGGAAACCAGGTTAGTTAACTCTATGAAACAAATGTAGGTGGACCTATTAAAGGCAGGAGTACCTAAAGATGAGATAGGATTTCTACTGCAGAATTGCTTAAGAGGTGGAAACCTGTCAGGATTAGCAACACTACTCCTAGTGAAGATAACATCATCCTAGATTTAGAGGAAACAGAACAGACCCCTCCTGATAGCCCCAAACCAATTCACAAAACTGCACATGTACTCAAACCCAAATCCCTTTATCCTGGGGAGCAGTTAGAGAGACTTAAAAAGGGGGACTGGGAAGTTCTATATCCATTATGAAGGGATGGTGGGTCTTCTGTGATAGCAGAGATGACTTAACACCAAGATCTCTGATAAAAGTTTTTTTGCCCGATCTCCTGCAATTGCTGTATGGTAAGCCTGGGTCCTCACATTGCCTATTAAGATCTTGAACCTACTCTAACCTGAGTTAAGTAACCTTTTCAGCTTAATACTATTGTATACAGAACATAGATTCGCTAGGAGGTAGGTAGCATTTTTGCTTGTTATAGGTATATCTGTCGGTTTTGTGTTATATTTCTAATTGTAATTGTTTCTGTGTATAGCATTTTCATTTAGTAAAAGCACATTTATCTACTACGGAGGTCTACAGTGCATCCAGAAAGTATTCACAGCGCTTAACTTTTGCCACATTTTGTTATGTTACAGCCTTCTTCCAAAATGGATTAAATTCATTTTTTTTCCCTCAACATTCTACAAACAATACCCCATAATGACAATGTGAAAGAAGTTTGTTTTGAAATCTTTGCAATTTTATTAAAAATAAAAAGATACAAAATGTACATAAGTATTCACAGCCTTTGCTATGACACTCAAAATTGAGCTCTGGTGCATCCTGTTCCAACTGATCATTCTTGAGATGTTTCCACAACTTCATTGGATTCCACCTGTGGGAAATTCAGTTGATTGGACATGATTAGGAAAGGCATAAACCTGTCTATGTAATGTCTATATAAGGTCCAAGTTAACAGTGCATGTCAGGGCACAAACCAAGCCATGAAGTCCAAGGAATTGTCCGTAGACCTCTGAGACAGGATTGTATCAAGGCACAGATCTGGGCAAGGGCACAGAAAAATTTCCATAGCATTGAAGGTCCCAAAGAGCACAGTTTGGAACCACAAGGAGTGTTCCTAGAGCGGGCCGCCTGGCCAAAATAAGAGATCGAGGGAGAAGGGCCTTAGCCAGGGAGGCAACCAAGCACCCAATGCTCTGTGGAGAGAGAAGAACCTTCCAGAAGAACAACCATCTCTGCAGCATTCCACCAATCAGGCCTGTATGTTAGAGTGGCCGGACGGAAGCCACTCCTCAGTGAAAGGCAAATGGCAGCCCATTTGGAGTTTGCCAAAAGGCACCTGAGGGACTCTCAGACCATGAGGAACAAAAATCTCTGGTCTGATGAAACAAATATTGAATTCGTTGGCCTGAATGCCAAGCGTCATGTCTGGAAGAAACCAGGCACCGCTCACCACCTGGCCAATACCATCCCTACAGTGAAGCATGGTGGTGGCAGCATCATGCTCTGGGGATGTTTTTCAGTGGCTGGAACTAGGAGACTAGTCCGGATCGAAAGAAAGATGAATGCAGCAATGTACAGAGACATCCTTGATAAAAACCTGTTCCAGACCGCTCTGGACCTTAGACTGGAGCGACTGTTCATCTTTCAACAGGACAACGACCCTAAGCACACACAGCCCACATGACAAAGTAGTGGCTACGGGCCAACTTTGTGAATGTCCTGGAGTGGCCCAGCTAGAGCCCAGGCTTGAACCCGATTTGAATATCTCTGAGAGATCTGGAAATGGCTGTACACAGACGCTCCCCATCCAACCTGATGGAGCTTGATAGGTATTGCAAAGAATGGGAGAAATTGCGCAAAAATAGGTGTGCCAAGCTTGTAGCATCATACTCAAATGACATGAAGCTGTAATTGGTGCTAAAGGTGCTTCAACAAAGTATTGAGCAAAGGCTGTGAATACTTATGTACATGTGTTTTTTTTTTCGTTTTTTATTTTTAATTGCAAATATTTAAAAACAAACTTCTTTCATGTTGTCTTTATGGGGTTTTGTTTGTAGAATGTTGAAGAACAAATTGAATTTAATCCATTTTGGAATAAAGCTGTAACATAACAAAATGTGGCAAAAGTTAAGTTGTGTGAATACTTTCTGAATGCACTGTAAGTTTCCTTGCTTATAATGAAAAGTAGTGTTTATTAGACACCAGCAACTCATGCAGAAGCAGACCAACAGATGCTTCTTGTAGCTAAGGGTCAGATCATGGCAGAGGTCTGTGCAGATTGCTCCTTCAAAAGCACATAGTCTGGATATCCCACAATGTTAATACTTCGAGAGCGCCAGAACCAGGGCTAACACCTTGGTGAAGATGGAGGGAGTTTGTGCACCAACTTAAACTTAACACTGATGAGGAGGGGCTAGGACATGTAAATATACATTCTTAATGCCAACAACTCCCCTTGTTGCAGGGATGCAATGACTGACTGAGCCGATTCTACATGGATAGAGATGGGAAGACCTGGAAAAAAGCTTTTCCAAAGCCGTTTTTTCCCAAAAAAATTTAAGAGTGTGGATTATGTTCTTTTACAATGATAAATAATATATCTATGACATGGTATTCAAACTATATAACATGAAGACCTTTATAGGGAAGTATGGCTTTAAAAAAAAATAAACAATCATACTCACATAGATGGCTGCTGCACTGATCCCAACTGCAGCTGTCCCCCTTTGCCTCTAAGACTGAGAATCGAGTGATCAAATACAACCAATCACAGCTTTTGGTCTTCAGCCTGCAGGGAGCCTGCCCCTCCAGCACTCACTGGAGTGCTGGGCTGTAGAGGGGGTGGCAGCGACTGGCTCAGGCTCTCAGTGGCTCGCTGAGAGACTGAGCCAGCTGCTGGCAATCTGGGTGGGTCCCAACTTTAAAGTAGTTTCCTGAGCCTGGATCAACAGAGTGAAAACAGGTCATAGGAGTGAATAATGAATCTGCACTCCTGTGATCCATAGGAGAAGCAAAGCAAAAATAGCTTTGGCTGTACTTAAAGATTTCTGAGACTTTAAGTCTTAAATTATTGCAAGTTCTCTCAGCTGAAGACAAGGAAATCTGGAATACAATTCAAGTAACACTGTACTTCTTAATTACAGTTCTCAAAAAAGAGAAATGTGCATTTCTGCCACTAGCGAGCACTGCATGGGACAGGCTCCAGTTTAGTCTCCTTGTGGGCTCCATTTTGTACCTCCAACAGTTGGGTGATTGTTGGGATATAGTAGATGATATTTTCTATCCTCCTCTCAGGCTTTGACAGGTAAAAGGGTAAATCTGACAAATGCGTTTTTCATAACCTTTAAATGATTCCTATTATTATTCCTTCTCCGTCATCACAGCATAATGCTTACCGATAGTCTTCTCAGTAAATTTGATTTTCTATTCCCCTTCTCAGTAAAATGGTGAGGCCAACATCTAGAGTATGGAAACATTTCCACAGTGAAATTTCTGCTAAAGGCAAAGCTAAAATTTGCAAATATTGTGAGAAGAAATATTATTTTTCAAATGCTACAAGGGTAACAAAACACACCCTGACATACCAGAGGTGTCCTAAAGACACTAAAAAAAATACTTTTATGAAATAAAATGATGAGGATCATAATGAAAGTGCAAGTAGCTTTTCCAGAAACAATTTCTGCTGCTTCTGGATCATCACAAATTTTAAAAAGCAAGTTTAGTTCTTTTTTACTGAATAAGCTGCACTTTTATTTCAAGCATAACACTATTGTATACACTGCATTTCACGTCCCCATTATAACAAAATTACTTTCAGTTTGTAAAACTACTCCATGCTGAATTTTTTCAGTTTTTCTTAAAATGTAATTTTTTTTCTGGGAAAAATACAGGGAATTTTTTTTTTCCCATGACTTAAAATTTTTAGAAAATTTTACATCGCTACACATGGAATGTTAGGATTTCCAGGAAGGTGTTAAGAACCATCAAATCCAGGATGGAGAACACGCCCTCATTCTTTTTTGGAACTGTAAACGGGTTGGAATAAAATTTCTGAAAGTGTTCCTCTGAGAGAACCAGAACAATGACTCGGAGTGCATTTGCTGCAGCTTGAAGTTCCTTAATCACAGCGGGAATCTTTGTGTGCATGAAGCGGGGGAGGCAAGGACCAAAATTCCACCTTGTATCTCTGGGACACCACGTCCCAAACCCCAAACTCCGAAATGCTCTGAGTCCAGTTGGCCAAGAAGACCCACAGACTATCCCCTACTCAAACAAGTGGGAACCCCTTCTTTGTGAGGTGGGTTTGGAAGCTTTGGTTTGCACATCTGAGATATGTGACAGACCAGAGTGGAGGGTATGGCCTTTAAAGGGGTTACCTGGAAAGCATGGAAGAAGGGCTTCTGCAATCCAGACTTTGCCATGAGAGCTGTCACTCTTTTCTTACTAGGAAGAAGCATGTTTTTCTTCCAGTGACTGCCCTAATTAAAATATTCTAGATCTCTCTGAAGAGTTGTTCCCCATCAAATGGAATAGTTTCCAGAAACTTCTTGCAGACTGCCTCTGCAGACCAGGACCACAACCACATTATTGCATGCATCTGTACTGACATAGGAGCCAGGCGAGAACTCTGGCACCAATTTGTGTACATAATAACAGGGGTTTTTCAGACGGCCATAGATACCACTGACGATTGCCTAGCCATGCTTAAGAGTAAAGGAGGCCCTCCAGCTTCTTGTACACAGTGCCTATACGAAGGGGAAGTCCTCAACTAGGATTTTCAACGTATTCAAGCAGGGATAACAGGTAAACTCTATTCAGATAGTATCCTGCCTCAGTGCTAACCATTAAGCCAATTTATTGCCCCATCAAAAGTTCTGGTAGCGAATCTGAGGAAAAAGCTAGATCCGCTAACAGAACTTCCAATTTTTGTTGGAAGCCTTTTCAACAGGGTACTCTTTAGCAAACCTCTTAGGAGGAGTGATTATTTTGTCCTTGTACAAAATGTTCTCTACTAACAGGTGGGCCAGAAGTGCATTAGCAGGCCTATTGGATTTGAGAAGAGATTCCATATTTGGTAGCCTAGTAGGCAGTTCTAATGTTAAACAAGTGTGTAATATGTCTAAAAAAAACTGCAATGGTTTAATTTATACACTGCTCAAAAAATTATAGGAATACTTTGTGATCAAAGTATAGCATCAAGTCAGTTAAACACCTGGGATATTGATCTGGTCAGTTAAGTAGCAGAGGGGGTTGTTAATCAGTTTCAGTTGCTTTGGTGTTAATGAAATTAACAACAGGTGCACTAGATGGGCAAAAATGAGGAAACCCCCAAAACAGGAATGGTTTTATAGGTGGAGGCCACTGACATTTTTTTCCCTACTCATCTTTTCTGACTGTTTTTCACTAGTTTTGCATTTGGTTAGGGTCAGTGTCACTACTGGAAGCATGAGGTGATGCCTTGACCCTACAGAGGTTGAACAGGCAGTCCAATTCCTCCAGGATGGCATATCAATATGTGCCACTGCCAAAAGGTTTGCTGTCTCCCCCAGCACAGTCTCAAGAGCATGGAGAAGATTTCAGGAGACAGTTACTCTAGGAGAGCCGGACAGGGCCATAGAAGGTCTTTAACCCATCAGCAGGACCGGTATCTGCTCCTTTGTGCAAGGAGGAACAGGATGAGCACTGCCAGAGCCCTACAAAATGACCTCCAGCAGGCCACTGGTGTGAATGTCTCTGACCAAACAATCAGAAACAGACTTCATGAGGGTGGCTTCTAGTGGGCCCTGTGCTCACTGCCCTCCAGATATAGAGCTCGATTGGCATTTGCCATTGAACACCAGAATTGGCAGGTCCGCCACTGGCACCCTGTGCCTTTCAAGGATGAGAGCAGGTTTACCCTGAGCACGTGACAGACATGAAAGGGTCTGGAGAAGCCGTGAAGAATGTTATGCTGCCTGTAACATTGTTCAGCATGACCATTGGGTCAGTGATGGCCTGGGGAGGCATGTCCTTGGAGGGACGCACAGACCTCTACAGGCTAGACAATGGCAACCTGACTGCCATTAGGTATTGGGAGGAAATCCTTGGACCTATTGTCAGAGCCTATGCTGGTGCAGTGGGTCCTGGGTTCCTCCTGGTGTAAGACAATGCCTGGCCTCATGTGGCAAGAGTATGCAGGCAGTTCCTGGATGATGAAGGAATTGATACCAATGAAATGGCCCCCACACTCGCCTGACCTTAACCCAATAGAACACCTCTGGGTATCATGTTTTGGTCCATCCGATGCCACCAGGTTACACCTCAGATTGTCCAGGAGCTCTGTGATGCCCTGGTCCAGGTCTGGGAGGAAATACCCAAGGACACAATCCGTCGTCTCATTAGGAGCATGCCCTCATGACGTCAGGCATGCATACAAGCACGTGGGGACCATACAAACTACTGAGTACCACTTTGAGTTGCTGCAATGAAATTTCAGCAAAATTGACTAGCCTGCTGCATCATTTTTTCACTTTGATTTTCTGGGTGTCTTTGAATTCAGTTCTTTGTAGGTTAATCATTTTTTATTACCATCAAACGATGGGGCATCCTTGCGTTCCTAACACATTACCCAGTCCACATCAGTATAGATATCCAGCATGATATTTTTCCCCATTGAGATCTGATGTCTTTTCAAAGTGTTCCTTTTAATTTTTTTGAGCCGTGTATTTGGAGGGACTGTGGTCAACTGGCCATCCTCCTAGAAGAAATCCTTCAACTCTGATACTCCTGTCTCCTCAAGGAGCAATGCTTTCACAATGGTAGCGCCTTTCATCAACTTATTAGGGAACACTGACCATTGGTGCTTAAGCCTTTAGCTTCTAATGGTCTCTATCATTGTAGAGACCTTTCACATGAGCTATGCTATAGAATCCAAAAATATATCTCTGGTTAAAAAGGAGGGATGGGGTACTCGATTGGATGAGGAAGGGCTCTGAGGAAGCACCGTTACCATGGAACCCTGATTCACCTTTTGTTTGATGTCCACCTTTCACGTAGGGGTATAACATGAAGGGTATTCATGACCTGTTCTGTGAAGCAAAGTATTCGACCTGTGTCTCATGCCTGAAGGCTGGTAGATAATCCATTGAAGGCTTGTGCTGAGACCAGATTCCAACATAGAACAGGGTTGTGTCCGAAGCAAAAGTGTGCTGTCTGTAGCAGAGCAAAAGCTCAAAATGGCACCCGCAGATTTTAGGAGCCACCTCTTGTGGTGGGACTGTGCCTACAGCTTCAGACTACTGTCCGCCCAAACGTGTTGCATCGCCACAGGGCTGCTGTGATAGCATTGTCACTGCACTGGAGAGTGTCATACATTTTCCCATGACTACAACACAGGCTCTGGGCACTCCTTCACAGGGAAGTACCCATTGAATGTGGATCACTATTGCCATGGACTTTTTATAGCAACTTTCAGCCCGAATTCACAAATATGTGGTGCAGTACATCGCATGTGATTCGTACAGAAACCGCACCGCATTCCTGTGCAAATCACATGTGATTTGTGTGCTGTGCGATTGGAGCCATAACATTTTTTTGGCCCGCACTAGAATCGGATCGCATGGGTATTCACGCCATCGCACCAAGTTTTGCAGACCGATTTCGAGGTGTTGTTAACCTCCCTGGAGGTATTCCCAAGTGTAGCTCGGGGTAAGGTTTCAGCACCACAAGCGGTAACCCCGAGCTACACTCGGGAATACCTTGCAGCGCTGCTCTGAGATCTCTTCACTTACCTTATCCTTGGCTCCCACAATGTCCCTCCTGCAGTGTCCCTGGCAATGTCCTCCAGCTGATTCCGGCATCCATCTTCTGGGTTCCGTTCTCTGCAACGTCAGGACGTATGGGAGACGGAACTGTGTGAAATTTAAAAATGTGAAAAAGTGACATTCACTAAATACACTAAAATCACATAGTAAAACATTACTGTATCAAACCATTTCACATAGATTTTGTCCCGAGTGCTTTGTCCTGTGCCCTGCCTGCATTTTTACCGTTCTTTCTGCCTGGAAACTGAGAAACGTCCATGGCGTCCAAAAAGTGTCCCTTTTAGGTCAAAAGCGGTTTCAGACCAGCTAGAGAACAGCGATAGTAAATTAGAACCACTTGCAGAATTGAGTGATAATGATTTGTGGGGAAATTCGTCATCAGACACTGAAAACGATTTTGCGACTTTGCTCAGTGATGTGCGAACTTGGAGCTACATTTCAAACTTTCAGTGTTTTTGGTTTGATTATATTATTGAATTAAATGTATTATTATTATATTTTTTTATGATTATTAAATTATAATTTTATGATTTCGTGTTTCAAATTTTATCATACCCGGGATGTTTACTAGACTCTTGCTCGGACAGATTTCACTGAGTTATTCCTAAAAATTACAGGCCTACAAAAAAAACCCTACATATTTCCGTGCAAAAAATGTACCGCTTTGAGCACAGAAATACTGACATAATCAGACCACTAGGGAGGTTAAAATACACACCCGCAGTGGTTCATATGAATGCGGTGCGATTCTGATGCAGTGCGGAATTCGTACAGAAAACACTGCAGATTCCGGACCACGTCAATGTGAACCCCCGCTCAAGCTGCTAACTTCAACTTGCTGTACCAAGCATGAGCGCCAATTGCAGTTCAGACACCTGAGGGGAGCTTCATATAACCCAAGGTCTATGATTAAAGTAGCCTGTGTCCTATACTGTATGGTTTAAGAAATACATTTTCTATCTTACCAAATGTCTTGTCAGATGACCACTTCTTCTGCTGTCTGTGGTATACTGTTGGGCTAGGCTCACATCTGTGTGGGTGATTGCCACTGCGGGGCTGCACCTGTTTTCACAGTCGCAACCACCTGCCCAGAAAAATGCAGATATGTGCGGGTGTCATTAATCTTAATGGCACGCCACATGCTCTGGAAATTGCTTCAGTACCGGGAATTGCACTGCACTTGCAATGTCTAAAATACTGCAGGGACCTTTTCCCTGCGTCTCAGAAACCAACGTAGCCCATTCAAATGAATGGGCTTCCATGTCCACCCAAAATGCGGCTCGCAGAGCCACATCAGTGTGAACCTAGCCTAAAGTTATAATATTCTAAAGACTACAGGACCTCACCCAATGTTTGTTATGGACAAGAGGACGGGATCTCCCAATAACCATGCCATATTTCTGTTGTCCTGAGCTATCCTAGGAGTGAGTGGATTTTTTTCGTAAACTGGCAAAATCCCTAGGTAACATTAAATGGCAGTAGCAGTAAAAATTAGATTTTGGGTTAACATACACTTTTTTAACAGAATAACTCTAATTTTCCTTGATTGCTATGGATTATGGTACTTTGTATATTATTGTATTTATTTGCTGAACAAGACTGCATAATTGTCCAGCCCCAAAAGAACCATGTGTGCCTTTTCACAATAACTTCTACCTGATATTATCTCTAATCTTCTCTTTCAGAAGTCGATGACAATGTATATCTGTGAATTCACGGAGGAACACCGTTGTGCCTTACCTTAGCTGTTCATGTGTTCGTCATGGTGCTTTATGAAGTTTACTTCATCAGATGGTGCTGCTCAGAAGCATATATTGCACTATTTCTATTGTTATTTTAAAGACATCTCAAGTTCCATTATGCTTAGTTTCCATAGATTTTCAGTGTATACGTTGGATACTCTTTTCTGTAGCTTTTATAATTGTTTTTGTTGTGTCACAGATTTAAGCCAAAACCACTTTTGTGATGTTATTTTAGTAGCAATTGGTGCCAGGGGTGGTGGGGTAAACTTAGATTCATGAGAAAACATTTTTACAGGCCGATTACTGTTCATGGGGATTGTTGGTACATATACATACATAGCACTGGAAGAAATGTCTCACTAGAAAATAGACTATAATTAGGTGGGACACTGCGTCATATGTGAAATGTTGGATCGATTTTATGGTCAGTGCTTCTTTCTAATGGCTAGCTAGCTATATGCTGTGAAAGCACAATTTCAGGATATAAATTTGCAAGGGTTTTCTGTGAGCTGCATTAAAGTGTGAAATCACTACTGCAGATGCCATTGCCGCTTACTATTCTGCACTGTTAGGGGAGGGTGGGGTGCAATTTGTACCACATGTTTTGTGGAAAATAGCAGAGATTTTGTAAATAAAATATGCTAAGACATTTGCATTAATTGATTTTTTTAAATTTTTTTTTATACTGGGTGCTTCGCAGGGGCAGCTCCAGATGTATTTTTTGGTTGTGCTATGCTGGTGCTTGAAGTATGAGTGATGAATGCCAATGCAGCATGAGTAGCTCGCTACCTACTGCATGCCAGTGTGCATGGCTAAAAAAGTGGGTGTGGCAAGCAAGTGGGCATGCCTAGAAAGTGGTTGTTTCTTTATGGTCTATGGCTTGTAGTGTAACATTTTTCTCCCATCGTAAAGACCAAATAAAACCTGGGGGGAAACTGAAGAGACCGGAGTTAAAATAGGCCCAGCTGGGACCAGAGATGAAAACCCCCATCTTGTGTCAAGTTCAGCAATAACTCCCAGCACAGCAAAAAAATTAACTCACAGCACCCACAATAATTAACCCACAGTAGGACACAGAAATTAACCCCTAGCAAGGCACAGTAATTAACCAGGGCATGGTTCAATTCTTAACCCTCAGCATGGCACAGTAATTAACCACCACCAGCATTGCACGACAATTGGCCCCCAAAATTACACAATTAGCACCCAACACTGCACGATAATTAAACCCCAGCACAGTACAATAATAAATCCTGCGCACAGAACAGTAATGAACCTCCAGTATAACACATTAACTCCTATTATTGTACACTAATAACCCCCCCAGCAATAAAGCAATCAGTTGGCCCCATGGCATCCTACAACATAGCATACATAGTGAAGAGGTTAGCACTATATAGCATATAGAGCAGCATTTCTCATCCTGTTCAACACAGAGGAACACTTGAAATAACTTTCCAGTCTCAGGAACCTCTGCTAAAAATTAACTATATCTACAACTCATGATACATTAATGTGATGGTCAGTGGAAAGAATGCTCCTTACACTTGTGGTCATTGGGAAGAATTACCCCTTACAAAACTGCTAAAAAGACCTTTGGTGTCACTGGTTACTTATCTGAGAGGCATGAATTTCCCATTGTTCAAGGAACCCCTAGCAACCTCTGGAGGAACCCTATGGTTCCATGGTACCTTGGTTGAGAAACACTGGTATTGAGTGTGAGGGTCAGGACTGCGTAGAACAGTAGTTCCTCAGTGTGCCCTCTTACATTGGAGGTCAATACTCGGCATGCCCCTTTAAATTGTCAGTGTGCATCTGCCCAGAGGTGGTTGGTGTGCCCCCTATACAACGGTGATCAATATGTCCTCTGTATATCAATAAAAAGTTAAAAAATGCAGTGCAACCCTACACGTCTATAAAATTTAAAAATGGACTTATAAATGCAATGGTAAAACCTATATATGAATATCCAGTGCGACTGAACCAATGTACTGCAATATAGTGGTGATGGTGTCACCCTGTCTGCAAAAATATGTTGAGAAATTGCGGAGCTGCAATGTGCAAACAATGGCGAAACCCTCTACGTGCAATAATAGCAAAGGGGCAAATCAACTAGAGCATTAGAACATAGTAGTGATAGTGTCCTCTCTGAAATGCAATATTGCAGAGCTGTGCAATTAGTGGTGATACCTCCTATATATATTCATACAAAATAAAAAATTAACATACATATTTTACATTATATATATATAATGTGTTTTCACCACTATTTGCACATTGCAACTCTGTGGTATTTCTTAACCTTTGCAAAGAAGGTGACACCATCACTACTATGTTCTCATGCACTTGTTAATTTGTATCTCTTCTATTATTGTACATAGGGGGTTTCGCCATTGTTTGAAAAAATATTTTGAGTACGCACGCGATGCAAGGTTCAGGAGTGCGCTACGCACGCGATGCAAAGTTCAGGAGTGCGCTACGCACGCGATGCAAGGTTCAGGAGTGGGCTACGCACGCGATGCAAGGTTCAGGAGTGGGCTACGCACGCGATGCAAGGTTCAGGAGTGGGCTACGCACGCGATGCAAGGTTCAGGAGTGGGCTACGCACGCGATGCAAGGTTCAGGAGTGGGCTACGCACGCGATGCAAGGTTCAGGAGTGGGCTACGCACGCGATGCAAGGTTCAGGAGTGGGCTACGCACGCGATGCAAGGTTCAGGAGTGGGCTACGCACGCGATGCAAGGTTCAGGAGTGGGCTACGCACGCGGTGCAAGGTTCAGGAGTGGGCTACGCACGCGATGCAAGGTTCAGGAGTGGGCTACGCACGCGATGCAAGGTTCAGGAGTGGGCTACGCACGCGATGCAAGGTTCAGGAGTGGGCTACGCACGCGATGCAAGGTTAAGGAGTGCGCTACGCAAACATTAAAAATGTCTCCCATAGCAGGCTGTGCTGCCTCTTCTCTCTCCTCCTCCCAACCAACTGCTGCAGCAAGTACAGTGCTTTCCTATTGGCTGGGAGACTGTATATCCATCCACCTGTGATACCAGCCTGCTGGGACTAACTACAGGTCATCAGCCTTTGCGACCAGAGCTGCTGTATCCCTCCACAGGAAAAAAAAATAGTCCCCAGCTTTCTGTCATCAATAAAGGATGTGTAGACAATGAATTGAATTTAAAAAATAAAAACAAAAAAACACTCAACACATACAGTTGTGTTCAAAATAATAGCAGTCAGACATCACTAACCTGATCAATCACTGTTTTTGGTAGAAATGATATTTCTACATGGCAAATAATTTACTAGCAGGTGTAGTAGAGTAATAGAAATCCAACAGACCCAACAGTCATGTCATGCATGCTGCTGATTCTGTGTAATTGAATCACTAATTGAAAGGGACATGTTCAAAATAATAGCAGTGTGGAGTTCTATTAGTGAGGTCATTCATTCTTTAAAAAACAGGTGGCAATTATTGCCCTTATTTAAGGAAGGAAGGCAGCAAATGTTGTACATGCTGGTTACAGTGCATTTCTCTCTGAAATTCTGAGGAAAATGGGTCATTCCAGACATTGTTCAGAAGAACAGAGTACCTTGATTAAAAAGCTGATTGAAGAGGGGAAACATATAAAGAAGTGCAGAAAATGATAGGCTGCTCAGCTAAAATGATCGCAAATGCTTTAAAATGGCAACCAAAACCTGAAAGACGTGGAAGAAAGCGAAAAACTATCATTCGAATGGATAGAATAGCCAAAATGGCAAGGACTCAGCCAACAATCCGCTCCAAGCAGATTAAAGAGGGTCTAAAGTTCCCTGTGAGTACTGTTACAATTAGAAGACGCCTATGTGAAGCCAAGCTATCTGCAAGAAGCCCCCGCAAAGTCCCACTGTTGAAAAAAAGACGCGCTGAAGAGGTTACAATTTGCCAAAGAGCACATTGACTGGCCTAAAGAGAAATGGTGCAACATTTTGTGGACTGATGAAAGTAAGATTGTTCTTTTTGGGTCTAGTGGCCAGAGACAGTTTGTCAGACGACCCCCAAACACTGAATTCAAGCCACAGTACACTGTGAAGACAGTGAAGCATGGTTGCACAAGCATCATGATATGGGGATGTTTCTCATACTACGGTGTTGGGCCTATTTATCACATACCAGGGATCATGGATCAGTTTGAATACATCAGAATACTTGAAGAGGTCACGCTGCCTTATGCTGAAGAGGAAATGCCCTTGAAATGGGTGTTCCAACAAGACAACGACCCCAAACACACCAGTAAACGTGCAACATCTTGGTTCCAGACCAACAAGATTGACGTTATGGAGTGGCCAGCCCAATCCCCGGATCCTAATCCAATAGAAAACTTGTGGGGTGACATCAAAAATGCAGTTTCTGAGGCAAAACCAAGAAATAGAGAAGAACTGTGGAATGTAGTCCAATTATCCTGGGCTGGAATACCTGTTCACAGGTGCCAGAAGTTGGTTGACTCCATGCAACACAGATGTACAGTTGCAAGAAAAAGTTTGTGAACCCCTTGGGATTACGTGGAGTTTTGCATGAATTGGGCATAAAATGTGCTCAGAACGTCATCTAAGTCACAACAATAGAAGAACACAGTCTGCTGAACATAATACTACACAAACATTAGATGTTGCCATGGTTTAATTGCACATAACATGTAAACATTCACAGTGCAGAGAGGGAAAAAGTATGTGAGGCCCTAGCTTAATGACTTCTCCCAGAGCTAATTGGAGCCAGGAGTGAGCCAACCTTGACTCCAATCAGTGTGATGATATTGGATGTGTTGCTGTCCTGCCCTTAAAAAACACACACCTGTTTTGGGTTTACTGGTTTCAAGAAGCACGGTCTGATGTGAACCATGCCTCGCAGAAAAGAGCTCTCAGAAGACCTACGATCAAGAATTGTTGACTTGCATGAAGCTGGAAAGGGTTACAAATGTATCTCCAAAAGCCTTGATGTTCATGTGTCCACGGTAAGACAGACTGTCTACAAATGGAGAAAGTTTAGCACTGTTGCTACTCTCCCTAGGCGTGGTCGTCCTGTAAAAATGACTGCAAGAGCACAGCGCAGAATGCTGCATGAGGTAAAGAAGAATCCCAGAGTGCCAGCTAAAGACCTACAGAAATCTCTGGCATATGCTAACATTTTTGTTGACACATCTGCAATAAGGAAAACATTAAACAAGAATGGAGTACATGGGAGGACACCACGGAGGAAGCCATTGCTGTCCAAAAAGAATATTGCAGCACGTTTGAAGTTCGCAAAAGAGCACCTGGATGTTCCACAGCACTACTGGCAAAATATACTGTGGACAGATGAAACCAAGATTGAGTTGTTTGGGAAGAACACACAACACTATGTATGGAGAAAAAAAGGCGCAGCACACCAACATCAAAACCTCATCCCCACTGTAAAACATGGCGGAGGGAGCATCATGGTTTGGGGCTGCTTTGCTGCCTCAGGGCCTGGACGGATTGTTGTCATTGATGGGAAAATGAATTCCAGAGTTTATCAAGACATTTTGCAGGAAAACGTACGATCATCTGTCCGCCAACTGAAGCTCCGCAGAGGAGGGGTGATGCAACAGGACAATGACCCAAAGCATACAAGTAATTCAACAAAACAATGGCTGCAACAGCACAGAATACGCCTTCTGGAGTGGCCCAGTCAGAGTCCTGACCTCAACCCGATTGAAATGCTGTGGCATGACCTTAAGAGAGCGATTCACACCAGACATCCCAAAAATATTGCTACACTGAAACAGTTTTGTGAAGAGGAGTGGTCCAAAAATACTCCAGATCGTTGTGTAGGTCTGATCTGCAACTACAGGAAACGTTTGGTTGAGGTTATTGCTGCCAAAGGAGGGTCAACCAGTTAAGTCCAAAGGTTCACATACTTTTTCCTCCCTGCACTGTGAATGTTTACATGTTATGTGCAATTAAACCATGGCAACATCTAATGTTTGTGTAGTATTATGTTCAGCAGACTGTGTTCTTCTATTGTTGTGACTTAGATGACGTTCAGAGCATGTTTTATGCCCAATTCATGCAAAACTCCACGTAATCCCAAGGGGTTCACATACTTTTTCTTGCAACTGTACAGCAGTTCTCAGAAACAGTGCTTATACAACTAAATATTAAGTGATTCATAGGAAAGCAAAATCTTCAAACATTTTTCAGATTTATATAGTGAATGTTTGAGTTTGTAAAGAAGAATACAAACACTGCTATTTTTTTGAACAGTCTAATATTCACTTTTCTTCAATTTTTTTAGAGGAACAACACAAATTTGATATATTTTTCTTCATGTTTTGATTTGGAATAGAATGTGTAGTGTTCCCAATGCATTTGTGTGTATGGAAATAAAAGCTATTAGAAGGATTTTGAGCTTTATTCACTTTTTTCAGCACACTATTATTTTGAACACAACTGTAAATGTAATGGTATGTAAATTTTGGGTGTGCTTATAGATGTTCAGCACCCCCAAAGCTCCTATCTGGCCCTGCCCCTGATGCTTGGTACCATGATGGGACAAAAATCTAACAAATGTATGAAATCACAATATTATTGAATGTTAAACACAACAGCCTGTAATTTTCTGTGTGTTTACACCTATTATCACATGCAACTGTGCCAAGCACGCCTCCCCGCTCCCTAAAAGTGAGAAAAGGTAACCATAGTATGGCATAGGTGGCTACGTTTACAGATATCTGATTATGCATCCAGCCATCTTGCCATCCTGGAGTAACAGCCTTCTGCAGTAATATGATGTATTTTACAACTTTTTACCACTTTTAGGATGCTGTCATACTTGATGACAATTCTTCTTTCTTCTTTACAATGATACCTTTGAATGCAGTCCAGTCTATGAATATGTAGAAAGGTGCAGCTGTTGCAAGCTCTGCTTCCTGCTAGTAGACAATATAGTTTAGGTTCTTTTTATTTTGTATTCAGCAGGGGACCACATTCTCACCACCACAGCATTCAGGTAAATATTACAGTAATGTCAAATTTGTATTTACTGAAAATACACATTACAGAGATTCCCTGTTACGTCGATCAATCACCTGCAGTGCCAGGTGCACCATGTTTGTAAGCAAAGCGCTTTCCCTTCTGCTCTGGAGGAGGCTTATGTGACTCTTGCGTCAAATATGACATCTTCTGAAACATAGAACATATGCCCATGCTGCATCTGCTTTCAGCCTCTCAACTAAACATAAAATGTATCTTCATTAAAGTAAAAGAAGAAATGATAGAGCCAGTCATGTTCAATGCAAGTTCAGCAGCAGGTATATAGATCTGCATCTTTAAAACTGACAATTTCCCCATACATGGCCGATTTCTGGAAGCTGGAAAACACTGTAGTGGTCACTGTTAGTAGAGTGATCTCACAAGCTTTCTGGTCCTGTGCCAAGTGGCTACCCCGATACACTGTGAATATAGGAGGTTGCTTGCTCGGCCCACGTGCCATTCAGAGAACTTTTTTTTTTTTCCCGCATCTTTTATGTATATGAACGTTTTTACATAGAATGCAGCAAGATAAAGAAAAAGGTATGCTCGGGCAAATACAGACAACGCACCATGTATAAACAGGGAATTGTTAAGAAGGCATCTAGAAACGATAAGTTTGAACAGCATGAAAGGCAATAGACCACATACGACAGAATAATGTATGTATCCTGGGGATTCCAGAATCCACCCTCTCTTCACATCTGAAGGACACAGTACTCAGTATATTTAGCTGCCTATTAGGTAACACAACTCTATGGACATGGTCAACCTTGATATTCTCGGGTGTAATCAGCCCTAAATCCACTTATCCCAAACAACCTTAGGATGTTATTTGCCACATAGACTTCTATGCAGTAAAGGAACAATACTCTGTAAAGCTTGGCAGCAGGGTATGGTGGAATTCAGTGGGGCCCGTTTAAAATTTCTCCAGAATCTTTCCACAACCACATTACGGAGACGGGCAATGCTTAAGCTGCTTCTGGATAAACTGGTCACCTCATTGTTAATAAGGACTCCTGACTCCTATGTTCAGTCATCCCTTATCGAAAGACTCAAGATCCCACTTTTCCACAGCGATAATTGGCTGGACTACATTGATGATACCATAGTCTGCCGCTTGAAGCCCTCCAAAGGTCTCCGGCCTTTACCACCTCATACTCCATTCAGAGAACACTTTGTATTTTCTCAATAAACAGTGTTCTCCGATTAGACAGGGTGGAGAAGGCGGGGCAGTGACACATTTTGCATTCATTGAGAAATGCAAGCAACCTCCTGTATTCAGTAAGCAATTTGGGTAGCCGCGTACAGCGCGGGTCTTGGAAGGTAGTGGAGATCACTGTAGTTGCGGTGTCTTCCAGCTAGAATTCAGCTTCAAAGCCCAGTTGCAGGCAAAGTTTTATATTTCATGTTGGATAGAGCAGGTAAAGATTACAGCCTCTGCCAGGATTTCATTGCTGTCTGTATCAGTGTTGGGGAAATTTCTTCTTACTTTCTGTCAGATCCGGAAATGATGGGAAATCTCTCCAACTATGACACAGATAGACAAACAAACCCATACTTAGTAGAGTGTTGAAGGGTTAGAACATCCAAATGTATTCATTGCTTTCTGTCCCAGTAACAGGCACAGATAGAAATAAAACCATGTCAAAACGTGAGGTCTCTTTCACACAGCTGTTTACATGCAGCCACCAGATTTCAGCGGCAAGAATTAGCAGATCTTTATGGCTGGAATGACCAGGGCATGCAACTAGCAGTGGCCACTCAGCCCATATAAACTAATGACAGGCTTATGGCGGCCACTATTGTTCACATGTAGCCAGCGGTTACCTGCAGCTAGGGAGAGATGTCCAAGCCTGGACTGCAATCAGCTGCATCCAGGCTTGGACATCATTCCCTATCGGCAGGTACCTGTTCTGTGTGTGGTGAAAATTAGCAACCATGTCAGCATGTCATTCATTTGTATGGACTAAGTAACCATTGCTATTCATATGCCCTGTTCATCCCAGCTCCAAGAATCTTGCCACTTAAAGCCAGTGGCTGCATGCAAGCATCCATGTTAAAGAGTCCTTAGAGCCCAATTAAAGCCAGCATAAAACAGAGCAGACGCTTGTAACGTTGTTCTACAAGCTTCAGTTGCCTAGTATCATTCCCTACAGTTCTGTTTCTCCCAGCACCTGACACTCAACAGGCATTGCTGATTGGTAGGCTGTAGCACAGACATGTTGGACGGATGTATGGACACAACCACTCTCCATTCAGAGCAGCCACACCTCTAAGCAGTGTGATCTACAGAATTGTGAAATGTGCCGAGAGAAAATCATTCGCATTGTAAAGAATGATACTGGGCAACTGAAGCTTATAGGAACAATGTTACAAGCTTCTGCCCTATTTTTCAGTTGGCTTTGGTTGGGCTTTTACACTTTTCAGTGACTAAAATAATTATTTGAGGTGCCAAGTGTGAAAAAATATATATAGAATATGAAGCTGCCTCTAATATGGTGGATGACCACGCTGGTGTAAATGTATATTATAAACAGGTAGGCGCTATATATATATGTGAAATGTGCAAGTACGGAAGAGGCTAATATCACTACATGCCCCTAAATAGAACCATTATCATCGAATAGATGCTCAGGGTCAATGCTATATTCCCACAACCTATACAGAAAACATATAAACCAAAAATAAATAAAAGTCCGCAGGTATATTTGTGCTTAAATAAAGGTGACGGTCCTGTCAACGTCTTTAAACTGTGATCCAAACCAGAAAAAGTAACATATCTTCACCATGTGCCGGCAAGAGAAAGTAAAGATCACTAACCAGATCTTTTGACCCCAATTAAGGTGATCAGATGCACTTTTTGGTCATATAGGAGACCATCCTTTCAGGAAATATCTCTCCTCCGGCAGTTTATGGCCATAAGCTAAGGAATAGGAACTCCCAACATGCCTCCAATACTTGTATGGTGTTTGATATGGACTAATCCCTATGCAGATTTGGTGCCGGACCACTCAGATAAAAATTCTTCTAAGTGCAGTATCTATTAAATGAGCATAAAAACATAAAACAAACTATTTTGCACTCACATGGAATGGTGCCTGTAAACCGGCACCAGTATCTGCAGCCTGTGACTATCAAAGACTTCCTGAAGACGCCGCTGGGCGAAACGCACATCGAAGCGTCACTGGTCACTTCTGGGTCTGGGAACATCCAGCCTTAGTGAAAACGAGGCGTGGAGCGCATGTCAGCCATCTTTGATATTCACAGGCTGCAGATACTGGTGGTGGTTTACAGGCACCATTCCATGTGAGCGCAAAATCGTTTGTTTTATGCTCATTTAATAGATACTGCACTTAGAAGGATTTTTATGTCTGGTTTATCTATTGGAGGCATGTTGGGAGTTCCTATTCCTTAGCTTATGGTCATAAACGGAGAGCTGCTGGAGGGGAGATATTTCCTGAAAGGATGGTAAAGCATTTACCCTGAGAATCTATTCAATGATAATGGTTCTATTTAAGGGCATGTAGTGATACTAGCCTCTTCAGTCCTTGCACATTTCACATATTTATATGCAGCGCCTACCTATTTATAATATACTGTTATACTTTTCACTCTACTTAAAATGAAAACAAAAAAAAAAAGCTTGAATTTTAGTTTTTCCCATTATGGCAAAAGATGAATCTATTTCAACCTAGGTTGAAATCCTCGCAATATGTTTGACTATATTTGTGGTAATCATAGCATAGTGCACAGAGCTGTCTCTGACCACTAGATGGGGAAGAGCACAAACAAACTTGAAAAAGGATTATCAGTAAAGTGCCAGGTTTCCAAACCAAAATTTTGATTGCAGCAGAGAAAATCAAAGGAGCAGCATTTCATGCAATTTGTTTTATTTTTTACCAGGGATGAACACACTTCTGAAAATACAAAGACAGCAGTATATGAAGGGTACAACACTTGTGTTCACTCCTTGTTTGGTCAGTTTTTGTTCCTTTGCCAAGCCCCCCTCTCCCCTTTAATAAGGCCTTAAAGTGAAACTTCACTCTATCAATCAACACTGACTATTTTTAATCATGCTGCTTTCATTAGTAAATAGGTAGGAAAGTATATAATTTTTATAATTTCCCTAATTTTGGTCTGATATACAGTTGTGTTCAAAATAATAGCAGTGTGTTGAAAAAAAGTGAATAAAGCTCAAAATTCTTCTAATAGCTTTTATTTCCATACATACCTGCTCTCTTACAATTACAGCTGATGCCCTCAGCATTGTTGTTTGTTTTAACCCTCTAGAGCAGAGGTTGCCAAACTATGTTCCTCCAGGTGTTGAGGAACTGCAAGTCGCATGAGGCCTTGCAAGACTGGCAGCCACAGGTAAGACTCCCAGAGGCAGACTCATAATGGGACTTGTACTACTTCAACAGCTGGAGGACATAGTTTGGAGACCCCTGCTCTAGAGAGTATAATATGTCCAGTCTTGAGAAAGTCCATTTTCTCTGCATATGCCAAGGATTTTGTGGCCAAAAGCTTAGTCTACTGAAGCTGCTTGTAGAAAAGCTTCATCTACGCATGCCTTTCTATAGTGAACACATATTTGGGGAATCCCTTGATATAAATTTATCAAAGAAGTCAAAGGGGAAAGGTATTCCAGCCTCACAAGAAAAAACCTGAGTCTCTTTCTGTCTGATTTTCAGTGAATGTGTTTTTCCTCTTCCTAGGCATCTACTTCCAAACCAAGGGTTAGCACCTCCTTTCAGCACAAGAAGAGAAGACCAGTGCCTCTAAGTGTAGACTTTTTTTGTGGTTTTAATAGCAAATAAGTTAGGCAACTCACATTTGAGCAAAATAAACAGGTTCATCAGTAAAGATGGGTGACCGAACCATCTCTCCACATTGGTGGGATACCGCTGCAGTATGGTTCTCGGGCCGGCGTGGATGGAGAAAGCCGGGCAGAACCTCCACTGGTCTGTGCCGCCCACTGGTACGTGACCGTGGACCGCAACGTGCAGCATTGTGACATCACCAAGGATAAACCGCGTCTCCCAGCATGCATGGGCTCGGTAATGAATTCTCTCAAGCTGGTGCTTGAGCATACATTAGGAGCCATATATATGGGGGATGTAGTTAATAACTGGAATATTGTTAACTACTTCCCCCATATAAGGCTCCTCTGTAAGTTTATTTCCTATTAAAAAAAAAGTCTACACTTAGACGCGCTGTTCTTCTCTTCCTGTGTTTTCCCATATAGAGTTGTCTTCTGCTCTACACCAACAGCTTGCCCACAGTCCAATGACTTGTTGCATTTGCACCTATAATGGACTCTTAATACGTGGAGGTTTATGGATTAATGACTATGTTCCATGAGCCTTAATTCTTATTGCATCCTTTCATCACAAGACCTGAACTCCCTAGTCCACCAAACCTACCCAGGAGCCCTCCTCACAATGAAGGGACACCCCCACTCTTAGAAATGAGGGACATCTGTTGGCATTTGTTCCACTATGAATCTGCAATGTTTCAGACCTCCCGATGCAATCTATCATTTCAGAGGGGTACAAAATAGAGTTTCCATCTCTGTCCCGCCTCAACTTTGCCTTCCAATCTGCCAGTTTTGCACCAAAAGACAAACCGTATTTAATGATCACCTTGCACCAAACTCAGGCACAAAGAGTGGTGTCTATTCAAAGGCTCGAAACCAAAATGGGGTTATCCACCAAATACTGGGTTTATAATCTCTAAACATATTTCGTCCTTTACCAAAATATGGAGGTGATTAATATTTGTCATTGTTTCTCAGAGCAGGGCAATTTCTGGCATTGGTAGACATGACATACAAGATGATGGGGACATTTTCTCCTTGCATCAATGCATTTTTGTTGTAGGAGACCAAAATATCCAATTTGTAGCACTATCATTCAGGCTCTTCTCTGCTCCTGGAGTGTTCCCAAAAGTGCTTGCCTCGTTTCCGGTTATTGTACAAGTTTCATCCAATGTATGGCTGGATAATCTACTTTCTAAAATCTGCTGTCTAGCCCTTACACTGTCTGGAGTACCTGGGTCTAATATTGGACACATCCCAAGCCAGAACTTTGCTTTTTCATAAGAGGGGTTGCTTCCCTAAGATCCCACACCTGGACCCTAAGGTAAAAACAGCCCCCCTCAGTTTGCTTCTGCATGAGCGTTCTGTGCTTAATGGTATCCTCTACTGAGGCAGTTTCCTTTGCCCATTTTCACTCCAGACCTCTCTGCTCCAAGATACTCATGGTGTGGAACAAGCTAATCTAATCCTTAGATCATCCAGTGCTTCTGCCCAGCCAGGCAAAGCTCTCCCTGACATGGTGGAGCTCCAATCCTGCCCTGAAATTTGGAAAGTCACCCTTCCACAGGCCCTGAAAGGTGGTGACAACAGATGGTAGCTTTACAGGTTGGGGCAGAGTTTATGATTCCCCAGCTGTGCAGGGGACCTGGTCCCCACAAATGTCAAAACTTCTGGAACCATCAGAGCCATCAGATTATATCTAAAACAATGGACCTCCCCTTCTGCAAAGTCACCCAGTCAGGGTACAGTCGGACAATACCACAGCAGTGGCCTACATCAACAATAAAAGGGGTACCAGAAGTCAAGCTGCCCTAAAAGAAACAAGTCTGATACTCTCCCAGTTCTCTTGGGTGTCCACATCCCTGGAGTACACAAATGACAGATGGACTTTATAAGCAGTCTATGTAGAGACCCAGAAATCTTTCAAAATCTGTGTCAAAGGTGGGATGTGGGTATCCTGGGCTCCAGATTCCAGAACAAGCTGAACAAACTCATGGATAATACCAGTGATAATCTAGCCTTTCAAGTAGATGCTCTGGTGATTCCTCGGATTCAACTCAAACTGGCTTATGCCATGCCTCTGATGACGATCCTCCTTCAACTGCTGCCCAAGATAGAGGAGGAAAGTGTTCCTGCAATTCTCAATGCACCAAATTGGACCAGATGATAGTACACACACCTACTTCTGGCAGAAGAGCCTTGGCCTCTCCCCAACAGACCAGACTTCCTGGCCCAAGGTTCCCTATCTCCAACTCTGTTATTCACACCTTACTCAGAGCAGGAAAATCCAACTCCTGCAAAATTTACCATCACAGATGGGTGGATTACATTTCCTGGTGCGAGGACAGGAAGAAAATTCCCAGGCACTATAGACTATACTCTAAAACTCGTATTTGGGCTTCTCTTCAGGTCTGGCCTTGACCAGTGTTTCTTAGGGGTGTTGGTAGATCGTTCCTGCAAAGAGCCCTTTCTCCATAAGGCAGTCTCTTCTTTACATCCTCTTTGTTCTGTCTGTAGGCCCTTATTAAGGGTGTCAGGCTTCCCACGCCACTATTGCCAGGTGGATCAGACAACTCAACCCCAGGGCTTACACTTTTAAGGACAGGGTTTCTTCTTCCCTATCATAGTCCATGGCCGTCTCTTGTGCTTTTCAACATCAAGCAGCTTCATCCCACATTTGCAAGGCTGCCACCTGTGTTTTTTATGTTTGGGTTTCTTAGCCCTTATTTTCTTGTGGGACTGTTGGCAGTTTTGTTTGCCCACCCATCAGTTTATTAAAGTCATGGTCTATGAATACATGTATGATGTATGAGTAAGATAATAGGACATAGCTGTTCCTTATCTTGGAGTATAGTACATGGCACAGCCCCCCTATCACTCCTTATTGTTAATAGAAAAAAAAATAGAGTCTCAGAGTGGGTGGAATTATATGGTGCATGCTTGGGGTGGCAAGTTTTTTTTTTTTTTTTTTTTTTTTGTCAATGATGGTAGGCAGCATACAACGCATGGCATATAAATACAAGTCTTATATTATGCTCAAAGTTTGACATATTTTTTAAAAAATTGCACATAAACCCTTTAGCCTGGTTCCGTTTGGAATTGTGATTGGAAAACTGATCATAGAATTTCTTCAGAATAGATGTGAGGAATTTATAGTGACACTAAATTATATCCTTATTCTCCAAAAATAATCCACACACATCCACTACTTAATGACCATGTAATCTATATTTTATTCCATTACTTACTGCGTTTTCCTTGTAACATCCTTTGTGAGCTCCAAAACCTCTCCTTTTCCCTCCATCACTTCCACTTATTTGGAATAAGCAGTACATGTTAGTTGCAGTCATGCTGACTAGGAACACTACAGATCACATACTGTAGGTCCATCTTGGGATTGAACAAGGGGGGAGCTATATTCTTACATAGAGTGGGAACATGGGGAATGAGAAATTGACAACCTCTAACAGAAAGCAATATGACAGCAGCAAAAAGGAATTTGGAAACAACAGAAGCGACTACTATTCCAAGCTGTGTATACATAGATTTTTTTGAAATTTAGAGTTTTGTGCCACTTTATTCAGTTATCTTTTAATAACAGATCAGAGAATGGTCAGACTTTCAGGGTAAAAGGAAGTCCCCCACTGCTCAAATAACCTCTATACAAACATTTAGAAGAAAATTAAAAAAAGGTTTATAAGGATGGGTAAACTGCTAACAGCAGTGGAATTCTGATCTTTTGCCAAGTAAAATAAGACTACAAGAGAGGATTAGAACGTGGATGGCATTGCCTGGGGTCTTATGAATCTATTGCCACATGCCGATCACTGAATGTGGTGTACATAACATAATTCCATTTGGAGGAGGTGATATAGTAGGTTTACAAATAAAGGGTCAACTGACTAATCTGCACACAAAAAATTCTCTGTAAATTCATTGCAGTCTTCCTAATATGTCATACAATTCCCAATACTAAAAGATTTTGTTATATAGAAATTTGTGCACGGACAATTATTAGAATTAGGTTATTTTGATATTCTGTGAACTTACAGAAAAACCTTTACTGATGAGATATACTAATTGAAAACGTCCTTTCAGTTGTGCAAACATTCAAAATGGAGTTAATAAACTACTGTAAGATTACAAAGAAATATCATACAGAATATAAAACAATGTCAAAAATTATAATCATGTTCTTGAGATATAATTGTGTATGTATTTGTAATCGTGTGTGTCTGCAAAATCTCACCCCTAGTTTCCTTTGTTTCCCAAAACAAAAAAAGTTTCATGCCCCACCCTTCCAAAAGTGCACTGGTTTTTCATCTCCATCTAATAGTCCACACTAACATCTTGCAAAGAATGCATATTTGAAAAAACACTTGGTTTCTGAAATTTGAGTCTCCCTAGAAGGGGTCTCCTTTCAGAACCACAATGACATACCATAAGAGTCAGGGGGGACTGGTACCACCATGTGTAAGCAACCATATACCCAATACTATATAAAACTTTATCATCTTAATCACATACTACGTATACCTATAAAATGCAAAGTCCTTTCCCATATTAATATCTTAATCAAGAAATATTACAATATAAAGATCATGTTATTAACTTATACGTGCTTAATAAACTCTGCACTTTCAGCAGAATTCTTTACTTCACGCAATTTTGGGAGAAGAATTAGACACCACATGTTGCCCTAAATGTATAGACAAACAAGATAGATAGATATATATATATATATATATATATATATAACATACCATTCTATAAAGTTTGTATTTTACTTTCCCCAATCTGGAACAAATAAAAATATAACAATTCAATTATTCTTTAAGATCAACTCATTCACAAATATATTAGTTATGTCACTAAGCCGATATTAGATGAAAAAGGGGTTCTAACATTTCCCTCTCAAAATGATTGATTACACTTAATCTGAATCCATTTTATACCAATCCATTCATTCTTTCTTCACATCTTAAAGTGTTACTAAACCCACAACAGTAAAATTAGTCTGTATATGCATTAAAGCATGCTTGTTATACTCACTGTGGAACCTAAGGGGTTAATCCTCTGCATTGTGTAAAAAGGCTGTTTGATCCTGTCTTCTCTGATCTTCCCCTTTTTCCAGTGTTCCCCTCTTATCTCGATAAAACATATTGTGTGGCGACACACTGCACATGTTCAGTTTTGGTGTGTATTGCTAGCAATGTTTTTTTTTTCCCTTGGGAGAGTGCATGTGATCAGCAAGAGCCAATCAGCACTGTCTGGACAGAGGTCATGGGGTTCTGCATCCTCCTACAGCAGAAAGAAAACACCTCCTACAAGCGTTAACCAGTGCTCGGCTGGACACTGATAGGAGTCACAAGTCTGCTCTAACTGCTGATAAAAAAAAGGTATTTGGCAGTTGATATTTACTAAAATAATTGCATTTCTATGTTCTGTGTACTGTGGAGACCAGATATAATGAATGCAGGGTCCTGGGTTTAGTAACACTTTAAGATAATTTTGGATCCATATTAAGAAAAGTAAATTTATCTTTTGTTTGGAATACCTTGATAATATTTGTTCTCTTCTTCTTTCACCAAATAATCATCTTAATAAAATAAATAAATGGACCACAACACTTTGAATTCTGGATGTCACTTTAGAATAGATGTCTAATTTTCCCTCCAAAATGTTTAACCTGAAGACCTATAACCCATACATCCTTTTAAATTTAACTTCAAACTCAACATACATTCATATATGAAATTATATAATGATTTTAGAAATACAGTTTATAATGTAAAGCCTGTCCTAACTTTTCTATATGTACTTAAGGGAAAACATATCCCTAGTCTAATTAGCTACATTGTTCCTGCTAACTAAAGTGGCTCTATTGTAAAGAAAGAATACACAGTGTATGAAAGAAAAAGTGATAAATAATTTCATCTTGCTATGATAAACATACTATATGTAAGTTTAACCGCTTGCCGGCCACCCGCAATGTACTGTGGTCATGGAGGTGATCGGAACACCTGATTACATTAGCAAAAGCTGTTCTGAATAAAGCTGTGCTTCTCTTCCTGGTGAGCTGTGATTGGCCCACAGCTCACACATGCTACATGGGGCCAATCACAGCACCCTGTACCACGTGACCAGCTCTAGCCAATCACAGGTCGCTTATATTGAACTGTCACGAACTTAACTCATTCTGACACTTCAAAGCAAGCTTTGTATTGCAAGAGCAAATAAAGATTATTGCTCTGCAATGCAAATGAGAAAAAAAAATCCCTGATCACACCCCCCAGAGTAGTACAGTGTTACTATGGTAACATTGCACTACTCTGATAAAAGTATAAAAAAAATAATTTTTTTTAAAATTCTTAATATAGTATTTTTATTTAAGGGTTTTTTTTCTTTTTCTAACAACTTTCCGACCGCCTTCCCACAGGAGCGAGCATCGGCTCTGGGCAAAGCGACGTAACTTTACATTGCTATTTTTTGAACGCACCTGCGCCCCCTGTTGGTCCAGGGAGAGAAGAGAGAACACCGCACTGTGAGTAAAAGTACTACATTTTACACACAGACGTTAGATTAGCACATTTAACCCTTCGATTACCCCTTTGTTTACCCTGTCACCCAGCCAGTGCCATTAGTAAAGTGTCAGTATATAGAATTCTTCACTGATTGGGGGCGCATGCATAGAGCGGCCCAAGATGGCCGCAATCTGAGCTAGCTCCACTAACCCGGACACTTCGCCTCCTCCCCTCCAGCTAGCAGGAGCCCATCGAGTCCCCGCTGGTCTCCACGGGTATCGGAGTGTGTGGGGGAGTGAACAATAGCCATGGCTCTTCTGGATCGGGTCCGTTCCAAGCAACAGGCTGATCCTAAGCCGCAGTGCCAGCTCCCGTCTAAGATGGCGTCGGCTCCCCCTGCAGATGAGACGAGGCATTCATTAGGAGATTCGGAGGATTCAGTTGACAGCTCTTTACAGTTCCCTTTTGCCTTGCAGCCATCCCGTACAGATCAAGATTCGGTTCTGTTGGGTAAGATTCGAGGGATTGTTCGGGAGGAACTTGGCGAGATCTCTCGCAAACTATCAGCAGATTTACTCAAAGAACTTAGAAATGTGGTTGAGAGGGCTGCTCTTCTAGAACACAGAATGGATGATACTACAGTTCTGGATGACCATGAGGGTGATATAGAGAATCTACAGACAGAATTACATTCTCTTAAGAATCAACTGGCAGAGGCGGAGAATAGAGCTAGTCGCAGTAATATTCGTTTCGGAGGCCTGCTTGAGACTATTACAGATCTCCATGGCTTGGTGTTATTCTTATTGCAAGAACTGATTCCTGACGTTCCGGTGGATTGTTTGGAGATAGATAGGATACATAGGGCCTTAGGCCACAGACCACCTCGGGACATCATCTTGAAATTTCATTATTATAAAACTAAGGAACAGGTGATGCGAATGGCTAGAGAAATGAAGGCCCTTTCGTTTCAGTTACCCCTATCAGGTTTACTCTGATCTCTCCCAAACTACCATCTTTAAGAGATCTATGAGGCCATATCTCCAGATCCTTCAGGACAATCATATTCGTTATCGCTGGGGATTCCCCTTCACACTGTCCTTTATGTATAAGGGGTCTCAATATGATGCCTTTAATCCGCTTGATCTTAAACACTGCTTGTCGGAGCTTAATCTCCTAGCCTCCCAACTCTACTTTGCAGACTTCTTCAACTAATTCATCAGCACATCTGCTTAGATTACTTCGCAGCCCGAGAAAGCCTTCCAACCGAGAAGCTGCCAGAAGATCCCAAGCAATGACCCGGCTTCATTCTCAGATTTTCCAACCAGCTGAAACAGGCTGACCTGCATGACCTTTTGTTGTTGGTTTGTTTCTCTTTTTGCCATCCCAGTTGTCTCTCTTTGGAAGTTTAGCAGCTGGGTGGGCATTCCCCTTTGATTTTGTGCAGGTGCTAGGAGGGTGGGGGAGAGAGCAGTGGTTTGTTTTTCAGTTTTTTTTCCTTTCTCCCTACTCAGATCAAAGCCGTTAATTGGGTTGGTTTGGTCTGACCATGATCCCATTATCATGCAGTGTTCAGTTTCCTGTCAGTGTCCACGAGCTACCTCCTGGTAGTTTAACGATTCCCTTCTCTCTTTTTCCTCTGTAATTGAAGATGTTCGGATCCATTCCTTGGATTACTTTCGGAATAATTTGGGTACGGTCTCTTCGTCTTTTACTCTTTGGGAAGCATATGAAGCGGTTATTAGAGGCCAAATCATACAATTGGCTTCCAGGTGGTGTAAGGAACGGAATCTTCATCGGTAGGCTTTGGAACGTGAGCTTGAAAGGGTTACTGTGCTGTTTAAGCGGTCTCCAACGGCTGAGCCCTGACGAAAGGTGGATCGTGTTTGCGCAGATCTCAATCTTTGCCTGACTGACAAGGCTGAGAACCATTTGCAGTAGTCTCGTTAGAAGTTTTATGCTAATGGCAACAAAATAGGGACTGTTAGCTAATAAGTTATGTTCGTTTGCCCCTCGACTACATCATTATACTCTGAAAACTAGGAAGTGTCTGAGAACCTTTAATCCCAGGCATATAGTGGATGAGTTTTCTCATCATCTTTCAAAACTTTATGCTGGCTCGAGGGATGCCCCAGCAGATGTCATTGATACGTACCTTTGGGAGACTCCTTTACCTCATATAACATACGATCAAAGAGACATGCTGGGTGCTGATATTACACAGGATGAACTTCAGTAGATGATTCAATCTTTGAAGCTGCATAAGCATGCTGGCCCAGATGGTTTTATGGCTCTCTTTTATAAAACATTTAGCGATGTTGTAGTCCTTGTTCTGGCCCAGGTATTCAATCAGCTTAAGCAGGATGGTCAGCTGACCTCAGAAATGCTGAAGGCTCAGATTGTGATGATTCCTAAACTGGAGAAAGATCAGCAATCATGGTCGAATTACCGCCCTATTTCTGTTAAATGTGGAAGTGAAAATTCTGACTAATACTCTGGCCAATAGATTGAATGTGTTACTACCTACCTTAATTGATAAAGATCAAGTAGGTTTCGTGCCTTGCCGCCAGGCGGCCGATAATATTCAACGCTCTATTTTAGTCATTTTGCTCAAATGCGGTCCCGTGATCTTATGTTCCTGTCTTTGGATATGACTAAACCCTTTGATATTCTTTCCTGGACTTATTTACAGAGGGCCTTGCAGAGGTAGGGTGTGGGAGTTTATTTTCTTCAGTGGATTTCTAGACTTTATAATATTCCATTTGCTACAGTCCGTTATCATGTGGTTGAATCCTCTCGGTTTCCAATTAGGGTGGTACTACTATATTGCGACCCAAATTACTCCCCTTATTCAGCTTTTTTTCTCTCAAGGACTTACCCTTGTGGGTATTGATAGATACTTTGGACACACATACCCATTTGCCTTCAGTCTTGCCCTGGTTTCCTCCATCCTCACGGCCTAAACTGTTGAATCCTGTCCTGGCTCATTCTTTGGAAATTTGAGACTCATGTAAGTATTCGGTGGGTCTACTTTCCCTGCATTTACCTTTTACAATTATTCGACTGTCCGCTTTTCTCCCCAGGGGACTGGAATAAAATGGCCTTTCGTTGGAAGATAACTCATAGTTTTATGATGGTTCACTCATTACTCACGGGTCGGGGTATGTGTAAGTTTGCGCAGCTTTGAGAGTCATGCTATTCCTCCCTTAGGGTTATTTGCAATTACGTCATTTTGTTGCACCTTTGATTCATAGACGGGATTCCCCCCGTACCTTTTCTGGTTTTGAATTGCTTTGTAAGGCGTCAGCTTCCACTAAAGGTGCCCTATCTCAAATGTATATCAATCCGGAATCATATGGCTGAACCTCTACCTGCTTACTGTGCGCAATGGAATGTGGAGCTTCAGACAGAAATTTCTGCTGAGCATTGGGGGTCTATGTGGCAAGCGGTTTCCCGATGCTCTTGTAACATACCAGCATTGAAGAACTCCTACAAAGTAGTTTCGAGATGGTATTTTACCCCATCTTGATTAGCTAAATTTATACCAGATTAGGACTCTGTGTTTTCGGGGCTGGTCTCTAGCAGATACAATGCTCCACATTTGGGGAACCTGTCCAGTGGCCCACCGCTTGTGGACTAGGGTTTATAATCTTATTTATTCAGTTACGTCCATTAACCTTAAAAAAGATCCTATTGAGGCCTTACTTCTTAAGCCACTTCGTGGCCTACCTCGCTCACTGGTCAATTTTTCTTTTATGGCTAAGCAGACTATTGCCGGTTCTTGGAAGTCCCCCACTTTACAATTTGAGGAGGTCAGGTCCAGGATCCAAGGCTTCTTTATCAATGAAAAATTGATGGCGGTGTTGGGAGGACAAACATGATAAGTTTCTCTCCTTTTGGCAACCGTGGGTGGATTACCATCCGGTTTCTTGTTTTACCACAAAGCTCACTAATCTATGATGTGTTGGGTTTTGCCTCCTCAATCCCCCTATGTGGGGATAGTGTCTCCCGACTCCCCCCCCCCCCCCCCGGCGAACTTCTTTTCTTTGCTGGCCTCTCTTTCGTCTGTTCTTTTCCTTTTTGTTTTCTATAGATTGGGGGGCTGGGTTTTTTTTGACCCTTTGGCCCTCTCTGGATCTACTTGATTCTTTTTTTCCGCTTTCTTCTTTCATATGGTTTATTTTTATTAGACCAATTGTCTATCATTTTCTATTGTTATCCATCAAATCTATGATTCTCATGGACAATATTGCCTCAAGAGGCAAGGCTTTTTTTTATTACTGCCTTTTCTTGAATGTAGCTTTTATATTTCTGAATGTGATTGTGGGCTTTGTGGCCCTCTGTCTTACAGTGTTATCTAGACCCCGAAGTGGGTCTTATATGTATACTTCTGTGTTTGTTCTATGAGGTTTCCCTATCCTCTATTGTTGCTGTTGCTTTGTATCATACGATTTGTCATGGTTTGTATGTTACTTTCAACATGCTTATAATCTTTGGTAAAATAATTTTTCACTGACCACTGTAATATGACTAGTGACATCACATAACGTCAGGGTCTGTTAGCTCTCCTCCCAGCCAGGGTCAGCTAACTTTAGATTGCCCGGATACTATCACACTCACACGAAGTTCTGATCACCACCAGTATAGTGTTTGTACGGATCAATATATTGATCACGAACAGAACTATTCTAGTGCCTCCTTTGTATAGTGTCCCCAAAAAGCAGGATTAGCCCCATTTGCCACTAGCGTTCAGCCCTCTGTTTTTGATGGAAGATATGTATCAATTGATTGTGGGCCAAAGCAATCTATAAGCACAATGCATCGCTGCTCACCATAGTTCAGCTCTTGCCAATTCACATGGAAATCTATCATGGTTTTTGAATTTAAAACTTTTTTGGGCCTAACCTTCAACATGGGCATTACAAAAAAGAATGAATTGCGGTCATAGTGGTCCACAGACCTGATTCATCATATCCCCATGTTCTCTTCATATATGACCAACATGGACCAGTAACATGCTAGTAGTATGTTGCTGGAATTTGAGTGGTTATACCAGGATGATGCATACAGCTACAGCCATCATCCTGGCATAATTTTTTTCAGCTGGTGGTCGACTTTCATATAAAAGCAATCCTAGCCACTAATTGGCTGCTGGATCATTTTTACAAGCAGCGTGTAGGGACATCCCCACTGCTGCTGTCTTCCATGGCTTTCTTGGGCTCTCCCGTCCCACAGGGAAATCTGAGAATGCAGTCGCCAGTTCCACCAGCGTACCATAGAGCTGATGGGAGACCAGAATAGCTCCGATCAAAAGCTATGAGCATTTTATTGTTTGTGTTGTGCCGGACCTTAACATGTAATCTTTTTAAATTGGGAAAGCATCTGATCTAATTGACCCCACATTTCTCAAGAAAGAATACCTGTCTTTGTCTATTGCTAAAACGGGATATTTATATTCCCTGTGATAACAAGAGGGAAAAAAAAAAAAAGAAAGAAAAAGGGACAGTTTGGATAAAAAAAAAAATCACCCCTGTTCCGCCCCCCCCTTCCCATGCTCATGCGGAAAGGCGAATACAGGCATCGGTCCTGTGTCAATAGAGATTGCACCATGTATGTAAGGTAGCACCACAGACGTCAGATCAAGCACAGTAATTCTAGCACTAGACCTCCTCTGTAAATATAAAGTGGTGACCTGTAAAGGCTTTTAAAGCATCGCCTAACAATATTAATGTATGTAGTTTGTCACCATTGCATGAGCATGTATGATTTTAAAGCATCTCATGATTGGTATCTATTTATTTGGTGTAACATCTTTTATCTGCTATCAAACAATTAGGCAATATATTGTGTTTTTGTGCATTGTTTCCAAAAAGTTTTTTTTTTTAAAAAAAAATTTGCGTTTGAAAAAGTGTCAGCAAAGGCTTTTTCTTTAAGTGGTTAGAAGAGTGGCATAAGCTTCTAATGTTGGCCCTCGAAATGCTAGGATAGTAGAAGCGCCAAATTATCCCATTTTGGAAAGTAGACACTCCAAGATATTTGCCAAGGGGCATGGTGAGTATTTTGCTGATCTCATATGTTACCACAATTTTGGAAAATGAAGAAAAAATAAATTTTGTTTTCTTTCTTCAAAATGCTATCCACAAAATACTCACTATGCCTCTGATCAAATTCCTTAGATTGTGTTTTTTTTTTTTTCTTTCATTTGTGGGGGTGTTTGTACTATCGTGGCATTTTAGGGCCTCCAAAATGGTGATAGGTAGGGAGGAAGTGATATGAGGAAATATGCTCTTTGAAAACCTGAAAGTGGCCATTGGATTTTTGAGCCTCTATGTGGATAGACTGGCAAAAAGTATCTCACATGTGGTATCCCCATATTCAGGAGAAGTAGAAGAATGTGTTTTGGGGTGTTATTCCACATATAGCCATGTGGGCTATATACGTGAGCATTATATTATTTAATTCACAACTTTGTGTGTGTTAAAAAAAAAAAGTTATTTTTTTAGAAATTTGTGGCAAAAAAAAAAATCTTCCATAGACTCAACATGCCTCCTAGTAATTCCTTAGGGCGTCTACTTTCCAAAAAGGGGTCATTTGGCCTTTGTACTGCCCTGGCATTTTAGCACCTCAAGAAAGGTGATAGGCGGTCAGGAAGTCTTCCAGAGGGCAAGTAGTTAAAATGTATACCAAAAAAAAAATATATATATATATATATATATCTGACAAAAAAATTTTCAGCAGTGGTCAGTCATTTTGCTGATTAATTCTTCTATGAGAGGGTCTTGAGCTTTCTTCTTTGCGCTCTGTAAATTTGGATAAACCTTTACTGAACTTAAGACAGCCATAATTATAACAAGTGAAACTTTTGTGCTATGTCTTCATTCAGCGTAGATTCTCTTCTATTCAAGCATCAAAGTTTTCTTTCAGTGTGGAAGGTCTAGACATATATTTATCTTGTAGCACTGACTTGTATGTAGTTACAGTTAGTCATTCATATTACAATCTCTTAGCATTTTTAATCATGACAGAGGACATTTGATAAAGGACATTTCTAGTTACCTTGGATTGATCTATTTTTTTTTTCCCAAAGATGGCCTAAGCTTTCCTGGTAATGTTCTGTGAAATATAACAAGAAACATTTTTTTTTGGTCACAGCTCAAAACCTAATTTTTGACAAAAAAAATTTCAGATAGGCAAGAAACTTGCAATGAGTTATGCCTTTGCTCTTACTTCTGTAAAGTTAGGCACATGCATATCTGTTTTCTACACAGAAGCTTTTGTCATATCAACCTGGGCTACTGTAGCTGTCTCTTTGGCTAAAACATGTGCCAGTGGACCTCACATAGCCAATTCATATTTGTCTTTCTTGGTTAGATTTACAAAGACAAGTGCATATCTGCAAGGACTGTCGGAATCAATTTCAATAACGGACTTCAATAATCTTACATTCAATTATTTGATGTATCTACATATTCTCTTTGCCTTATAAGTGGTAAACATTTGATTACTATAAATTATTAGTGGAGCCTTGCTTACCACCTTTTTATCAATTGTTGTCTTCCTGGCTTCCACCTCAGCATTTTTTGTTAAATAAACCTAAATTTTAGGATTTTTGTACAAACCTTAGTTAATTCTACTAAGGTTTGTACAAAAAAATGCAATGATTAGTTTCTAGTTCAAATCCCTCCTCAGTACTTGTAAAACATTGTTTAAAGGTTTTCCATATGCACATACATTGGTTTGTGCGCTTTGCAGCAAATGTTTTGCTGTAAGATCTTGAACCACTGTGGATATCTTTCAAATAATTATCTTGAACCATTTTCCTCTAGAAGTTTTACTGTCTATAATATGATCTTATTAGCCCTAGAAATTTTGACTTCTACCTTCACTTTTGTCAGAACTTATGAGAAGAAACCTATTTTTTGGTCACCCTATTTTAATTGAGACGAGGCAATCAAGATTGCATTCTCTAACACATTGGTTTGGAATAGAAAGACAAAACTCCATGGTACTTAATGTAGGAGAATTCTGCAGCTCCTTTTTCAACATTTCGAAGGCTTCTTTCTGGGTTTGACCCCACCGATCAAATACACCATTTTTATGTCTCAAAGAACAAAAAATTCTTTGTATAAATTATCTGCAATGATTTACTTCATTCAAAAATCAATGCAATGCCTCGTAAGTTACTGGAATTGGGATAGCAGAAACGGATCTAACTTTTTCTTGCAAAAATTGTCTTGACCAATTAGCATGTAGACTTTGTGTTTGTTGCAAGCAGCAGGACTAAAATCAAAGACAACTCACACAAGAGTGATATGCTCATCTTAATTCTGTATACTTAGCAAAAGCTTATCCAGATGCTTGAAGAAGAAAAAAAAAACATTCTGGCCTAGAGAATTTTGATAGTATTTTTGCTCTAGACCTGAACTAGTCCAGCACTGATATCTAGACCAGGTGTTAATCAGGTGAATGCATAGTCTTTTTGGAATTTAAAAGCAAGTTTGTACTGACAACTTTTAGCTAACGGTATGGAAAAATGACTATTAGAGAGTCCTAGTACAGAGAACACTTTGGCCTTGGCATCCAAATGGGACATGATTTTAGGTAATCAGGAACAACTGCTTTGGTACTTGTGATGTGTTTGAGAGTCCTGAAATCAACTGATAAAGAATATGAATTATCAGCTTTTTTGATTGGCCAAATACAGTATTTACTGATTGTTTTTTATCAAAATTCCTTGCTGTAAGAACTCCTGTATAATGGCTGAAACTAGATTGATTGATTCTAATGGGAACTTATATTGAACATGAGGTTTTGGATCCCTATCTTCAATATCTTTTAGCCAACCTGCTTCATTTTTGCCTTGACTCTAAAATATTTTTGTGTGATCAAACCAATTGTTTCAGTTCAAGGTTGTTTCCTGTATGTGGCCATTTATGGTCCAAAGACATATCAGAAATTGCTGTACAAATACTTCCAACAATACTGTGTAGAGAGGGATCAGTTAATGATTTGGGCCTGGATGGATCTTTCTAAATTATTCTATATCCCAAATCAATAACCCAGTTTAGCTTACTAATCACATCAATGCCAAGAATATTCTCTGCCTTGTGACACAACCAGATGTCAATGACAGTTTTCAGAAGTACTGGAATCTCAAAAGCCACATTAGAAAAAACTTTCTAGCAGTAGAATTACCTTTCCCACTAAAAATCAACCAAAAATACATATAGGAGAATTAGGATTCACGGGTCATTTTTGTCTCGTCAAACTCACTTCTCCACTATCTAAAATTAGTTTAATTTTGTTTCTACCATTAAGTAAACCTTATACACGTGGCGTTCCACTTTCATACAATAAAGTTGTAACATATTCTAATGAATCTTGATTTAATTTTGATATTGGCAATAAACCTTTCCTGTGAGTGACAATAAGGTTTACCATGTTATTTGCATTGCTATTGCTGTCTGTCAATATACTTCTGTGCAATCCACTTTTTCATTTCCAAAAAATAGTTTTGACTGAGATGCCTTACACTTTAGAAGTCAGACAAAAGTTGTTTTTTCATTTTCTATACCCACAGTTTTCATTTGTGAATCTAATTGATATGCTAACATTGTCTTTTAAATGACCAAATCATTTACAACAGAAGCAAATGCCATTTCCTGTCTACTCAATTTTCATTCTGTCTCTGACCTATTTGGGTGTGGCTATACGTGTAATGCCTTTGTTCACCATTTTGAACAGTTACACTGTCAATCTTGTGATTGGTTAGTTCAATTTATCTTCTAAAATTTAACAAAATATGCCACATTTTGCAAGTTTTGCTTCTGAGCAGCCACTGTAAGGGAAATTGAGTCTAACATAAATGTCTTTACAAAAGCTGAAATCATGGCAGCTGGAGTTTTGTCTTCCGCAATCCTCATAACCATTCTTTATTCCTTTTCATAAAAATAAATGGATCATCATTACTTTAAATTTGTAATTAATATAACATATCTGGAGTACCGTAATAATTTTCTCTCTAGTATGAAAGTTAATGAATGCCTTTAAACTGTCTGACTCCGTGCAATGTATTGACTGTCCATCTGTTAGTACTGCTTGCATTGCTGGCTAAATTTATATGGCAGCCATGCCTTAAAGCATACATTTTTCTGCACAATTGTCAAGTTGTACCTATCTGTATATGATTCAAAATGTTCTGTATTATCAAAAACATTCCCATCATAAGAAGGAATATCAAAGATCTTAAGATTATGTTCTGCAGCTTTGGACATTAATTTTCTCTTAAAAATATCCTCATCTTGCAAATCCAGTGCTATGAACTGGATTTCTGGTACAAAACATTGCTTAGTTTCTTGCCTCTGGCTAGTCCCTCCCTTATATTTTACAGAAATTCTCATTACATCATTCTGTAATTCAGATGACTGAATATTATTGACTTGAATTTTATTTTGTAGATCTAATTGCTCAATCAATATCTGACAATTCACACATTCACTAAGTAAGCAGTATTACTAGTAGGAACCTCAAGAATCAGAATAAAAACTTAACCATTTCATCATGTTTCTAATTTTTTCGTTCAATTTTTCTATCTTAATATTATAACCATTCATTATACATGTATCACCAAAGCAGACCATTTTCAGCATAAGCAGATAGATTTTTGAATTCTAATTTATCGTCTCTAGTTAATTCATCAAAAAAAAAATCCATTACTTATACTTAATT